>NW_006921921.1:1808111-1827317 GCF_000298275.1 Orycteropus afer afer | reverse complement strand
TATATAGGTTCTTTGTGAACACACTTAATTTTTTTGGAATTCCCATTCTTCTCAATGTTATCCATAATTTGTTATGATCCACACAGTCAAATGCCTTTGCATAGTCAATAAAACACAAGTAAACATCTTTCTGATGGTCTTTGTTTTCAGCCAAGATCTGGTGTGTAGTAGTTACTAAATAAATACTTTGATTGGTTTATTGATTGGGGAAGGTGGGGGAGGTGAGTAAAATTAAGCAATGAAATATCTCTAAAGAAATGCCACCCCATCCATTTGAATGTCACCTATCTAACCTTACCATTAAAATTTTACCCTATCTAACTCAGATCTGGATGGGTTCCAAGATCGGCATTCTCTGCTGCCACTCAGCTTCAAGTAGCTTAATACTCTGGAATCACATGCAAAGTCCAAAAAATCAGCCTTCTGTGGTCATTCTTTTCATATACTGGACCGTTCATGATCTCTTTCTGTACACTCCCAAGTGATCATTCTGCCTTGCAGTTTCTCTCTCCCCAAATTCCTACACTCACAACTCTGTCGTTGATCTTTCAGTACAGCTTCCAAGAGTATAGTTTGTAGTCACTGGGCTCATCAAAAGTCAGACTGTTTTGGTTACCTAGTGCTGCTCTGACAAGAATATACCACAAATGGGATGGCTTTAACAAACAGGATTTTATTCTCTTATAGTTTGGAGGCTTTAAATCCGAGTTCAAAGTGCCAGTGTCTACGGGGCTTCAGCCTTGGGCTTTAGCTCTGCCTCCTGCTCCTGGCCCACTGAAGCTAGAGGCTTTTTTTCACTCAGATAGCTGCTGGCTGCTGAGGATGACAAACCCAAGGTTGACAAGTAAAAAGGCACAGTCCCAATGTTACCAAACCACATGGCTGGCCACCAATTCAAGTCCAGAGGAAGTCCCAAGATCAGCAGAGCATTGCAGGCTGTTGAACAATGACTTGGTTACATGCAGGGTTCAAGTATGCCATAAGCTATAGACCACTCCCAAACCTGCTGCTTATATACAGGAAGCGGACTGCATCCCTAAAGCAGCTACTCAGCTGCTTGTGGTAGATCCCACCATGGAGTTGATTGCCAGTCTCTTCATGGGGAATAACTACCACCAGGTGCCCAGCCACTCAACCAGGCCCAGCCAAGTTGACACGCAACCTTAACTATCACAAAGACAGAGGTGTAGAGGCAGATTGCTAAGAATACTGATGACTAATATATGAAACCACCATTCTTCTGTCATTTTGTCATACTGCTGTGACTTGCATGTTGCTGTGGTGCTGGATGCTATGCCACCAGTGTTTCAAATGCCAGAGGGGTCATTCATGGTGGAGGTTTTTAGAGGAGCTTCCAGACTAACACAGACTAAGAAAGAGGGCCTGGTGTTCTACCTCTAAAAAATTGACCAGTGAAAACCTAATGAATAGCAGTGGAATATTGTCTGATAGAGTCCTGAAAAATGAGCCCTTCAGATTGGAAGGTACTCAAAACATGACTGGGGAAGAACAGCTGCTTCCTCAAAATAAAGTCAACCTTAATGACATGGATGGAGTAAAACTCTCAGGACCTTCATTTGCTGATGTGGCACCATTCAAAATGAAAAGAAACAGCTGAGAACATCCATTAAATAATCAGAATGAGGAATGTACAAAGTGTGAATTGAGGAAAATTGGAAGTCATCAAAAGTGAAATGAAATGCAGGAAGATTGATATCCTAGGCATTAGTGAGCAGAAATGGATTGATAGTGTTCATTTTGAATCAAGCAGTCATATGGTCAACTATGCTGTTGTTGTTGTTATGTGCCGTCAAGTCAGATCCAACTCATAGAGACCCCTCCTTGGGTTTCCCAGGCAGTATCACTATGGACGTAGATTGCCCAACCTTCCTTCCAAGAAGTGGCTGGTGGGTTTGACCCTCCAGCCTTCTGGTTAGCAGTCAAGTGCCTTAGGTACTATGCTACCAGAGCTCCTATATTACCAGAGCTAACTATGCTGGGAAGGACCAATCCAAGAGAAATGGTGTCATATTCATTGTCAAAAGTACATTTCAATATCTGTCCTAATTTACAGTGCCATCAGTGATAGAATAATATCCATACACTAAAAAGGAAGAGACCACCTCAAGAGTAGATTTCACACATTGAAAACTTATGACCAAAGGCTAGATGAGTTATGGGATGACATGAAGGACATCTTACATAAAGAAAGCAAAAGGTTATTAAAAACTCAAGAAAGAAAGAAAAGACCAAAATAGATGTCAGAAGAATTTCCAAACCTTGCTACTGAACATAGAGTTACTAAAGTAATGGAAGAATTGATGATGTAAAAGAGTTAAATACATTTCAAAGGACAACTCAAGAAAACAAAGTAAAGTATTATAATGAAATATACAAACAACTGCAGTTGGAAAAACAAAAGGGAATAATACATTTGGCATGTCTCAAGTTGAAAGAACTGAAAAAAAAAAAAAAAAAAAGAAAAAGAAAATTCAGACCCTGTGTTGCAATATTGAAGCATTCTATGGACAAATAATATTGAATGACACAGAAAGCATCAAAAGATGGAAGGAATACACAGAGTCACTGTGTCATAAAGAATTGGTCAATGTCCAAAGACTTCAGGAACCAGCATATAATCAAGAACCAATTATACTGAAGGGAGAAGTTCAGGCTGTACTGAAGGCCTTGGTAAGAAACGAGGCTGTAGGAATTGATGGAATACCAACTGAGATGTTTCAAAAAATGGATGCAATGCTGGAAGCAACCACTCCTCTGTGCCAAGAAATTTGGAAGACAGCTACTTGGCCAAACTGCCAGAAGACAGAGATCCATATTTATGCTCATTCTAAAGAAAGGCAATACAATAGGATATAGATTTTATTGAGCAATATCTTTAATAACACACACAAATAAAATTTTGCTGAAGATAATTCAAAAGTGATTGCAGCAGTACATCAACAGGGAGCTGCTATGAATTCAAGCCAGGGTCAGAAGAAGATGTAGAATGAGGGATATCACTGGTGATGCCAGATGAATGTTGGCTGAAAGCAGAGATTACCAGAAAGATTTTTACCTGTGTTTTATTGACTATGCAAAGACATTCAACTATATGCATTATAACAAATTAAGGATAACGTTGTGAAGAATGGAAATTCTAGAACTCTTAATTGTGCTCATGAGAAACCTGTACTTACTTAGACCAAGAGCCAGTTGTTTGAACAAAAGAAGGATATACCATGTGGTTTAAAATCAATAAAGATGTACATCAGGGTTGTATCCTGCACCATACTTACTCACTCTGTATACTGAGCAAATAATCTGGGAAGCTAGACCATATGAAGAAGAATATGGCATCAGGATTGGAGGAAGACTCATTAACAACCTGCAATATGCAGATGACACAAGCTTCTTTGGTGAAAGCAAAGATGAAGTGAAGCACTTTCTGATGAAGATCAAAGACTACACCTCAACATAAAGAAAAAACATTCTCAAAATTGGACTAATAAGCAACATGATGATAAATGGAGAGAAGATCGAAGTTGTCAAGGATTTCATTTTACTTGAATCCACAACCTAATCCCATGGAAGCAGCAGTCAAGAAATGAAAAGCTGTATTGCCTTAAGCAAATCTGCTATAAAAGACATCTTTAAAATGTTAAAAAGCAAACATGTCACTTTGAGGAGTATGATGTGCCTGATCTAAGCCTCGTATTTTCTATTGTCTAAGGCATTTGACTGCTAACCAGAAGGCTGATGGTTCAAACCCATTAGCCACTCCTTGGAAGGAAGATTGGCCAAACTACTTCCATAGTGATAGGGCCTCGGAAACCCAAGGAGGGGTCGCTATCAGTCGGATCCAACTTGACGGCAGTGAGTTTGTTTGTTTGTTTGTTTGTTTTTTAATATGGATGTGAAAACTTGACAATGAATAGGAAAGATGAAAGAAAAATTGATGCCTTTGAATTATGGTGCTGGTGAAAAGTATTAAATATACCATGCACTGCCAGAAGAACAAACAAATCTGTCTTGGAAGAAGTATAGCCAGAATGCTCCCAAAGGAGCGTTCCTGAGGAGCAAGGATGGTGAGACCTTGTCTCACATACTTTGGACATGTAATCAGGAGGGACTAGTCCTTTGAGAAAGACATCATGCTTGGTAAGGTAGAGAGGGTCAGTGTTAAAGAGAAAGACCTTCAAGGATATGGATTGACACAGTGACTGCAACAATGAGGTGAAGCAAAGCAATGACTGTGAGGATGGGCACTTCCCGGCAATGTTTTGTTCTGTTGTACATAGGGTTGCTATGAGTTGGAACTGAGTGGATGGCACCTATCAATAACAACAGTGTATGGAAAGGCCACCCCTCTGACCCTGGAATTGATTCAACCTATGTATCTGGGTAACTGCTTCCCTCTTCACCTATTACTTCCTGTATTTCATGCTCCAGGCTCTGCAGTCCATCAGTGTATGATCCTCCCAAGTAGAAGAGGACATTTCTTCCTTTAAGAATGTGCAAAAGGTTATGCTATCTTTTAACAAGCTAGTAGTTCATTTGTAGACATAGTTTGAAGAACTGTTTTACACCTTCTAATCTCTGTTGCCCACTAGTAGATGGGTAATATTAACCATTCAACCATTATAAATATATTAAAATAATGGCAATAATGATGATGATGATTATCATTCCATTTATTGAGCAACTAGCACCCATCTGGGCAATGTTTCATTCTGTTGTACGTGGGATCACTATGAGTCAGGGCCAACCACCGCAACTTATCAAGTCCTGTCCTTAACACTTTACGTATATGATCACATTTATACTTCACAACTCTGCAAATTAATGTTGTTTTTGTTATGTGCCATCGAGTCGGACCTGACTCATAGCGACCCCTCCTTGGGTTTCCAAGGCAGTATCACTATGGAAGTAGATTGCCCCATCTTCCTTCTGAGAAGTGGCTGGTGGGTTTGAACCACCAGCCTTCTGGTTAGCAGTCAAGTGCCTTAGCCACTATGCTACCAGAGCTCCCTCTGCAAATTAATATGATCACCATTTTACAGATGCAGAATCAAGGCTCTGAAAGCTTAATAAATTTGTCCAAGATAGTTAATATTTGCAAAAAGTCTGGAACAATGCTGGGCAAATATAAAGCCCTATGTATTTGCTAAATAAGAAATAAATTAAAATATTGTGCAAAGTCTGAAAAGGATCAAAATTTGAATCCACCTCTCCAACTCCAAAGTCCGTGATCTTTCTACTGCACCACAGTGGTCCCACCTTATGTAATGTTGCCCGTTCTGTGTGTGGTCTTGTGCTGGATGCCGGAATGAGGAGGGGAAGGAGAAAGCATAAAGACTTATAAAGTCAGTCAGCCTTTTCTTCTTCCTTTCTACCTTTCTCCCTCCCTTCTTCCCTTGCTTTCAGGAACAGGGAGAAAAAGGTGTGGGCGCAGCATCTTCTGAATTCCTTTAACTTCCCAGGGGGAAAGAGAATCAAGCTCAACATCAACAGCCCCAGGCAGGTCACAATGAGGTGGAGGTCAGACAGGCCACCACCCTCCAAACTTTTTACCAATTCTGACACCAACTCTCCCGCAAATAGCACTTTTGACTTTCTTACTGGATTTGATCATTTGTTGCAATGGACACATAGAACTCAGAGACAATATTCAGGATTATGGGGTTTATTAGGGAAATAACAAGTTACTAATCAGGCTCAGGAACTCTCAGGATACAATTCTTTGATCAAGACATCCTCCCTATGGCCATGTCCATAAACACGCCATTCTTTGGTCCTCAGCCTTTCTGCCTGGCCTCTGCCCTGAGCAGGCAATTGTTATAAAGTTCTTTTAGCTCTGCCAATAGAGGCACCCCATTCTGTCAGCAAGCCTCCTGCCCAAAGGCACTCAGCTTTCTCACTCCCTGGGCCAGCACACCCACTGTTCTTTTTCATGCTAGTCTTTTTGTTCTGCTGCCTCTGTTGCCACCATCTCCCTGCCGTCCCCCTGCTATCTCTCTGTCAAGGAGATTCAGCACAGGGATCTTGAATCCAAAGGTATGCCCCACTCCTGGTTCTTTCATGATGACAGTGAGATCTCCCTTTCTGCCTCTAAAATGGCTCATTTTAAACCTAACAAGAGGGTAAAACTGACCAATCCCCACATTAGAGCTCCATCCACCTTATTTCCATGGTCCTATCTGGTAGCATAGTGCCTAAGGCACTTGACTGCTAACCAGAAGGCTGGCAGTTCAAACCCACCAGCCACTCTTCAGAAGGAAGGTTGGGCAATCCTACTTCCGTAGTGATACTGCCTCAGAAACCCAAGGAGGGGTCGCTATGAGTCGGGGCCAACTGGATGGAAAATAACAACAACAACAACAACATCCCCACAAGACTGTCATGCACCTTATTTTACATTATTAACAAACTATTAATCCCTTTGGTGGGCCACAATACCTCACATTTGCATAGTTCCACCTAGTCATCTGGTGGGAGTCATAAAGACCATGGCTTGATGAGCCATGGTAAGTAATTCACTGCCCTGCAGACAGAGACTGAGCAGTTCCCAGATATCAGGCTCTGGGATAGGCACCTGGGAAAATGATCCCTATACTCAAGCTGTTCATGGCTCCTGAGCAGAGGGTATATGAGCCAGTTGGAGAGTTGAAGCTGACCAACTATCCTGGAAAGCTATACTAGGATAAAACCAAATGGGCTCTAATTGTTTAAGTGATGTGACACCGATAGGAAGTGTTATAGCAGTTCAGAGAAGGGACAGAGAGGTTGTTGTTGTTGTTTACCATCGAATCGGCCCCGACTCATAGCGACCCCTCCTTGGGTTTCCGAGGCAGTATCACTACGGAAGTAGGAATGCCCAACCTTCCTTCCGAGGAGTGGCTGGTGGGTTTGAGTAAGGAATTAAAAGCCAAGCAGAATGTGACACATTGAAAGCATCCCCCCTTTCTGACTGCCCCAAATTAACTCATTACCATCAAGATAATTAGACACATAGTGACCCCTCCTTGGGTTTCCGAGGTGGTATCTCTACGGAAGTAGATTGCCCAACCTTCCTTCCAAGGAGTGGCTGGTGGGTTTGACCCAACAGCCTTCTGGTTAGCAGTCAGATGTCTTAGAATTCCACTGATTTTTTTGGCTTCTAGAAATAATCTAGATTCATTGCCAAAAACATTTAAACAACAAAATTATACAAAGCAAAAGCAGTCATGTGCAATCCCATAAACACTATAATTATTATATATGAAATTTTGTCAACTTTGATCGACACTCTTAATATTGGGGCCAGATAATTTTTTATTGTGGGGAAACGTCCTGTGCATTATCAGATAAATGTCCTTGGATCCCTGATACTACCCACTAGATGCCAGTATGACTATTCCATCAAGTTGTAACCACCAAAAAAATTGTCTCCAAATATTGCCAAATATCTCCAGTGGTGGGGCATTACTATCTATCTATCTATCTCACACCAATACTTATGCACATAAATCCATCTCAGACATTTATTATATTAAAACATGTCAAAATCTGGTTCATGCTATGCACTTTGTTTTAGAGCCCATTTTTGTTGTTGTTATTCAGGTAATACATTTTCAATATCTTGCCTTATTGTTTTATTTTATACCTAGTTGCAGAATACAAGCTTTTATTACTACACTGTATTTAGGCAACCATTTCCTTATTTTTGCCCATTTCGTTATTTCTAACCATTCATCTGTCAGTGTGTTGTGCTGGGGTGGCTTGTGTGTTGCTGTGATGCTGGAAGGTATGCCACTGGCATTTCAAACACAAGTAGAGTTGCCCTTGGTGGGAAGTTTCAGTGGAGATTCCATACTAAGATTAGGAAGCAGGATGAAGCCATCCACTTTCCAAAAAATTGGCTACAGCAAACCTTATGAATAGCAGTGAAATGTTGTCTGATATAGTGCCAGAAGGTGAGCCCCTCAGATTGGAAGGCACTACAAATATGACTGGGAAAGAGCTGCCACCTCAAAGTAGAGCTGACCTTAATGACACGTATGGAAAAAAGTTTTGGGGACTGTCATTTGCTGATGGGACAGGACTCCAAATGAGAAGACACACCTGCAAACACTTATTAATAATCAGAATGTAGAACACATGAGGTATGAATCTAGGAAATATGGAAGTTGTCAAAACTGAAATGGAACACATAAAGATTGATATCTTAGGCATTAGTGATCTGAAATAGACTGATACTGGCCATTTTGTGTCAGACCATCACATGATCCACTATGCCGGGAATGACAAATTAAAGAGGAATGACATCACACCTATCATCGAAAAGAATATTTCAACATGTATCCTGAAATACCAGGCTGTCAGTGATAAGATAATGTCCATAGGCCTACAAGGAAGACCAGTTAATAATTCCTCAAATTTATGCATAACCACTAAACCCAAAGATGAAGAAATTCAATATTTTTACCAACCTCTGCAGTTTGAAATTGACCAAACATGCAATCAAAGTATACTGATAATTACTGCTGATTAGATTGCCAAAGTTGGAAACAAAGAAGTAGCATCAGTATTTGGAAAATACGGTGTTGGTGAAAGAAATGATGCCTGGTACCACATGACAGAATTTTGGAAGACCAAGGACTTACTCATTCTAAATACCTTTCTTTTTCAATGAAATAAACAGCGAATACACATGTGGACCTCTCTAGATGGAATACACAGGAATAAGATTGACTACATCTGTGGAAAGAGGCAATGGTGAAGCTCAATATCATTATCAATATCATTTGTTAAAACAAGGCCAGGAGCTGACTGTGGAACAGACCATGAATTACTCGTATGCAAGTTCAAGTTGAAGCTGAAAAATATGAAATCAAGTTCACGAAAGCCAAAATACAACCTTAGTCACATCCCACCTGAATTGAGAGACCATCTGAAGAATAGATTTGATGCATCAAACACCAATGACTGAAGACCAGACAAGTTGTGCAATGTCATCAAGAACATCTTAAGTGAAGAAAGCAAACAGTCATTAAGAAGACAAGAAAGAAAGAAAAGACCTAAGTGGATGTCAGAAGAGACTCTGAAACTTGCCTTTGAGCGGAGAGTAAATGCAAATGGAAGAAATGCTGAAATAAAAGAGCTGAACAGAATATTTCAAAGGATAACTCAAGAAGGCAATGTATAATATTATAATGAAATATGCAAAGACCTGGAGTTAGAAAACCAAAAGGGCATTTCTCAAGCTGAAAGAACTGATTTCAAGCCTCAAATTGCAATATTGAAGGATTCTATGGGCAAAATATTGAATGGAACAGGAAACATCAAAAGAAGATGGAAAGAATACACACAGTCATTGTACCAGAAGGAATTGGTCAATGTTCAACTACTTCAGGGTATAGCATATGATCAAGAACCAATGATGTTGAAGGGAGAAATCCAAGCTGCACTGAAGGATTGGCAAAAATCAAGGCTCCAGGAATGATGGAATACCCATTGAGATGAGATGTTATAGAAATTCAAGTGCAAAGTATGATTCTGAATCTACAATGGCTCCATTGAAAAAGAATGTAGAGTTTACAGTTCTTATGACAGAAACAGCTAAACACTGACTAGAGGTGGAGACAACATGGTGTCTTAAAAACAAGATGGGATCTAGGGTTAGCCAAATATGGGTTTGAATCCTGGCTCTGTTGCACACTCAGAGTGTAACCTTGAGCAATTTCCTTAAACTCCGATCTCTTTATTGTTATCTGTAAAAAATAAGGGTAAGAATATTTTCTCTGTAGTGATGACTGTAACAGATAAATAAAAAACCTAAATACGGTGAACTCAGTGAAAGCAGGGACTGTTGACCACGTACATTACTGAATTCCCAGCATGTAGCTCAATGTTTCCACACAGTAAATGGCCTTTAATTAAATTAATGAGGAATCTTACTGGCACAGGGTGAATGGTCAAAGCATCCTTGTGGGTTTTATTGATAATGCTTGCTGGTATTGAGGATTTAGGGATTGAGGCAAGAGAGGCCAGATCCAATTGCCTGGGAACAACTAGGCCTGATATAACACCTAGGTCACTCTGGTATATTGGCCAAGACAGATAACTTATCATTCCAAATTTTAGTGTCATTAGGAGACAAAGGGCACTTTTATCGGAGTCCCATTTTGGCAGTAAAAATCTGTTCAGTTTGACTCTCCTTATCAGCAGGTACATTGATATGTTCACATATTGATCCACTGTTCCACAAATGTCCTTTTATAACCTAAACGCCAAGTCAGGATACCCCATGACTGAAATCCTGTTCATATTGCAGCCTACATGGCTAGACCAAAAGAAAAAGCTGTAGTTTTAGTAAAACCAGTCACTGGATTCTTGATTTCCACAGATGAATCCAATCACTTATCAAGAAAACCAAAAGCTGTGGGTGGAACTGGGAGAGATCCACCTATGTCTATAAATGTAAGCCTGGGTTTGGGGGCCAACTTTTAGAGATTAAAGCTTGTTTTTAAATGAGCACTTACTAGATGCCAATAACAGCATTACATTTTTTTTTACATATGTTAGATATCTTATAATGTCATTAAATTCCTGAAACCACTCTATGAGGTGGGTAATGTGACTCTACTTTTCTTTTGGGTTCTAGAGCCAGCTGTGAAAAAGAGACTAACTTGAGTTGGTGTATATTCTCAACAAAAACAATATAAAATAAACGAAAAAGGGACTAACTTTTCTTAATGCTCTCGATAAAAATAACAATAATAATAACATTTACAATGATTTTACCTTGGTGCCAGCACAATTTTCTAAGACGTTATTTTGATTTTAAGTGATAAGGAAAACCTAATAGTTTAAAACCCTTAACTTCCAGTAAAGACAAACATTGCTAAACTGTGCTTGGGTGGGCCAGGGACAATGTTCTCATATCACACTTGAACCTAAATAGAGCACTAGAAAATCTTCAGCATATTTTTGTTGTTGTTGTTGTTATGTGGCATCGAGTCAGACCCGAATCACTTTGGAAGTAGATTGCCCAACCTTCCTTCCTAGGAGTGGCTGGTGGGTTTGAACTGCCATCTTTCTGGTTAGCAGTCAAATGCCTTGGGCACTACACTACCAGAGCTCCTATTTTTTAGTCATACTCAAATATAATCTGTTGACTATTTAGTATCCAGAACTTAGGACTATTCAGGATCCAGCTGAAGTTCGTCAATGTGTGTGATTCTGACAGCATTTGCCTCTGAGGCAGGTTAGTAATGAGGAAGGAAACAAGAGTGTGAGAGATAAATTTAGAAAATTTTAATTCAGGGATTAATATAAAGGCTTCCCTCTGTTTTAGCGAGACGGTCAAACCAGAACTGATGCCATTTCACAGTGTGTTCTTAGTTCTAGGAATTTATCAGTGAGACTGAAGTTCAGTGTACAATTTGTTATCAACAAGGACCAAGTACATTGGGCTATATTTATGCCAGGATGCAAATACTTGGTGGCTGTTTTGGGGTGCCTTTTTTGCATGGCTTGCAAGTTTTCTTGTTGACCCTGGTAAACATTGAGTCATTTCCATGAACTCTCTATCTGGTTGATAAATGGCCTGAGCCATTTGTCTCATGAGTGGTTATCTCCACTGTGAAGATAATGGACAGACAGACAAAGTCAAGGACACATTTGTAAGTGAGGTCCATGCCTTCTGTCCTGAACAGCATTCTCTGATTCTGGTTTGTCAAGGATCGATAATTAGCATTATGCTTTGCTGTTTACAGAGTGCCTTTACATCCAGTTCTCCTTTTGTTTTCATCCAGAGAGGCAAATACGCAAATAAAATGAAGTCAGAGACTCATTCAAGTAATATAAGTAGGAAGTGAAAGAGTTAAGAGCCCAGGTTCTCACTTTAGAAAGCATCAGAATGACGTGGGGGCTAGTCTGCTGGTTGTCACCCCCAGAGTGTCTGAGTCGGCAGATCTAGTTCTATAGAGTCACTCTGACTTGTGGTTACTCCATGAATGTCATAATAGAACTGTGCTTGGGATGGAGTCCAAATACTTGCTCTAACAAGTTCCAGGTGATACTGCTGGTTCTCCAGGAACTACACTTTGAGGAACATCATATTAAAAGGCAGGCCTTCTGATTCCTAATCTAGGGCTCTTCTCATTTGGCCACACTTCCTGTATACCAGCAATGCCAGGGTCTTTCAGCTTCAGCACTATTGATGCTTTGGGCTTGATAATTCTTTGTTGTGGTGGCCAGTTTCACACATTGTACGATGTTTAGCAACATCCCTGATCTATACTTACTAGATGCCAACAGCACCCACCTCATTTTGACAACAGAAACATCTCCACACATTTCCTGATGTTCTCAAGGGCAGGTGGAAGGGGAGAGAATCTCCTTTGATTGAGAGCCAATACTTCAGGAGAGGGGAAATCATATTAGTTGAGTTTTTACTCTGTGGCTCAGAGTGTGCGGCACAATTTGCAGCAAGATAATTTAATTGTTTAATGTGGATTGAGGGACTCCAAGGAGACCTCAACCCCAAAACGCCTTTTCTTCTCAGTTGCAGTACCTGAAATCCCACTAAATATTTGTTTTCCTTTGGGCTAAATACTGCCTGATGTACCTATGAAATTCTTCAAAGGTGCAAGGACTCTGGATGTAGTAACGAATTAGCACTGACTCTGAAGTATGACTTGGGCTTAGGGACACTGGGTAATAGACAAAGAGGCCAGAACAGAGGAGTTCAAAGTCAGGAAAGAGAAGCAGGTGAAAAGCACTGAACAAATTTCACAGATTCTACTTCTAGTCTGACATTTCATGGAAAACCTTGGCAATTTCAAAATGGCTTGTATCCTTGTGGATTGTTTTCTGACGCTACAAGACCACATCAGAACAAATCATTTTTAGTGCGGATTCATCATGTTCTCATTTTCTATCCTTGAGATACTGTAGGTAAACTTTGTAATTGCACAGACTAATGGGATCATAACTCTTAAAATTCTGTGTGAACTCTCAACCTGATGTGAGTGATCTTCTGAAGGGCACTTTGAGTTGACACTAGGGAGTGAGAGACCACTGGAGCAGTCAGACCATAAAATAACATAAGCTCATCTAATGCCTTCTCCAAAACTCAAACCTGAGGAACTGCTCTTGAATACTCAAAAGGAATGCAATGTTTTTAAATCTGTTTTCCAAACCTCAAAACCAATATTCCCATGATACCATCACTTTTCTTAAGTGGGCACATTCTTGCCTTGTTCAACTTCTTGGCATATGCCTTGAATATATATAATAGGCACTCAACAAATATCTATTGAATTAATTAGTTAGTTAATGAGAAGGACTAGGAGCCCTGGTGGAGCAATGGTTAAACACTCAACTGCTACCTGAAAGGTCAAAGGTTTGAACTCATCAGTCGCTCTGTGGTAGGAAGCGGGAATAAGAGACAAACCTGGTGATCTGTTCTCATAAAGATCACAGCCTAGGAAACTCTATGGGGGTATTTGTACTCTGTCCTATAAGGTCACTCTGAGTCAAAATTGAAAGGGTTGGCACACAACAACAAAGTGACACAAGCTTCTATATAAGAATAAAATAAAAGAGATAAAAGAGGTTGATGTAGAACTAATTTGTGGGACTTCCAACTACGTTAGTGCAGAAGTGAGATTTACAGACATTTGTTCCATAAAATGTAAAATACTCCAGACAAAATAGAAATCAGAAAAACAGTCTTAAAATATGTAAATGAGTAGTCACATAAAATCAAAGGCAACAAGTGCTTTCTTAACATTTTAATTGCTTTTAATGCCTTCTTTTTATTTTGAATTGTGTCGAGAGCTGATCTAAAATAAAGGAGAATAGGACTCTTGAGAGGAAATCAAATAGGAAAAAACAAATAAAAGATGGAATATATAAGTAAAACCTTAAATCAGGTTAAATTGGATGTGATGATTGACAATTCAGTGAGCTCTGAGTTTCCTGGCAACCAAAGAAAATAAAGTTTTCCTAAAAAGTAAGAGCTGGCTAGTGCTACCTGGGTGGTGGTGAGGGTTCAAGGAACATGACATTTCATATGACAGAACAGCCTGTTCGATGTTACCCACTTAAAATCTACTTGCATGTTCATTATGAACGACTAACAATTAACACTTCCAGGCCATCAGCATTATATGCAAATAAAACATAAAATCTTCGCCAGATCTCTCCTCTCAACTAGATCAATCAAGAATTTTAAATGTAGCAAGTGACTCCTTTTCTAAAATCTGTAAGGATTTAGAAAATAAATAATAATGCAATGGATGGTTGTTTCTTTCTATTATAACTAATAAAGATTTATTTATTTATTTTATTATGCTTTCAGTGCAGATTTACAGAGCAGAATTTGTTTTACATTCAACAGTTTATGTTTCACTCTCTGATGCCATCCCTAACCCTAACCCACTCTCCTCCCCTTCCTTCCCTGCAACGACCCCTTCCTGTACCCTCCTTAGTTAAGCACTCCTGTCTGTACAGTTGTCCCTCCATGTGAATCCTGCCCCTCTGGGGCCCCGTGGCCGATTGCTCCAAGGGGTGTATCTCTGTAGAGTAGGTGAGTGCATTGCCCTGTGTTGAGTGTTCTGTATGTAAGTCTTATTTATTTTTGAGGTGAAAGCCAGCCCTTGGGAATGAGTTTTATCCCAGGCCTGAAGTGTATTCCAGGGCCATAGTCTTAGGAGTCCCACCAGACTCCATCCCATCAGTAATTCTGGTCGTTGCTGTGTTTTTGAATTTTGTCCCATGTTTTTCCTCCCACTCTATCCAGGGTCTCCAGTTTTGATCCCTTCCCCAGTGGCTGGCATTGGTAGCCAGACACCATCTAGTTCTTCTGGTCTCAAGGTCCATCATATCCTGGGGCTGATTGTTTCCAAATGCCCTTGATTTTCTTCACTCTGCATCTTAGATGGCTCCTCAAAAGCTTAAGACCCCAGTCGCTACTCACCAAATCCTGTGGAACAAGATTTTTATGTATTATGTTGTGCTGATTGAGCCTGGTGTCCCCCATTACTATCATCCTGAGTCAGCAGGCTCAGTGGTTCTCTCTCCCAAGTTTGGCTGTCCTCTGTTCCTTCTGTAATGATTGTGGTTATTTTGTATCCCTAGTATCTGTGCAAGATTATCCTCAGCTAAATTCTATCACTGTCTAGGGTATATTCCTGTCTGCCGCCCCCATCTGTTCTTCTCAGTTGTTTATGCATTTATCTGTAGCCTGGTGTTTGGTGTTAGTGGTAACGCAGTATTGTGTATATACTGGTATTAGCCTCTGTCTTCTATATCTACTAATAAAGATTTTAGACAATTTTACTGAATGCTTACATTAGCCAGAAACTTTACATGACTTTATTTAAAGTCTATTTTAATTATTACATATTTCAAACATGAACAAAACCTCAGAAAATAATATATCAGAACCCTGGGACACATTACTTACAATTAACAAAACACTTTGTCAGTTAACCTCTTGTCAACTTGGCACCTGTACACATTTCCTGAAACCACACGTAATCTCTAAATAAAGACAATGGTGAAGTCATACTGGCTCATAACATAATACAACCAGCATTTGTACAACCAAAAATGCACTAGCCCCATTTACAGCTTATATTTTCTAAGAAAACTAAAATATTTGCCATACACACACATGTGTACATGCACATACACACACACATACATATAATAAAACAAGGGAGAAATACTCGTAACAATTATAACAATGCAACTGGTCCCATGATCATAATTGGTATTTAGAACTACCTTCTTCTACCATTCTGTATTCTCTCCACTTTCAGCAAGCACCTCAGCTGGTCATAATTCTTTACCTGGTGGGGTGACCCAAACCGTCATTCCTGACAGCTCTTGTCCATTAGTAGTCATGTTAGAATTGTGTTGCTGTAATTTTCCATAAAATCACAGGGCGTGGCATTACTGACAGACACCCTAAGGGACTTCCTGTATTCCAGACATACTCTTCTTTTCCTCCATTATGTATTACCAATCCAATTTACTCTTTGTGATCAGGATCAATCACACCAGCCAATATGGCAACTCTCTTCTTTGCCTGCTGATCCAGAGGCATGAAGAACAAAAAGTGGTTGAGTGGCATTATTAACTTCTACTTCTGTGAAATTGGTGTTGTGTCTCCAGATGGGAGCATGCCTCCCTTTGGAAGTAAGGCCTCTAGACCTGCAGAGCAGGGACAAGAAGCAACAATTTTGAGACTAGCTTACTAGGGGTAATAGTGAGCGGTGCCATTCCAATGCCCACCCCTTGATTTCTGGACTTGTGAATACTGGCTATGGGAGAAACAGCACCAAATAATGGGTGCTGGTTTAGAGCATATACAGCCTCCTGTATATGGTCCAACCCTGCAAAGTATTGCCACCTTGCTGATGTTGTAAGTGTGCCTTTAGAACACCATTCCACCATTCTATCAAGCCAGCTTCTTTAGGATGATGGGGAACACAGTATGACCAGTAATTCTATGAGCATGGGCCCTTTGCCTGTCTGCTGTGAAGTGAGTTCCTTGATCTGAAGCGATGCTGTGTGGGATACCATGATAGTGGATAAGGCATTTTGTGAATTTGCAGTTGGTAGTTTTGGCAGAACTGTTATGTGCAGGGAAAGCAAATCCTTATCCAAAGTGCCTATACCAGTAAAAACAAAAATACTTCCCTTTTCATAATGGAAGAAGTCCAATGTAATCAGACTGACACCAGGTTGCTGGCTGACTGCCCTGAGGAATGGTGCCATATCAGGGACTCAGTGTTGGTCCCTGCTGTTGGCATAGTGGGCACTCAGTGTATCCAAGTCAGCCTTGGTAAATGGAAATCCATGTTGTTAAGCCCATGGATAGCATCCATCCCTGTAACTACAGACATTTTGTTCAAGAGCCCATTGGGCAATGACAGGAGTGGGTGAGGAAAGGATTACTGGTTTCCACAGAACATGGCATCCGATCTTGATTGTTAAAATCCATCTCTGCCAAGAGCGCTCTTTGGTGAGCATTCACATGAAATACAAATATCTTCACTTCATTGGTCCATTAAGAGAGGTCTATCCACATACCTCTTCCCCATACCACCTTGCCACCAGTTTCTTCCTTCCAAGTCCATGACCATCCAACCAAATCATTGTCCACAGCTCATGGACCACTACATAGTTGTACAACTGGCCATTTCTTTCTTTATTCCTTTTTTATTTTAAATACATTTTATTGAAATATCATTTATGTACAGTGAAATACACAAAACTAAAGTGACATGGGTCAGTGCATTTATTTATATATTTATTTTTTGCAGTGCTCCCTCCCCTACCCTCCCATCCCTGATAACCAACAAAGAAAGTTTCCTTCCATATATGAACCTTTCCTTGACTTTTTACAATAATGGATTAATGCTGTATTTGTCCTTCTGTGATTGATTTATTTCACTCAGCATAGTGTCCTCCAAGTTCATCCATGTTTTGCAGATTCTGCATCATTCTTTAGCATTGTATAGTACTCCATTGTGTGTGTGTTATCCATTCTTCTGATGATGGGCACCTAGGTGTTTCCATCATTTTGGTATTGTAAATAGTGCAGTGATGAACATGGGTGTGCATATATCTGTTCTTGTCCTGGCTCTCACTTCTTTAGGATATATACCTAGTGATTGAATGTCTGGGTCAAATGGTACTTCTAATTCCAACTTTTTAAGGAATCGCCGTACTGCGTTCCACGGTGGTTATATCATTTTATAGTCCCACCAGCAGTATATGAGAGTTCCAATCTCTCCATATTCTCACCAGCATTTGTTATTTTCTGTCTTATTGAACTTTGCCATTAGTACTGGGGTGAGATGATATCTTATTGTTTTGATTTGCATCTCTCTGATGGCTAATGATTATGAGCATTTCTTCATGTATTTGCTGGCCACCTCAATGTCTTCTTTGGTGAAGTGTTTATTCATGTCTTCTGCCCATTTTTAAATTGGATTGTTAGTTTTTTTTGTTGTTGAGGTATTGGAGTTTTCTATAAATTTTAGAGATAAGTCCCTTGTCAGATATGTAATTATTGACAAGTATGAATTTGTTGGTGTTATTTTGTTGTGTGCTTTTTTCACGGTGCTTCTGATTTCTTTGTTCCATATAATTTTCTGTGTTGAGCTTGTTTTGTTTATGAATCATGTTACCACTTCCTTCGTTGCTATTGTTTTAGTATTTGCTAAATATTTATGCAGCTCTGGTAGCATAGTGGCTAAGACACTTGCCTGCTAACCAGACGGCTGGCGGTTCAAACCCACCAGCCACTCCTCGGAAGGAAGGTTGGGCAATCCTACTTCCGTAGTGATACTGCCTCGGAAACCCAAGGAGGGGTCGCTATGAGTCGGGTTTGACTCGACGGCACATAACAACAACAACAAATATTTATGCTGGTCCTCTTTTTCACTTTGATGTGAAGGTTTCTCATTTTTCTTTGAGGTTACCCTGTGATTTATAATTTTCTTCCCAAATTAAGAACAGTCCTTTCTATCTTGCAGTTGTCTTCACGTCCCTACCATTTAGAAGTTCTGTAAGTACACAACTTTTTTTCCCTCTTTTTGCTTTGTAGTTGTCCTCATTTGCCAATTGTTGTCTCTGGTTCCCTGTTTACAATCTTGTAGGCTTATTTACTTTGGATTTTTCCATAACTGGGGTGGTTTCTGGTTTATGTCATCATGTGTGTTAATGGTCAGTTGTTGTTTGCTATTGTTGCTTCTCTGTCCAAAGGACTCCCCTTAATATCTCTTGTAAGGTTGGTCTGGTTTTAAGAAATTTGCTTAGTTTCTGCTTATCTGGAAATGTCCTAATTTCACCCTCATATTTAAGGGACAGTTTTGCTGGGTATACGATTCTTGGTTGGAAATTTTTCTCTTTCAAAGTTTTATACATAGTATCCCATTGCCTTCTTGCCTGCATGGTTTCTGCCAAGAAATCCGAGCTTACTCTTATTGGTTGCCCCTTGTAGGTAACTTTTTGTTTTCCCATGCTGCTTTCAGGATTCTTTCTTTGTCTTTGGTTTTGGTGAGTTTGAGGATTACATGTTTTGGTGATTTTCTTTTGGGGTCTATCCCATTTGGAGTTCATTGCGCTTCTTGAATGGATATATTCTCATCTTTCATCATACTAGGGAAATTCTCTTCGAACAAATCTTTGACAATTTTCTCT
>NW_006921921.1:1789306-1807856 GCF_000298275.1 Orycteropus afer afer | reverse complement strand
GTATTAATCTTCGGGATTTCTATCTGTAGATTTTGTGTCATTTTTAATTTTTCATTTATTTTGTCATTTTGTTCTTGTATTGTCTTTCAATATTGTTGTAGGGTTTTCTCTGTGTTTTCCTCAATTTTGTGAGTGCTTTCCTTGATCTGTCTCTCAATCTGTTGAAGGTATCTAAATATAATTCTTTTGAATTCCTTATCAGGGAGTATCAATGTTGCTTCTCCCTCAGGAATGTGTTCTGGGTCTTTATTCTGGTCCCTTGTTTCTCCTGGTTTATCTTGCTTCTTTCTGTGGACTGTGATGCTCTCTTGTCTCTCATGCATTGTGATATTTTTGTGTTTACATTTAATTGGTGATTGTATGTTGGAGTGACTTGCCCACGATTTTTTTTTTCTTTGTTTTGTTTGGATGTTATCGATGTAAGCAGGATACTGTGCTCCTTTATTCTCCAATTGGCAGCACTTATACACTCACCACCTATGCCCTTTCCCATTTTCACCCTCCCATATGTCCCTGCCATCCTTGGCAACCACAGCCCATTCTTAGGTCCCTGGAATCTGAATGAGAATGCTGTCACTTTAAAAACCAATATGATCACTGCTTGCAAACATTCAAAATGGCTACTCCTTTGGTCACTTTAAATATCCAAAATGGTGACTCGTTTTAAACATTCAAAATGGCTGTGAGTGCCTAAGGTATTTGACTGCTCACTAGAAGGCTGGCAGTTCAAACCCACCAGCCACACCTTGGAAAGAAGGTTGGGCAATCTACCTCCGTAGTGAAACTGCCTCAGAAACCCAAAGAAGGGTCACTATGAGTAGGATCCGACTCAATGGGAGTGAGTTTGGTTTGAGTTTTTTCAGTCACTTTAAATATTCAAAATGGCTGCCACTTGTAAACAATCAAAATGGCTGCACCCTCTGGACAGCTGAAAGTCCACAGCTCAGGTTGTCTTCCTCCTTGCTGTTTCCCTTCCTAGTCATAGGCCACCAGCACAGTTGTCCCTGCAGCCTTTGGTGACGAGAGCTGATCTTTAGGTCAATTCTCAGGTCCCAACAATACTTGGAAATATTCAGGCTGTTGGTCCCATCAGAGCAGCTGACAGTTCACTGCTCCAACCATTTCTGTACTCACAGTTTTTGTTCAGGCTTTTCCACTAGTTGTTGCTGAATCCACTTCTATATACTTCCCTTCAAAGCTCAAAGCTCCAGGATTATCTTCTGCATCTCTGTCATTCTCCTTTATTTATTGAAGAGGGTCTGTGTAGTTTGTCTGTCTATTCCACCATCTTATTGGAAGTCCACAATTGGACATTTCTCTTTCCAAACAAAATGAATAATCAGGTGCACTGCTTGAAGTTCTGCCCATTGGGAGGATTCCTTTAACCACTGTCCTTCAGAGAGGTCCCAAAAATGGACTGCAGTACTATTGCTGACTATTTTTTGTGGTGCCTGTGTATTATTCAAAAACCTCTGTAAACAAGACATGATTTTCTCTTCCTCATTCAACTGATTATAAGGAACTCTTTGTGAGGCCATAGGTGCAGCTTGGGAGCTCTGGTAGCATAGTGGCTAAGACACTTGCCTGTTAACCAGACGGCCGGTGGTTCAAACCCACCAGCCACTCCTCGGAAGGAAGGTTGGGCAATCCTACTTCTGTAGTGATACTGCCTTGGAAACCCAAGGAGGGGTCGCTATGAGTTGGGTTTGACTCGATGGCATATAACAACAACAACAACAACAGGTGCAGCTTGAGAGAAGGAAGATAATGTGACCAGAGTGGAAACCATGGGCATTTGAGCCACTTACTTACTTTTACCTTCAGGTCCTGCTCAAGCCCAATCTCATATATACCACTTTCATTTAATGGTGGAGTGCTGCTGAGTATGTCCAACTTTATGACTCTGTGGATCAGACAACAAGAAGTTCATGATGGGCAGCTCAGGCCACATGGTGATTTGGTGGCCCATGGGTCAGTGTTTAGTCTCTACTAAGGCCCAGTAATAAGCCAAAAACTATGTCTCAAAAGGAGTGTAGTTATCTGCAAAGGATGGTGGGGCTTTGCTCCAAAATCCTAAGGATCTGTGCTGTGATTCATCAATAGGGGCATGTGAAATACTCCAAACAGCATTTCCAACTGCCCCTGACACTTTAAGTACCACTGGATAAGTCAGATCATATGGCCTAAGTGGTAGAGTGACTAGTACAGCTGCCTGAACCTGTTGTAGACCCTTCTCTTGTTCTGGGCCCCACTCAAAACTAGCTGCCTGGAATCACTTGATAAACAGGCTTGAGGAGCACACATAAGAGAGGTATATGTAGCCCCAAAAACCCAAAGAGGCCCACTAGGCATTGTGCCTTTTAGTTGTAGGAAGGACCAGAAGTAACAGTCTATCTTTCACTGGAGAAGGAATATCTTAATATGACCCACATCGCTGGGCCCCTGGAAATTTCACTAAGATGGAAGGCACCTGAATTTTTGTCAGATTTAGCACACATTAGCATACAAATGTGTTACCCAATAAGTAATGGGCCAGTTTGATGTCTTGTGGAAACCAAAGGTGTTTAAAGTCCCTGTAGACTAAATTATGATTTAAGTCTGGAGAGTTGATATACCCTAGAAGTATGAGAATGAAGGTGTATTGCTGGCCTTACCAGTAGAAAGTAAACTACTTCTGGTCTTCCTTTGAATCATGTATAGGGGAAAAAAAAAGATCAATAGTTGCATACCAAGTCTTGGAGATGTTTTAATTTGCTCAAGCAATGAAGCCACATTTGGAATAGCGGCAGAAATTGGAGTCACCACCTGGTTAAATTTATGATAATCCACTGTGATTCTCCAAGCTCCAACTGTTTTATGCACAGACCAAACTGTAGTTGTTCGGTGCTGTCGAGTTGGTTCCACCTCATAGCAACCCTATTACAACAGAAAAAAACACTGTCTGGTTCTGTGCCACTCTCACAATTATAGCTATATCGGAGCCCGTTGTTACAGCCACTGTGTCAATTCATCTCACTGAGGGTCTTTCTCTTTCACGAACACTCTATTCTATCAGAGTGATGTCCTCCTCCAGGGACTTGTCTGTAATGATAACAAGTATAAAGTGTGTGAGATGATGTCTCACTATTCCACTTCTAAGGAGCATGCTGGCTGTATTTCTTCTAAGACAGATTTGCTCATTCCACTGGCAGTTCAGGGTATATTCAGTATGCTTCACCAACATTGTTAATTCAAAGGCATCAATTCTAAGTCTTCCTCGTCCATTGTTCACCTTTCACATGCATATGAAGCAATTGAAAGTATAATGGTGCACCTGAGTCCTCAAAGTGATAACTTTGCTTCTTAACATTCTCAAGAGGTCATTTGCAGCAGATTTGCCCAATGCAATATATCGTCCAATTTCTTCACTGCTGCTTCTATGAAAATTGATTGTGGGTCAAAGTAGAATGGAATCCCTGACAACTTCAATATTTTCTCCACTCATCATGATGTTGACTATTTGTCCAGTTGTGAGGATTTTTGTTTTCTTTGTGTTTAGATAGTCTTTGATATCCATAAGTAAGTGCTTTCAAATCATCTTTGCTTTCAGCAAGTAAGGTTGAGTCATCTACATATCTCACATTATTAATAAGTCTTCCTACAATCCTGTTGCTGCATTCTTCATATAGTCTACCTTCTCAGATAATTTGTTCAGCATGCAGATTGAATAAGTATGATGAAAGACCTGACACACATCTTTCCTGACTATAAACCATGCATAGCCCATTGTTCTGTTTGAAGGACTGACTCTTTATCTATGTACAGGATCCACATAAGCAAAATTAAGTGTTCTGGTATTTCCATTTTTCAAAATGTTAGCCATAGTTTGTTATGATTCACACAGTAGAATGCCTTTCCATATTCAATAAAACACAAGTAAATATATTTCTAGTATTATCTGCCTTCAGCCAAGATGCATCTGACATAAGCAATAGCCTTTGTCCCATGACCTCTTTGGAATCTGACTTGGATTTCTGACAGCTCGCTGTTGATATACTGCTACAACAATTTTTAAATTACCTTCAGCAAAATTTTATTTATGTGCAAAATTAATGACATTGTTCAATAATTTCTAGACTCTGTTGGGTCCCCTTTTATTGGAATGAGCACAAATATGGATTCCTTCCAGTCAGTTGGTGAGATAGCTGTCTTCCAAATTTCTTGGAAGAGATGTGAGAGTGCTATCAGTATTGAATCCATTTGTTGAAGCATTTCAACTGGTGTTTTGTCAGTTCCTGGATACTTGTTTTTCATAAGTACTTTTTGTGCAAATTTGACTTCTACCTTCAATACTATAGGTTCATGATCTTATGCTACCTCCTAAAATGACTGAATATCAACCAATTCTTTTTGGTATGGGGACTGTGTATTTCTCCTATCTTCTTTTGATGTTTGCTGCATTGTTCAATATTTTGCCCATACAGTCATTCAATGCTGCAATGCAAGATTGAATTTGTCTTCAGTTCTTTCAACTTGAGAAATTCCAAATGTGTCCTTCCCTTTTGGTTTTCTAAGTCTTTGCACATTTCATTTTAATACTTTTCTTCTCAAGCAGCCCTTTGAAGTCTTCTGTTCAGCTCTTTTACTTCATTATTTCTTCCATTTGCTTTAGTGTCTGTACATTTAAGAACTAGTTTCAGATTTCCTTCTCACATCTATTTTGGTCTTTTTTTGTTTCCTGGATTTTAATGATCTTTTGCTTTCTTCATGTATGAAGTCCTTGATGTCTTTCACAATTCATCTAGTCTTAGGTCATTAGTGTTCAATGAGTTCAATCTATTCTTGAGATAGTCTCAAAATTCAGGTGGGATATGCTAAAGGTTGTACTTTAGCTCTTGTGGACTTGTTTTAATTTTCTTCAACTTCAGGTTGAACTTGCATATAAACAACTGATGATCTGTTCTGCAGTCAGCTCCTGGCCTTATTCTGATGATATTGAGCTTCTCCATTGTCTCCACAGATGTAGTCAATTTTATTCTTCTGTGTTCCATTTGGTAAGTTCCACATGTATAATAACCATGTATTTTGCTTGGAAAAGGTATTTGCAATGAACAAATCCTTGGTCTTGCAAAATTCTGTCATGTGCTTTGACTCATTTCTAACAGCAAGGCCATGTTTTCCAACTACTGATCCTTCTTTGTTCCCAGCTTTTGCATTCTTATCATCAGCAGTTATCAGTGTATCTTAATTTCATGTTTGATCAATTTCAGACTGCAGAAGGTGGTAAAAAAAATCTTCAATTTCTTTGTATCTGGGATTAGTGGTCATTGTGTAAATTTGAATAATAACTGTATTAACTGGTCTTCCTTGTAGGCATATGGGCATTATTCTATCACTGACAGCATTGTACTTCATGATAGATCTTGAAATGTTATTTTTGACAATGAATGTGATGTTTCTCTTCAATTATTTATTCTATGCATAATAAACCATGTTGTTGTTGTTGTTGTTATGTGCCGTCAAGTTGGCCCCAACTCATAGCAAAACCATAGGATTGTCCAATTCAAAATTGCCAATACCAGTGCCATTTCAGCTCACTAATGCTTAAGATATTGCTCTTCAAGCTTTCTATTTCATTTTTGATGACTTTCAATTTTCCTAGATTCATTCTTCATATTCACATTGTGATTGTTAACAGATGATTACATCTGTTTCTTCTAACTTTGATCATCCCACATCAGTAAATGAAGGTCCCAAAAGTTTATCCATGCATGTAATGAAGATCAAATCTGCTTCGAGGAGGCAGCTCTTCCCCTGTCACCTTTTGAGTGCATACCAATCTGAGGAACCCATCTTCTCACACTATATCAGGCAGTGTTCTGTTTTACAGAACATTCATAAGGTTTCGCAGGCCAATTTTTTAGACGTAGATCACTAGATCCTTCTTCCCAGTCTATCTTAGTCTGGAAGCTCAGTTGAAACCTGTCTGCCATAGATTACCCTGCTGGCATTTGAAATACTGGTGTCATAGCTTTCAGTGTGACAACAAAATGCAAGCCACCACCATACAATAAACTGACAGACGAGTGGTGGACAGAACAAATAGGCAATGAATGGGGATTTTGTGGGAATCACTATTCTTGTATCTTTCAAGTCCTTCACAATGGTAGAAATCTCTGCAATCACACCAAGAATACAGTATTGCTTTTGGTTTATTATTTTCCTAGGTAGAAGCAGTTCTAATGGTTTCTCCTTAGCTTTTCCTACCATAATAGCCCTTAGTCCACGTGTCAGTGATCCAATGTGAATGTTCTACCAGTTGCAAGTATATCTATCCAAATTTTTCATTCTGGAACTGGGGAAATCACTACAGGATGGGTTCAAGGACTCATTGGACTTACTGTGAGATGGAGCTGGGCAAAGACTCTGGGTATGACTCTGGGAAGTCACAATCTGACTTCCATATGCCCCAACTCTGGTAGGCCACAGTGAAGTTTTGGATCTCCTAGAATTAGTGCCAGTAATTCTGATTATTTCCTTTTCTTCAATGAACAATCACTCTCATAAAAGATTTGGGGAAAGCTGGGGGAAGATTAACAGTATAAACCTTGGCAGTGCAATGGGACCCTTCCTAAAGGAGACCTGATCTCACCTTCATTTTGGAGTTGTGAGTCTGTAAACTGGCTTAAGTTTGGGAATTGATTGAGAGGCCTTGACTCTTTATTCTAAAGAATCTAGTTAAACTGTTTTTCACTTGACTTCTTCTGCTTATACAGATCAAATAAATATTTAGTAGATTATCAATCTGTTTCATTTCTAGGGACACCAGGACAAATTGGCAATGCCCTAAGTCCATATGAAGTAGAGTAATCTGATTATTGCTTTGACTCTGCTGTCCATTACAGGAACCATGCCCATCTTGTTTTTGTTGATTAGGTGCTGCCACTTGGCCCCTAACACCCTGGGATCCAATCAGCCTCATGGTAGGTAGATACCTTAATTTCATTAGGTCAGTTCCCACTGTCAAATCTGACTTACATAAATAATAATCGCAGTAGTCTTCAAGGATGCTGGGGTTTCCTTTGCAAACTTGTTCCTCACTGTTGTGGTAAAAGGTGTCTCCTCTGGGTCCTCCATGGGTGGATCTGTGAATCCAATCTGAAAAGCCCAAGCTAACATGCCAGTTTTCCTAAGCCTTTGGATACCTTCTTCTGTAGTATACCAAGGCAGGTCTGGCACTTCAACTTGATTTAGTACAGGTCACCACTTAATCCATGTTTCAGGGAACCAGCCAAATAAACTACTGTATATTTTTCTATCCTTGTAAGCTGAATCATTGAATGAAGTTATTTGTGCTTTATGGACCCATATCAATAAATTGAGATTGATCCAAATATATGTTCTTTGCACCATTATCCTACACCCTTAATAGCCATTCCCACACATATTCCCCTGGTTTCTATTTGTACATATTAGAATATATATAAGTAGAAGAGTTAAGCAGTTCTTTTGGAATGTAGCATATCTCCTCCTGGGTCACACTTTGTACTTCACCTTTTGGAGCTCCCTGGGACTAAAGCCTAGTTTTGATTTAGAAGCAAATATGGGTGGTAGAGAGGGGTCCTGGAAACATTCATCAATGTCTTGTAAGCTATTTGCTTCAGGCAATGCCCCAGAAAATGTCCCAGATACCATCTCCTATACTCTCCAGGCACTGCTGGGTTAATCTCATCAAAGGGGGGTTAGAGAGATAATGGGTTTCCTAGGAAGGGTAGCTTAGCAGACAAAAATTAACTAATCTCCTCAGATGGGGGTGTTGGTGCTGTTGGTAGGAATGATTCAAAGGAATTTAGGGGCCCAATGCCCCCATCTTCCTGATCGTCTGCCCATATGTCGCCACCCCAAGTTTCAGGATCCTATTTCTTCCCAATCAATGCCCTCTGTTTAACTTCAGACGCCATTTGAGGTTGGGAATTCAATTGTCATTGTAATTCAGCCACACTCACGATAAAACTCTATGTTTGGTTTTCAGCAGTATCAGCTCTGCTACTTCAAAAAATAAGACTTTCCTTCGGGGCGTAAGTGTCAGTTTTCCTGTTCTGTATGTGGTGCTGGAGCTGTGACTCTGAAGCCCTGACCTCATCCCTTACTCTACTTTGTGCAGCAAAAATAAGACATAGTAACCAGCTTCTTTATACTTCTCATTCTTGAAAAAAAAAAATGTAATAAAGTATCCATTATGCCTTGTTTCTCACAAATATTTGATCTTTTGGTGGTGATATTTTGCTTATTTCTGTTGTCACCTCATGTCATGGGTTAATAATGCCCTCATTACTACTAGATGCAAAGTCATCAGTGCCTTTGAAACTAGCCAGACTTAAAAACCAAATTAGAAAATTCATGCTTACATTTTTTATTTCTTAGAGCTACTCTTGATATCAAATGTCTTAGGCTGGATTCCCTAGAGAAGTAACACCAGTGAAGTGTATTTGTACATGTTGTTGTTGTTATTTGCCATCGAGTCAGACCCAACTCATAGTGACCCCCCTTGGGTTTCTGAGGCGGTATCACTACGGAAGTAGATTGCCCAACCTTCCTTCCAAAAAGTGGCTGGTGGATTTGAACCACCAGCCTTCTGGTTAGCAGTCAAGTGCCTTAGGCACTACTACATAAACACACACACACACACACACACATATACATACACATAGAGGGAGAAAGAGAGATATTCATCTCAAGGAAATGGCTCAAGTGGTTTGAGGCTGACAAGTCCAAAATCTGTGGGTCAGGCATCAGGCTGGAAGCCTCTCATGACTCATGGGGCTGCAGAGGCTGGTGAATTCCTGGTCAGACAATAGGCTATTAACTCATTCCAAAGAATTGAAGGTCAGATTATGAAGAGCCAGATGCAAGATTCAAAGCAAGGTAGAGCCTTACCAGAATATTCATATATATATTGGATGCAGATCACACTCACATCACGGAGGAAACTCCACTTACATTAGAATAAGGGTGTGATTTGAATAAGGGTGTGACTTGAGCAAGGATGGGACTTGAGTCAAGCCCTATTGTAAGGCTATGACACAAATCCACACCATAGTAATCTTGCCTCATTAACATATAGAGTTTAGGATTTACAACCTATAAAATGGTGGGGAGGATAATTACAGAATATGACAAGATGGAGGATAATTGCATCATATCATAAAATGGAAGACAACCACACAATACTGGAAATCATGGCCTAGCCAAGTTAACATATAATGTTAGGCATCATGGATGCTAATAAATTCTCTTTATTTGCATTTTTTAAAGTCTGTGGCTTAGGGTTTTTATATGTTATGAGGACTATTTTTTGTAGATACCTAAATTTTAATGTAATACCATTTATAATCAATCTTTTCATTTATGGTTTATGCTTTTTGTGTCTATGGATGATATCATTTTCTATCCAGATAGTATAAATATATTCTCCCAGTTTTTGTTCTAAACATATTAAAATATTGAATTTTGCCTTCAGAATTCAATTCATCCAGAACTGCCTTTGGTGACAAATGTTAAGTCCCCATATATAATTTGACCTTTTACTACATGGCAAGGCAATTGTTCCAGTCCCATTTAGTGAAAAACTTTTTGTTGGGTTTAATGCTGCCTCTATTATAGACCAGCTTAGAGCATGCAACACACACATGTGTATGAGTTTATTTCTTAGTTCTCTGTTGTGTTTTCTTGCTCTATTTGTCTATACTTGCATGAATATTACCCTACTTTTATTAATTTAAGACGCTCTGGTGGTACAGTGGTTAAAGCATTCAGCTGCTAACCAAAAGTTCAGCAGTTGGAACCCACCAGCTGTTCCATGGGAGAAAGATGAGGCAGTATGCTTCTGTGTTAGAATCAACTTGCTGGCAGTGGGTTTGTTAATCTAGCTTTATAATACTTCTTATTATCTGACTAGAAGAATTTACCCTTTAAATTTTTCTTCTTCAAAATTTTCTTGACTATTTTTGGCCATTTTTATGCCATATAAATTTAAAGATTAGTTTTCTGTCAAGTCTATGAAAAACTCTATCGATAAAGTTTGTGATTAGTTGTATTAAATTTCTAGATTTAATTCATTGACATCTCTATGGCATTAAGTCTTCTTAAAATGACCTGTATGTATCTCCAGATATTGACATCTTCCCTTCCATACTTCAATTTTTTTTTTTTTATCATTTTCTCCATAGGTTCTTGCATGCTTTTTCTTAGATTTAGTCCTAGGAAATTTACAGTTATAATTTATATTGTAAATTAGATCATTTTTATGAATTATATTTCCTAATTGTTTTCCTACTACTCTTGCTTTTAAAATTGATATATTATCCAGCAAATTTGCTATACTCTTTTATTGACTATGGTATTTTGCCTGTAAATTCTCCTGGATTATCAATATTGATGATCATATTGTCTGTGAGCATTGATCACTTTGTTTCATTCTTCCTAATGTTCAATTCTTATTTTTGAAAAGTTAACTTTATTGATAAAATTCTATAATTTGAAGTATACAATTGTTTTGGTCACCTAGTGCTGCTTTCCCAGGAATATTCCACAAATGGGATGGCTTGAATAAACAGGAGTTTGCTTTCCTACAGTTTCAGAGGCTAGAAGTCTAAGTTCAAATGCCAGGCTCTAGGGGCTAGCTGAAAGCCCCTCAACCTTGGGCTTCAGCTCTGCCTCTTGTTCCGGGCCCACTGAAGCTAGTGGCCTCTCTTCTCTCAGGCAGTTGCTGGCTGCTGAGGCTGACAAATCCAAAGTCAACAAGTTAAAAGGCACAGTCCTGGTATTACGAAACCACACAGCAGGCCACTGATTTAAGTATATTAAAAGTCCCAAGATTGGCAGAGCATGGCCAGCTGCTCAATGAAGGCTTGGCTACATATATATACATATATAAGTTGCTTCTTATACACTGGAAGCAGACCACATCTCTAAAGCAACTACTCAGCTGCTCCAGTAGATTCCACCATGGAGTTAATTGCCAATCTCATCCAGCTGCCCAGCCACTCAACCAGGTGCAGCCAAGTTGACACACAACCTTAACTACCACAATTCAATGATTTTTTACTAATGTAATAACCACCACAACTTATAGAACATTTACATCACTCCAAAAATTTTTATGATGTCCCTTTGGAAGCAATCTCCTCTTCCCCTAACTAGCCCCATTCCCTGACAACCAATGATCTTCATTCTCTTACTTGTTTTCCTTTTCTAGAAATTCATATTAGTAGAATAATACATCTATGCATCATAATGCTTTTTAAATTTTTCCAAGTTTTTGTGTGTACCGGAAGTTTCTTTCTTTCTGTTAATGAGTAGTATTCCATTGTATGATGTTCTGGATTGAACTGTGTATACCAAAACAAGGCCAGGAGCTGATTGTGGAACAGACCATCAACTGCTCATATACAAGTTCAAGCTGAAGTTGAAGACAATTAAAACAAGTCCATGAGAGCCAAAATATGATCTTGATAATATCCCTCCTTAATTTAGAGACCATCTAAAGAATATATTTTATGCATTGAACACCAATGACCGAAAACAGAGGAATTGTGGGATGACATCAAGAGCATCATCCATGAATAAACCAGAGGTCAGTAAAAAGACAAGAAAGGAAGAACAGACCAAAATGGATGTCAGAAGAGACTCTGAAACTTACCCTTGAGCAGAGAGTAGCTAAAGCAGATGGAAGAAATGGCAAGATAAGAAAGCTGAACAGAAGATTTCAAAGAGCAGCATGAACAGACAAAGCCAATTATTATAATGAAGTATGCAAAGACCTTGAGTTAGAAAACCAAAAAGGAAGAATATGCTTGGCATTTCTCAAGCTGAAAGAACTGAGGGAAAAACTTAAGCCTCAAGTTGCAATATTGAAAGATTCTATGGGCAATATATTGAATGATGCAAAAAACATCAAAAGAAGATGGAAGGAATACACAGAGTCACTGTACCAAAAAGAATTGGTCTTTGTTCATCCATTTCAGGAGGTGGCATATGATCAAGAACCAATGGTATTGAAGGAAGAAGTTGAGGCTGCACTGAAAAAACTGGTGAAGAACGAGGCTCCAGGAATTGACAGAATACCCAATGAGATGTTTCACCAAATGGATGCTGCACTGGAGGCACTCACTCAACTATGCCAACAGATTAGAAGACAGCTACCTGGCCAACTGACTGGAAGAGATCCATTTTTGTACCCATTCCAAAGAAAGGTGATCCCACAGAATGTGGAAATTATTGAACAATATCATTAATATTACATGCAAGTTAAATCTTACCGAAGATAATTCAGAAATGGTTGCAGCTGTATATTGACAGAAAATTTCCAGAAATGGAAGCTGGTTTCAGAAGAGGATGTTGAACAAAGGATATCATTGCTGCTGGCAGATGGATCTTAGCTGAAAGCAAAGAATACCGGAAAGATGTTTACTTATGTTTCATTAACTATGCAAAAGCATTTTATTGTGTGGATCATAACAAATTGTGGATAACATTGAGAAGAATGGGAATTCCAGAAAACTTGATTGTACTCATGAGGAACCTGTACATAGATTAGGAGGCTGTCATTCAAAAAGAACAAGGGGATACTGCATGGTTCAAAATCAAGAAGGGAGTGTGTCAAGGTTGAATCTTTCACTATACAAATAGTCTGAGAAGCTGGATTATATGACAAATGTGGCATCATTAACAACCTGCAATATGCGGATGACACAACTTTGCTTGCTGAAAGTGAGGATGACTTGAGGCAATTACTGATGAAGACTAATGAATAAAATCTGCAATATGGATTCCACCCCAATATAAAGAAAACAAAAATTCTCACAACTGGTCCAATAAGCAGCTTCATGATGGATGGAGAAAAAATTGAAGTTGTCAAGGACTTCATATTACTTGGTTTTACAATAAACCGTATAAAAGCAGCAGTCAAGACAGCAGATGACGTATTGCATTGGGCAAACCTGCTGCAAAAAACCTCTCTCAAGTGATGAAGAACAAAGATGTCTCTTTGAAGACTAAAGTGCACTTAGCCCAATCCATGGTATTTTCAATCCTTTTATGCATGTGAGAGCTGGATAATTAATAAGGAACACTGAGGAAGAGTTGATGCTTCTGAGTTGTGTTGGAGAAGAATGCTAAGAGTACCATGGACTGCCAAAAGGACTAACAGATTTGTCTTGGATGAAGTGCAGGCGGAATGCTCCTTGAAAACAAGAATGGCCAGACTTCACCTCACCTGCTTTGGTCATGTTGTCAGGAGGAACCATTCCCTGAAGAAGCATATCATGCTTGGTAAAGTGGAGGGTCAGTGAAGAAGGGGAAGGCCCTCAATGAGATGGATTGACACAGTGGCTACAACGATGGGCCCAGGTATAGCAAGAATTGTGAGGTTCACACAGGACCAGGCAGTGTTTCGTTCTGCTGCACATGGAGTCAGTATGAGTTAGAGACAATGCAACAGCATCTAACAACATACCAAAATATGTCTTAGAATCCTAACCCCTATACCTGTGGCTATACAGAGTGTTGGTGGTATAGTGGGTAAGGCATTTGGCTGCTAACAGAAGGTCAGCAGTTCAAACCCACCATGCGCTTTATGGGAGGGAGATGAGGCAATCTACTTCCCTAAAGATTTACAGCCTTGGAAACCCAGTGGGGCTTGCTATGAGTCAGAATCAATTTGATGGCAGCCAGTTTGGTTTTTGGTTTGTGGCTATAATCTTATTTTAAATGTAGGGTTTTCTTAGTTATATTAATTAAGTCATACCCCAGTAGAGTGGGTTTTAAATCTAATCACCTCTGGATTATAAATAGAACAATTAGACACAGAGATATATGCACAAGGGAGAAAGATATGCCATATGAAGATTGATGCAGCAGTTAAAGTTGTATGTCAACTTGATTGGGCCTGGTTGAGTGGCTGGGCTACTGGTGGTAGTTATTCCCCATGATGAGACTAACAATCAACTCCATGGTGGGATCTACCACAAGCAGCTGAGTAGCTGCTTTAGGGATGTGGTCTGCTTCTCATATATAAGAAACCATTCGGTCTCTAGCTTGTGGCACACTTGAACCCTGCATGTAGCCATGTCATTGTTCAGCAGCCTGCTATGCTCTGCCGACCTTGGGACTTTCAATGGACTTGAATTAATGGCCTGCTGTGTGGTTTGGTAACATTGGAACTGTGCCTTTTTATTTGTCAACCTGGGGCTTGTTAGCCTCAGCAGTGAGTAGCTGCCTGAGTGAAGAGATGCCTCTAGCTTCAGTGGGCCTGAAGCCCAAGGTAGAGGGGCTTTCACCCAGCCCCTAGAGCCTGGCACTTTGAACTGAGACTTAAAGCCTCCAAACTGTAAGACAATAAAGTCCTGTTGTTAAGGCCATCCCATTTGTGGCATTTTCCTGTCAGAGTGGCATTAGGGAACCAGAACAATTGGCAAGGACAAAAGGACATCCAGTGCAAGGAAGGGATGGACACAGCCAAGACTCTGATTTGAACTTTTAATTTCCAGACCTGTGTGAAAATAACTTTCTGTTCTTGAAAGCCACCTGCTTGTATTTGTGTTAGAGCAGCACTAAGAAACTAAGGCATATGAATCTATAATCATTTGTTCATCCATTTCCTGTCCAGGTGACAGATATTTAGGCTTTTTCCAGTTTGGAGTTATAATGAATAAATTTGTTAGAAACATTTGAATATAAGTCTTTTGGGGAACATATTATTTTAAGAATTTTGAATAAATGCCTACAAGTATATTGCTGGGTTGGATGTTGAGTGAATGTTAATTTTACTACTTTACCAATAAACATTCTGCTTCCAAAGTTGCTGTGCCATTTTACATTTCTGTCACCAATGTTTGATCATTCCAGTTGCTCTCCATTACCTGGTATTGTCAGTCTTCTTAATGCTAGCCATCCTAGTGACTGGTATCTCTTTGTGGTTTTCATTTGCTTATTTTGGACATGTCATCAGGAAAGACCAATCTCTAGACAAGGACATCATGGTTGGTAAAGTAGTAGTATTTGTTGTTAGGTGCCATCCAGGTGGTTATGACCTATAGTGACCCCATGGACAGCAGAACAAAACATTGCCAGGTCCTGTGCCATCCTCACAATCATTACTATGTTTGAACCCATTGCTGCAGCTACTGTGTCAATCCATCTCCTTTAAGGTCTTCCTCTACTTCACCAAGCTGGGTATCCTTCTCCAAGGACTGGTCCCTTCTGATAAAATGTCCACAGTATGTGAGACAAAGTCTCACCATCCTTGCTTCTAAAGAGCATTCTGGCTGTACCTCTCCCAAGACAGATTTGTTCATTCTGCTGGCAGTCCATGGTATATTCAATATTCTTTGCCAACACCATAATCCAAAGGCATCAGTTCTTTGATCTTCCTTATTCATTGTCCACTTTTCACATACATGAGGTGATTGAAAATATCATGGCTTGTGTCAGGAGCACCTTAGTTCTCAAAGTCACATCTTTTTCCTTTTCTATATAACACTTTAAAAAGGCCTTTTGTAGCAGATTTGCTCAGTACAATATGTCATTTGATTTCTTGACTGCTACTTCTATGGGCATTGATTGTGGACCCAAGTAAAATGAAAATGGCAGAGGGCCAACACAAACAAGGGAAACATCCAATTAGATGGCTTTAATAGCAACAACAATGAACTCACACATGCCAACAATGATGAAGATTCCTCAGGATTGGGCATTGTTCAGTTCTGTTAGACGCGAGGTCAACCTGAGTCAGAGCCAGTCTAATAACATCTAACTACAATGACTAAAAACAATGAACAACTTTTTATTTGCACATTTTCCTCTCACATATCTTCTCAAAAGTGTTTATTTGGATCTTCTACCCCTGTTTTCAGTTGGGTTATTTGTCTCCTTATCACTGAGTTTTTTAAAAAAATTCTTTCTACATTTTGTATACAAGTCCTTTTTTAGATTTATGTTTTGCAAGTATTGTCTCATTCTATGGCTAATCCACATTTCTTTGGATTTCAGAAGACTGAGACCTTCTATTACAATACTGAATGGTTGTTGTTGTTGTTGTTTGCCGTCAAGTCAGCCCCGACTCATAGCGACCCCTCCTTGGGTTTCCGAGGCAGTATCACTACGGAAGTAGGATTGCCCAACCTTCCTTCCGAGGAGTGGCTGGTGGGTTTGAACCGCCAGCCTTCTGGTGAGCAGTCAAGTGCCTTAGGCACTATGCTACCAGAGCTCCTATACTGAATGGTAGCAGGTGATAACTAGCAGCTTTGATTTGTTGTGATTTTGAAGGAAATGCTCTTATCCATATTTCCAATGTTTGCTATCAGTTTGGGGTAGATTTTCTTTGTCATATTGAAAAAGATTCCTTCAGTTTCTATCTCATTAAAAATTATTAATAATGACTGGGTTATAGTTTCTACATTTTTTCAAATTATCCAAACTTTTCTCCTTTAATCTACTTATGTGATAAACTACATTAGCCGAATTACTAATGTTAAATTATCTTTGCCATCCATCTCCATGTAGACACACATGCACACACAGAGTTGGGTTAATTTTTCAATATTTTACTTATAGCTTTTGCATGTACATTCACAAATGAGATTGGCTTTTTAAGTTTTCTTTCTAATATTGATTTCTCTGTTTTGGGCATTGAGATTTTATTAGCCTCATGAAAAGCAACATTATCTGTTCCTGGAAGTGTTGAAACTCTCTGTAGAAAAATTCGTTCTGACTGGTTCTTTTATGTAATAAGAAAATTTGGGATGATAGAATAAATGTATGTGATGATTATAGAGATGTGTCCATGTCTTCAAGTTTTCCTTTAGTCAATTATAACAATTTACATTTTTCAACACTATTATTTTATTTTATTTTTTTTCAAATTTATAGACACAAGCTTTTCAAAATATCTGTACGGTATGTTTATAGTTATATACTCTTTTAAAATTCATAATAGTGTTTGTTTATTTCTTTTTTTTTTTCCTAGTCAGTCAGAAGAGTATTATATCTGTCTTTCAATGAATCAGCTTTTGGTGTAGTTATTCTTTCTTTCTTTTTTTTTTTCCCCCTTTTTCTTGATAATATTCCCTTTATTACTCCCTTCCTTCTACTTACTTAAAGTTTCCAGTGTTGTTACTTATGTTCCTAACTTCTTCAATGACATGTTTAGGCAATTATTTTCCAATCTTTCTTCTTTTGTCATTGATGTTAAAGATTATACATTTTCTCTAAGTACTAGCTCCATCTCACAATCTTCAAAATGTAGTACTCTTACTTTCATTTAATTTTATTTCTGTTTAATTTCAGTAATACATTTTTAACCAATGGATTATCTTAAAATATACTTTATTAATTCCCAGACATACAGGAATTAACATACTAACTATAATTTTCTTAAGATATTTTATATTTAGTTGCGCAATGAGAAGAAAAATCAATCTGCAAGCTGATTCTTCGGTACTTTTTAACAATTGCTTTGTGACCTTGTATGTTGTCGATTTCATAAATTTCAATGTGTTCTTGAAATGAATATTACTCTATACTTTTGGGGCACAAGTTCCAACATGTAATAAATATAAATTCAAGAATTTTAATTCTGTTTTCCAACTTTTTTAATGATTTTACTAATTGTTTTGTCTGCTTGACTGATATATCATTTTCTCAAAGAGGTATGCTAGCATTGCAAACCTTGTTTCTGCATTTATCAATATCTATCTCAAATTATAAGTTGCTGCATTATAGAGTGAATTCACATGGTGGTGCTTACAGGTCAGGATGGCTATAGCTATAGTTTTCTAGTAAATTATTCCTTTTATCTTTATTCCTAATAATGCATTTCTCTTAAAGACTAATTTGTCTAATATTAAAGGCACTCTGGTAGCATAGTACCTAAGGCATTTGACTGCTAACCATCAGGCTGGCGGTTCCAACCCACCAGCCACTCCTCAGAAGGAAGATGAGGCGATCTACTTCCGTAGTGATGCTGCCTCGGAAAGCCAAGGAGGGGTCGTTATGAGTCGGATCTGACTCGTCAGCAGTGAGTTTGGTTGTTTTTTGTTTGTTTGTTTGTTTTTAATGTAGCTACATCTGCTTGCTGCTTGTTAAGATTTTCCTGGTATGTATTTTCTCCTCCGATACCTTTCAATATTTCATTAATATATATTTCAGTAGAGTATCTTAAACACATACATAGCAAGATTTTATATTTTTATCCAATCTGACTCGGAAGGAAGGTTGGGCAATCTACTTCTGTAGGAATACCACCTCGGAAACCCAAGGAGGGGTCACTATGAGTTGGATCCCATTCCACAGCACATAACAACAACAACAACAACATCCAAACCAAGGATATTTATCTTTTGACCATGGAGTTTAATCAATTCACATGTTTTGTGATTCCTCAAAGATATGCTTTGTTTTTATTGTTTAATTTTCAGTTTTATTCTTACTATGCTTATATATATATTTTTTCTTTCTTTCTTTTTACCTCTATTCTTGCCTTCTTTAGACTGATTGCATTTTTTATTTTATT
>NW_006921921.1:1780115-1785226 GCF_000298275.1 Orycteropus afer afer | reverse complement strand
TGATCTCTGTTGTGGGTTCTCTATTGGTAGGAGTTCCTTAAGCATTTCTTGTAGGGTTGGTCTGGTTTTCACAAACCAGAAATTTCTTAATTTCTGTTTATCTAAAAATGCCCTGATTTTGCCCTCATATTTAATGGATAATTTGGCTGGATATAAGATTCTTGGTTGGAAGTTTTTTTCCTTCAGAGTTTTATATATGCTGTCCCATTGCCTTCTTGCCTGCATGGTTTCTGCTGAGTAATCGGAGCTCAGCCTGTTTGTTTATTACAAGTAGTATTTCTTTTTTCCCAGGCAGCTCTCAAAATTTTTTCTTTGCCTTTGGTTTTGGAAAATTTGATTATAATATGCGTCGGTGTTTTTCTTTTGGAATCTATCTTGTGTGGGGTTCTATGAGCTTCTTGGACAAAAATAATTTTCTGTTAGCTGGTCTTCCACAATTTTTTTGGTGGTCTTTTTTGCCTCTTCTTGTTCTGGAATTCCAATGAATCTTATATTGTTTCGTCTCATGTCATCACATAAATTCTTAGGCTCTCTTCATTTCTCTTAAATTTCTCTTTGTTCTGATTTTTCTTCATACAGGCCAGTGTCCAGGGATTTGTCTTCTAATTGGGGTATGTGTTCTTCAGCCAGTTCTAATCTATTCTTTTGAGCTTCTACTGTGTTGTGTAGTTCTGTCATTTTGGTGCTCTTAGACATCTTCTGCATTTCTAACTGCTGTTTTTATATGAGTTTTGATTGTGCATTAATCTTCATATTCTGTTCCTCAATGATTTTTCTGAGTTCCTCCAGGGAACTGTCTGTGTTCTCCTTGTTTCTGTTTGGGGTTTCCTTAGGCTCTTGTATAGCTCTATAAATGTGTCTTCTAAATTCCTTCTCAGATAATTATATTGCCTCCTCTTCCTCCATGTATAATGAGACTTTTTGTTTGTGGTTTTGCTTCTAATGCCTTATCCTGTTTTTTTGTTTGTTTGATTTGAGATTGCCTGTTGTTTCCTAGATATTTTCAGGTTGTCTTTAACTGCTGGTTACTTGTTGATTTGTTTTGTCTTAGTTTTATGGTTTCATATTTTGAAAAGGTGAAACTGGTGTATTTCATTTTATTATCGATTCAAGAATGCTGGGTCGCTCTGCTGTTTTCTTTGTGATGGTGAAATCACTGTGTGGAATGTGGATATGTGTTTCTGTTTGTCATAAAGAGGGTTTAAAGTCTGAACCAGGAGGTTTTATAGTAATTGGCTAAATATGGTTTCTTCTATTGAATGAGTGAAGTTATTGGCAGAGAAAGTGGGAGCAGAAGAAGGAAAGCTTGGTGTTGCTAGGGTCAGTTTCTAGGGCTTCGCGCCTGCTGTTATTGATGACGTACTGATATTTACAAGCCCGTGGCTCAATTTCAGGAAAGATTCCTGTTGTAAGGGAGTCACCACTTTCCACCACTCAGTCACACTTAAAGACTCTGCTTCCGACTCCCCACGGAGCCAAAAAGCTGATCCGAGGTAAATTCCCGGGACCACGCTCAGCCGCAGATTCCTCTCTCTCCACCCCGTCTGCCCAGACTGCAAACGGCTCAGGAATTTGTCTGTGATACCGCCCACCTGTGGCGCCAAAGATGCACATGATTTCAGTTGTGCTGGAGTCGAGAGAGTACCTGCTAGTAATCAGTGACACAGACAAGCACAGACCTCTCAATGTCTCCCAAGCTGACCCAAGCCCACTCAGTGACCCACTGAGGGGGGAGCAAGCTCACCCTCCTGGAGCACCAGTGAGCTCTCCACTTGGGTTTCAGTGGTGCTACATGACCACTTGCACTTAGCCGACCCAAGTTACTGATAAAATCAGGTGCTGAAGGTAAATCCTTGGGGTGTTTGCTGGTGTTTGTTGGTGTGGTCACTGGTATGCTGATATAGGGTGTCTTCTTCCTTAGCCCACGAAGACCTCAGGTGGCCACCCAAGTCTGCCAGTCAGTGACTGCACCAGGTAAGTTTCCAATGGCCTCTCTTGGCTTTCCATCTGCCTTCCACTGGGTAGAAGTTCCTTAAATTTTTTTTCCCTGTGCTTTTCCTCTAATTCCACTCTTCTGAGTTTGGTGCACTCTGATTCAGTGAACTGTTCAGAGCACCAAAATCCCTAATTCAAACTGCTATACCTAGTTTTTCAAGCACTAAGGTGCTAGAGGGAAATAGTGTGGTGATTACTGACGAGACTCCATTTTGAATCTGATCACATTTTTTAAATAATCTCTTTTCTTCCCTTGATGTTTTAAAATTCAAATATATTATTTTCATACTTTTAGTGCATAACTCATAATTCTGTCTTCTCAAGGTCTGTTGTTGTTGTTGCTATGTGCTGTGGAGTTGGACCTGACTCATAGCAACCCCTCCTTGGATTTCCGAGGCGGTATCACTGCAGTAGTAGATTGCTCAACCTTCCTTCTGAGGAGTGGCTGGTGGGTTTGAACCACCAGCCTTCTGGTTAGCAGTCAAGTGTCTTAGGCACTAAATTACTAAGGTTTAGCAATATTTCCACATGCCTTCTGAGCAATATAGGAAACTTGGATCATCCACACCATAGTAAATGGTATTGTTGTCTTCAACCTTGATTCTTTATTTTTTTCCTTTTATAAGATCCTCCCACCACTACTCTTTTAAAAAACAATAAATATTAATTTATATTTACTCATATGTTTACTATTTTATTTTTCCACTATTGTCTCTCACACCCCACTTCCCTCATTTTCAACTTCTTTTTTACTCAAGTATATTATTTAGTCATATTTTTTTTTTAGTAAGGTCTATGAGTTACAAACCATTTTAGTCATTGCATATCCCAAAAATCTTTTATTTCACTTTCACTCTTCCATTGCAGTTGAGCTAGGTATTACATTATTCCAGTCTCTACTAACTGACATTTTTTTTTTTTTTTTGCTGCTGGAAGTCTTTTTTCTAATTACTATCTCTCAAGAGGGGATGTATTTTTGTCCTTTGATTTTATTAAAATAGTTTTCTCTCAAGTTTCATCATGTGTGTCAGAAGTGGATTTACTTTTACTTAACCTACTTGGGAGGTATCTTCTTCAATATATGGATTCATGTTTCTCCTAGATGCTGAAAAATTAGTAAGCTTCATATCTTTGAATATTTCCTCTCACATATTCTGTAATCTCTTTTTCCAGATTGCCTATTACATTTTTATTATATCACTGTGTACTATCCTCACTGTCACTAACATTCCTTTCAAGTCTCAAATTATCTATCTTTTCATCCCTGTCAGTGCTGCATTATGTATAATTTCCTTATATTTGGCTCTAGATCATCACTTATTTCTTCTTGTATTGAATCTATTGTTAATTTGTCTGTAGAGTTTTTTTTACTTAAATAAGATATAATACACTTTAAGGAGATCTATTTAGTTTTTCTTCAAATCTAGTTTAAATTAAGATTCCTCCCCCATTTTATAATCTCTTTCAAGCTATTGTGCCTGCTGATTCTTCCTTAAGGTGAATCAATCCCTCATATGATTTATAATTTTTAACTCCAACTCCATGTTTTGGTTCTCTAGTGCACTCTAACAGAAAAATACCACAAATGTGTGGCTTTGACAAATAAGATTTATTCTCTTACAGTTTAGGAGGCTAAAAGTCTGACTTCAAAGTGCCAGCTCTAGAGGCTGCATGAAAGCCCTTTAACCTTGGGTTTCAGCTCTGCCTCTTTCTTGCACTTGGCCTACTGCAGCTGGAGGTGTCTCTTCACTCATGCTGCTGCTGACTGCTAAGGCTGACAAACCCAAGGTCAACAAGTAAAATGGCATAGTCCTCAAATTATCCAATCACATGGCAGGCCATTAATTCCAGTCCATTAACAGTCCCAAGATCGACAGATGTCAATCATCAAATAACATGGCAGGCTTCTGGATGAAGACTTGCCTACATGTAGGATTCAAGCATGCCAAAAGCTAGACACTTTCCTCAAAGCTGCTTTCTCTATTCTGCAAACAGACTACATCCTGAAAGCAGCTACTCAGCTGCTCCAGTAGATTCCACCATGGAGTTGATTACCATTATCATCATGGGGAGTAACTACATTCAGTTGCCCAGCCACTCAAAACCAGGCCCAGACAAGTTGACACATAACCTTAACTACCCCACTCCATCTTATCTGTATTTCTTTCTTTGGAGTCCTACACTGCCAGTGTAGAAGTATCTTTATATAGAATAAAATGGGTTCATTTTTTCTGGTGGTGGTCCAGGGATATCCATCTAAGAAAATCATTACATGTATTTCTTTGCTTAGAATACCAGCACAGTGTAGCGATGTTCATTCAAAGGACACATATGAAGACAGTCCAGTCTTGGGTTTTGGTATTTCATGGAGAATTGTAGGGGCTCTTTTTGTCATGCCTAGAGCTCCAAGCAAAGACAAATGTCTTTGTTGAGTTCATGACTTTGTGGGTAGAGATTTTCTCTCTCCCATCACATGATGGGGCAGTGCCACAAGTATTAGAACCCTACTCAGCCACCTCACTTCCAACTACACATTTTGGGCAGGCACAAGGCCTCATCTTATCTCCCTACATGAACATGAAAACCCCAACCCCTAGCTATTAGGATATGTATCCAAGTCTGGCATCTTCCTGGGTTGCTGTGGCCTCCCTTTGTTCTATCTTTACTGTGGTTATTCATCCTGGCATCAAGATTTTCTCTTTCTTTATTCTGAATTCATGTAAGTCTAATTAAAATTTATTATGCTTTTAAAAATATTTGTTTATGTTTAGTTCAGAAAGGGAGCATGCACTGGATCAGTCTACTATATTGCCAGAACTAGAAGTGCTCCACATTTTCTAACTGAGATAGTTGATGTTTAAGTCTCATTTGCTTGAGTCTCACCCTGTGTGGGGTGGGGGATGGGGTGGAGCGAAGCTGTTTAGCACACCAGAAAGGTTTCACCAGCCAGCCTACCCTTGAGGAGGTGACACCACAAGTTATTGAACTAGGTGACACCAACCCTAGTAATACCACAGATATGATGGGCTAGTTGTTCTCTTGATTAGATTGTGTTATTGCAGTGTAGTAAATTACTTAGTATGGCTTTTCTACCCATAAGTCATTGTAAACTCAGT
>NW_006921921.1:1777253-1779645 GCF_000298275.1 Orycteropus afer afer | reverse complement strand
ACGGTTGAAGAAAGGGCTGGAGGAAGGCAACATGTCTGGCCTGGCAGGAATAGGCCTTGGGTTACTGCTGGTAATCCTGTCTTCCCCTTGTGGGATTAGAGAAGGTCAGATTAGAGAAGGTCAGAACATGTGGCCTCCTTGTCGTTTTTGCAGTTATATAGCTAGTAATGGTAGGATTGTTTCTCCTGTGAGTTGGTTACAATTGATAAGATTCTATCCTCGCACACTGATGAGAGAAGGAGGAAGGGCAGGATGGATATCAGTGAGATGCACTTCTACTGGCCTGGAACAAAGCAACTGCCATATTTGTAGAGATAGAATTACACCAAGGAATGGTCTCTAGCAGCTAAGAGCAACCCCTGTTAACTACCAGCAAGAATCCAGCTAATTCCTTCCTGGACTTCTGACCTGCAGAAAATGTGAGATAATAAATGTGTATCATTTTAAACATTTGAATTTGTGGTAATCTGTTACACAGCATAAAAAACAAAAACAGAGGATTCACATAGGAAACAGGAAGACCATTTGAGTTACTGGAATGATTTGGGCCAAAATGAATAAAATCTCAGCCAACTGACTTTGCCAGAGTGAAGATGATTAGAGCATTGAATAAAGATCTATCAAGAAGGAGGTCTGGTAAGATGGCGGACTAGGCAGAAAGACTGCACAGACCCTCTTCAACAAAGAAAAGGGAAAACAATTGACACAGACACAGAAGATAATCCTGGACCCCTGAGCCTTGAGGGGAAGGATACAGAAGTAGACTAAACCCCAACTAGCAGAAGAATTTGCATGAAAATACCAAAACAGGAGACAAACGGAGCTGAGGTCTGGCAGTGATCCTGAGTGATCCTGACAGCACGGCACAGACAGATTGGAGATTCCCAAGTGGTGGTAGGTCCTAAGAATTAACCTAAAAATCAGCCCTGCTAGCCAGGGACTGCACGGAGGACTGCTCTGATGGCTGGGGAATAAACGGAGAAGGTGAAGAGAAAGGCAGGCTGAGCTGTGGACTTTTGCCGGTCTGGAGGATGCCACCATTTTAAATGTTACAAGTGGCTTGACCATTTTGGATATTTAAAGAGACAGTGCTCTCCAAGATTCCAGGGGCTTAAGAACACGTTCTGCTTTCCAGCAACCCCAAGAACCCTCCGGACCTGCAGGACCGAAAACGTGTGACATTCCTTTTACTCTTATACACCACACCCACTTGGTGAACGGAGGTGTGGCCATCCCCCACTGCCACCCACCTACTGGGCCCACAGGAACTCCATCACACTCTGTGTGCACAGAGGGAGGCTGGGTGCCCTGCCCTGTCCTCCACCAATTTTTTTTTTTTTTCACTTTCTTTTTTCTGTTGATTCGTTTGCTTGTATTTGTCTGTTTAAAAACAACTATTATTGTTAATACTTTTGTCCTTTTTACTATTATTCTTATTCTTCCTCTCCCAGGTCCTAGTTTTCAGCTTTTTTTTCTTTTCCCTGTTCCTGGTCGAATTTTTATTTTATTTTATTTTATTTTTCTGTTTTTCCCCTTTTTTCTCATGGGTCACCTTGTTTCTTGTTTTTCTTTTTGCATTTTTCCCATTTTTTTTCTTCATTATCTTCCTTCTCTACCTTTTTTCTCTTAGTGCCCTATCCCAAGATATTACAGGTTTTCTTGTTTTTTTCTTCTTCTTTTTCCTTTTTTTTCTTTTTTTGGTTACTGTTCCTGTGTGATGACATGGTGTGTTTTTGTCCAGGTGCTTTTATTTTCTGGATGGTTATTCAATTGTAATTTTTGTCTAACTGAGTGGGAGACAGTAACAGTCCCCATGAGACACAACTACACCCACACTCCCTGCAATGTCACTTACTGAGCTGGAGCCACTACCTCCTTTTCCACCAACAGGCCAATGATGAAAAACCACCAAAAAGAGCCTGAATCACCCTTGGCTGCTCTTTACAAACAGTTAACAGAGATCTAAATACAACAGCACCACGATGTCTCGGGGACAACAGATCATCACAGTCCACACAAAGAAGCAGGATAAAGTGGTAGAAACAAGGGAACAGGATACAGACCGAGAACATATCCCTGAGGAAGAAGCAGCATTGGAACTCTGTGATAAGGAATTCAAAGGAATTATATTTAGGTGTCTTCAAAGGATTGAGAAACAGACCAAAGAATACACAGAAAAAAAACTTAGAAGAATTTTGGAAGACAATACAAGAACAAAATGACAAAATAAATGAAAAATTAGAAATTATTCTAAATCTACAGACAAATCCAGAAGATTAATACTAAATTGTCAGAAATAGATAACACATTGGAAGGGCAAAGGAGTAAATTGATGCAATGGAAGACAGAATTAATAAGATTGAAGACAAATACCTGAATACTTCTTTGGAAA
>NW_006921921.1:1761365-1776099 GCF_000298275.1 Orycteropus afer afer | reverse complement strand
AGGGGAGGGGAGGGAATGCTGTTAGATAGATAGAGATAAGTATTGATTTGGGTGAAGAGAAGGGCACTGTACCAAATGTGAGTGACCAGTATGGCAGCATTGAGGATGAGAAAGACATAGAGAGGTACCTGGGAGGTACAGACAACAAGGATGAACCCTTTTGCACATACAGTACTGCACTGTCAATGAAGGCAAACATGAGTATATGGGTGTATAGATGGGTAGACAGGCTGAACTATTAGGTATGTCTATGAAATGGGGAGGTGTATCCAAGAATATGTATAGGGTTGGCAGACAATGGTCTTGTAAGTTTATGTGAATGATCAGAATTCCCAGGTGTATAGTAAAGGTGACAAGGGGCAAGACTGTGGACACTGCTTGGTCACAGCCAGCTACCAAGAGGGACTGAGTAGTTGAACCTGTGGGCTTGGGACCTTAGTTGCAGGGACATCAAGCTCAATTGGCATAACATACTATACAAAACATTGTTCCACCTCCTACTTTGGCGAGTAGCAACTGGGATCTTAAAAGCTAGCAAGCTGCCATCTAGATGCAACGATGGGTCTCTCCTCATCAAGAGCAAAGAAGAATGAAGAAAACCAAAATTCATGGAAACAATTAATCCTAGTGACTGGTACACCATCCAATCTGTAGCCCACATGACTATGAGACCAGAAGAAAGGGATCTATGTAGGAGATCCTGGATAGAGAGGGAGAACAGTGTGGAACAAAACTCAAAATCATTTGGAGAGAAAAAAGGTGGGGGGGGGCAGGTTTGCTGGTCCGATAGAGCCTGGTGGAACCACTGAGACTATGGCCCCTAGCTGCCCTTCAGGTCTGGAATTGAACCCACACCTGTGGTTTCCAGCCAAACAAAGGACAGGCATATGAGTTGAACATTTACCTCAGGTAGATACACTCCTTGGAGAGAACAATCATGGGAGAAAGAAGGGCTGCTTTTGCAGAGGGAGATAACTCAGAGGGCAGGAGTGCATGGAGAGATGGACACTGGGAAGAGGTAACTATGGGGAGGATGTGGGAGGGGAGCTGTTGCATTGTGGTAAGCTGTGATCAATGTCATGAGACAAAGTGTATGTGAACTGTTGCATGGAAAGTGAATTTGCTCTGTAAATCTTCACCTAAATCACACACAGAAAAAAAAATCTATGAAGAAGGTAGACAAATAAGACTTTCTCACCCACTAAATGTACAACATAAAATGTCCCAAAACTACTGTAAGTTTTATGGGCTCTTGATACCTTTAACCAAAGTGGATTAATACAGGAGTGAGAAGAAATTTCACTGGGAACAAATGAGTTTAATTTATAGCAGTTTGGGGGTGTTTGTGAAAATGATCACAATTATTTCCCTCCCTCTATCCACACTGCTTTTCACTGAGAGTTTGCAGCTCCTCTCACCAAGAAGTGGAATATATCAACCCCTATTTCCCACCCATTGAATCTAGACTTAAACTTGGGACATGCATTGGCCAATACAATGCAGAGGAAGTAATGGTGTGCCTGTTTTAACCCTAGGCAACAAGTGGCCTTAAGTCCTTCTGCCCTCTATTTTGGAACCAAGTAGCCCCTGTAAAACAAGCCTAGACTGGCCTACTGCAGAATGTGGAGCAGGGACAAGCTTTCCTGACTGAGGTCATCTCGGACCAGACAGCTGCCCACAGACAAATGAGTGAGTTCAGCCAAGACCAAAAATCATCAACTGAAGCCAGCCCAAATTGCCAACCTATAGAATCATGAGCCAAATTAATAGTTATTGTTTTAAGTTACTAAGTTTTGGGAGTATTTTATTATACAGGAAAAGCTGCTTTTATAGACAGGTTGAGTTTGAGGTACCCATTAAGTATGTTCAGTGGAAAGTTTAGATTATAGGTCCAAATGTCAGGACAGCAGATAAAGTTCTAGGCAGATAATTAGCTGTAGTCATGTGAGTGGTCATTGATGTCAGACATGAATATGGAAATACTTATCTGAATAAGATATTAGTCTTATGATGGTCAATGGCTGCGGTGAAATACCGTTCTTCATTCATCTCTACTGTCATTATTTCTGGGGAGAAACTATCATGAGACTAACAATTAGTAAAAATACCTCTAAGAAATTGATAAAATTTTCTCTTGAACTAGGCTGAGGTGTTATGCATCTTGAATCACTCCTCTCGGAACAAAATGTTTGGAAAACAAAGTTAAAATTTGCCTTTTCACTAGAAGTTTTATCTTTGCTTTTTTTTTTTTTTTTTAAGACTACCTACTTGATGCATATGCATATCCATGCACAATGTGTGTAGTTCAAAAGTGGGACATAACCAACAGTTGTGTAATTCCATATGCTTTACAACGTTCTTCATATGATCCTTTTGATAAATTTGTGAAGTTGGTACTATTATTTCCCACATTTTGTACATAGGAAAACAGGGACTCTTCAGTAAAATAAGTTACCCAAGGTCATTCAGGGACTAAATTTAAGAACCAGGTCTCAAAAGTAGGTTTTCTAGCTCAAAGTCTTGTGCACTTCCAATCCCACTATCACATCTCAGAGTATTTTTCTCATATAGAATTGTTTTCAGTTCTCAGTGCTACCTTGTCAGGTATTACTAATCAACTAAAATACCTCTTATGTTTTATAAAACTTTCTCTTTTTTTTCTCCCCATCACACTTTTATACAGATTATTGTACTCTGTCTAGAATCCCATGGATTCCATCCACATGGCCAAAGAAATAGGGCAGAGACAGACTGGGTTATACCCCTGGGTGAGCCACACTAACCTATCTTGTCATTAGAAATGGCCCTGAGTCTTTATCTGCCCACAAACTCTAATTAATGATCAATTAACTGTACTGTCAACTCAGTTTAAATTTGAGTGATACCAGTTGTTTCTTCCTTGGGCCAACCAATGGCGACAGGGGAAGTCATTCATGCATGGCATTGTCCGGATGGCTCTGGACCTATAGCAGCCCAGTTTAATGGGCATTCAGAGCTCATTAGTGAGGAAACACATCAGGAGTGACTGCTCCAGTGCCACACGTTGCAACTAATAGCCCTGCAGAACAGAATCGTTTCTGTTTCTGCTCACTTGTTGTGAAATCCTTTCAATGTCAACAAGTGGTCGTGTCGGCAGGAGCCCACCATCCTGCTCAGCAGTTTTATCTGTTGCTCTCCTGAGCCAGACTTGTGTCCTCCTCCATTGTCCAACCCCACAAAGGACCTGAACAATCACAAAGGCATCACAGCCATTCATCATCAGCTCACCAATTCTGTGGGCAAGATTGCTTGCCAGAGTTTGGGCCAGTCCCATGGGCATGATGTGTATGGATGCAGAGTGGCCTATACTGCCTGCCTTAGGAATTTCAACAGCACAGACATACAAGGTTTGTCTTTCCCAGAGAACACCAAAATTACATATATAATATTGAGCTAAGAATATGCTTTAAGCATAATAGGAAAATTGCAGTTGTGGCAAGTTTAGGTAAATTATTTCATCAAGCAAATATATATTGTAGTTGGGAAAATTTCCTGGTCAGAGTGGAGAATTGCACCAAGAGTTGGCAGTAGATTTACCTCCTATATGGTTGTGTGTTATTTTTCTTGAATAAACAAACAACCCTCTGCTGTTGAGTTGAGTCCAATTCATAGTGACCCCCATTGGGTTTCTGAGGTGGTAAATCTTTATGGAAGCAGAGTGCCCAGACTTGCTTTCACGGAGTGGCTGGTGAGTTTGAACCACCAGCCTTCTGGTTAGTAGTCAGATGTCTTAGGCACTCTGCTACCAGAGTTCCTTTTTCTTGAATACCTTGGTGTATTTGTCTAGTTCATAGAAACAAATATCTACAAAATGCCATGCACATTTTCTAAGATTTGCTAAGTGTTTAGAACGTGATATTCCTGTTTCTACAATATGTTGGTAACTAAGTGATGGAGAACTAGACAGAATTTCTTGAAATACAGATATATTAAAAGTGACTCTGCAAACATAGCATTTCATACTTCTGTGGAAAACATACTTTAACTAAAGAAAATTTCTCTTCTTTGTATACAATATTCTTTCAAAGCTCTTTAAAGGAAGCATCTGTTGTAATCCATTTTGTATTTGAGAAAATAGGCAATGGAGAAGTGATAGAGGTCCTAAACTCCTCCAGATCCTCCTCCAACCTGGCCTGGTCTCCAGTCCTCCATTGCTTCTCTGCATTTCTTTTCTAACCTCAACCCTACTGGACTCTCTGTTTATTGGTTTGCTTGTCTGCATTCCCTGCTAAACTGAGAGCTGCTAGAAAACCATGTTTGCCTCTTTCTCTTTTTGGCTGACTTTGCACATGTAGATAAGTAAATGTTCAATAATTAATTAATCAATGTCACAAAGTTGTCAAAAAGTGAATCTATGCCTTTGCATTTTCAACCTAGTGGGACCACAAAATGTGATCAGACAGTTAAACAGAGATTTCATTCTGTTCATATAATAGATTAAAAAAATCATTTCCTGATCAAAATGTTGGCAATGGGATAAACAGGTCACTGAACTTGTTTCGTGCTTTCTTCTTAACATTTGGTTCTTTTCTGTTATATCTGACACTTTTGTTACCATCACCATCAAAAATAATAATTATAATAATAAACCAAACCAATTTTGGTTTGCCATTGTGTTGACTCCAACATAGGGCAATCCCACATGTGCAGAGCAGAACTATGCACCATAGGATTTTCAAGGCTATGACTTTTTGGAAGCAGATCACAAGGGCTTTCTCCTGAACCACTGCTGAGTAGGTTCGAACCACCAACCTTACAAGTGGTAGTCCAGTGCTTAACTGAACATCCTCTAGCATCACCACAGCTTCCAATACTATCTGCTATGTGCACATACTATCCACTATGTGCCAGATACATTTGGTGACTCCAAAGCCCTTTCTCATTCAATTCCACCTTACTGCTTTCATTAATTCTATGAGTATGCAAGATAGCTTGACATTTCTGCAATCTGTCCATGTATTACTATGGCTGTGCATTTGTAAAAGATTCTGAAATACCTCCATAGGTTTCCTATTTTGGATACTGAAAAGACATAAAAAGGGGAAAGAACTCTGTTTTCTAATGGAACTCTTTGGTTTTGTTTTCAGCATTTCTTTCACTTTCATGAGGTCACTGACTCACATGTAGTCTCTGGATGAAGATGCACAATGCTGAGATAAGTACACGGTCTTTGCTTGCCTTTAGGGTAAAAGATAACATGCATTAGCTTCCAAAGGTAAGTCCTCAGATGATGGCTAAAACTCAGATTTTGAAGTGTTTTTGTAATTATGAAAATACAATTTTAAAAAAAAGTGGGAATTGTTTGTTGTTGTTAGTTGTCATCAAGTCAACTCTGACTCAAGTCAACTCTCGACATGTAACAGAATGAAATGTACCCCTGTCTTTCCCCATCTTCATGATCATTGGTATCTTTGATCCATTGTTTTGGATATGTGTCAATCCATCTCATTGAGAGTTTTCCTCATTTTCACTTTACCAGCAATCGATTTTTTTCTATTGTGTGTCCAAAAGAAGTGAGCCAAAGTCTCACCATCTTCACTTCAAAGGAGCATTCTAGTTGCATTTTTTCTAAGACTGATTTGCTCATTCTTCTGGAAGTCCATCATTCAAAGTCTTCACCAACATGACAATTTGACTATATCAATTCTTTTGCCTTCCTTTTTCTTGTCCAGCTTTTGCATGCTTATGAGATGATTGAAAAGACATGGCTTAGGTCAGGCATATCTTAGTCATAAAAGTGATGATTTTACTTTTAAAAGTTTAAATAAGTCTTGTATGGCAGACTTGCTTAATGCAATATTCTGTTTTATTTCTTGACTACTGCTTTCATGTTTGATGATTATTGAAATTATTGATAATTTCAATTTCTTCTTTATTATGATGGTGCTTATCATTTCAATTAATTGTTTATAGTTTGCTTTAAAAACAAAACAAAAAAAATTGTTATGGATTGAGTTGTATTCCCTAAAAAGATATGGTGAAGTCCTAGTCCCTGTACATATGAATGTATCTTGTCTAGGAAAATAGGATTTTTCTTTCAGTTGTTATTAGTTAACAAGATCATACCAAAGTAGGTTGGTCCTAATCCCTTCTGAGTGGTGTCTTATAAACATGGAGGACAGACATGGAGATAGGGACACACACAGGAGGACAAGAGATGTCATGTGAAGATGCATCAAAAGCCAAGAAATGACTGGGACTACCAGAATCTGAAGGAGACAAGGAAAAGATCTTCCCCTGGAGCAGACAGAAAGAGAGAGAGAGAGAGAGAGAGAGAGAGAGAGAGCATGGTCTCACATTCAACACTTTGAATTTGGAATTTTAGCCTCAATAACTGTGATAAAATAAATATCTACTTTTTAAAACTACTCATTTTGTCATACTTTGTTATAGCATTCCTAAGAAACCAAGACAAGTTTCTTTGGTATCTATAGTAGGTTAACTCTAATGTTAAAAAAATTTGTGATAAGTTTATAAACGCTTTTTATAAATTATCTCATTTAATCTTATAAGAATCCTAAGAGATAAGTGTCAGTAGTATGTCCATTTTACACATGAGAAAATAGAAGTTTAGAAAGACTTATCAATTAGCCCAAGGTCAGGGAGCAAGTAAACCATGGAGCCAGGGTTCAAGACTCCTGCTGATTCTAAGAACAGTGTCATTGAGTAGAGTATATGCCTCGATCGGTTCCTATTCTGAGTCTATGTCTGAAGTTTAATTTACCTTGAACCATTTGGCAATTGCAGATTAAAAAAAAAAAGTATTTTATCACACAGGGACTGCTTTGTCGGTACGGCAGCTTAGCTGGTGTTTCTGCACAAGACTTTCTGTCTCTTGCTCTTCGAACCACATAGTTCTTTGCCATCTGAATGAACACCTCTAACATTGGGGGTCGCTATGAGTCGGGTCCGACTCGACGGCACATAACAACAACACCACCAACAACACTTCACAATTGGAGACACTGGGGTTTGTTTTGTTTTTGCCTTGCAAGCCCCACAACATGTCACAGAGGAAGTGATATAAAACAACTATTAGGAGTAGCTTAGCCTTTTGTCCCATTCTCATGAGTAGGGAATGGAGGGCTTTGCAGAAAATTTCTTTTCGGGACTTTTAAAAGGGTAATCAAATTTTTAAAATCAAATTTTGGGCCCCCTGTCACAAATCCTTTTCTTGTCTTCCCTCTATCTATCTCCTTGTTCTTCAAATTAATGGCACATACCACACACTAACTTCCATTAGGTTAATTTGGTTGAGACATTTTCCAGCCCATATCATCAAAATGAGAGAGAAAATTATGTTGGCTGGGGACCATCTGTGGAGTGCAAAATGTTAAAGAAGCAGACCTCTTTCTCTATTATCTTTTTTGAAACAACTCTATATACAACTCTGAATATTTACCAGCTCAACACATTTCCCAGGTTACTGACTGGGAAGTCATGAAACTATTGGCATTTCTATTGTCTAGGATGAAATGAAAAGTATTTTCATCTTTGAGTCCTAATACATGAACTACATAGAAAATATAACACTTTCGAGTTCCTAATCAAAAGTTCCTCTTAATTGAGAATGTTAAATATGGCTCTTCAGTGCTCTAGTCTCTAGCATTTAACAGGAGGTGCTGAAGAGTAGTCATCCCCTAGCACACCTGCTCAACATACTCAATTTTCAATGCATCTACACATTTGCCAACACTGCTTCCATAAACTATTTTGTCTAACTTCCCTTTTCATTAATTTTCATCCATATATACCCATGGTTAACAAATATATATAGATTAAACAGTCACTATATGATTCAACAGGACCTCTGGTAGCGTAGTACCTAAGGCATTTGACTGCTAACCAGAAGGCTGGCGGTTCAAACCCACCAGCCACTCCTTGGAAACAAGGTTGGGCAATCTATTTCTGTAGTGATACTGCCTCAGAAACCCAAGAAGGGGTCGCTATGAGTCGGGCAAATAACAACAACAACATATGTTTCAATAAGGAGCTCTGGTGGCATAGTGGATAAGGCATTGAACCCAACACTCAGAAGTTCTAAACCCAACAACCATTTGGAAGGAAGACAGGGCAATCTACTTCCATGAAGGTTTACAGCCTCAGAAACCCAATGGGAGTGGCTATGAGTTGGAAATGACTCTATGGCAGTGAGATTAAGATTTTTATATAATTCAAGAGGAACTCTTGTGGCAAAATGGTTAAGCCCTTGGCTGCTAATTGAAAGGTTTGTGGTTCCACCCAGCAGCTTCACAGGAGAAAGATATGGCAATTTGATCCTGTAAAGATCGTTGGTGCATGTCATCAAGTCAATTACAACTCATAGAAGCCCTAAAGGAGATAGTGGAATCCCCCTTAGAATTACATAAACTGTAATCTGTATGGGAGCAGATTACAGTTTATGTAGTTCCTAAAGCATTTGACTGCTAACCTGAAGGCTGGATGTTCAAACCCACCAGCCACTCCTCGAAAGGAAGGTTGAGCAATCTACTTTGGAAGTGATACCATCTCAGAAACCCAAGGAGAGGTGACTATGACTTGGATCGACTCAAGGGCAGTGAGTTTGGTTGTTTTGGTTTTCTCCCAGCAGAGTGGCTGGTGGGTTAGAACCACTGACCTTTCAGTTATCAGCCACCTGGTTCACCATTGCACTACAGAGCACCTTCCCAAAAGGATTACAGTCTAGAAAACTCTATTAAAACAACAACAACAACAACAAAACTCACTGTCCTTGAGTTGGATCCAACTCATAGCAACACAAAAACATTGTTCCACATCCTACTTTACTGAGCAGTGACCAGGATCTTAAGAGCTTGCCAGTGGTCATCTAGATGCAATGATGGACCTGCCCTTGTCCAGAGCAAAGAAGAATGAAACAAACCAAAGACACATGGAAACAATTAGTCCAAGTGACTGGTACACCATGCAATCCTCAGCCTATATGGCTATGAGACTAGAAGAACTAGATAGTGTCAGATGAGCTTAATGTCCCCTGCGACTATAGTCCCGAACCCACAGGTCCAACTACACTCTCTCTAGGTAGGAGGCTATGACTGAGAAGTGACTACAATCTTGTCCCTTGTCAGCTCTACTATATATCTGGAAATTCTTACAGAACATACAAATATACTTGTAGAAAGACTGTCTTCCAACCCTAGACATGGTCTTGGGCACACTCCCCCCTCCACAGACACACCTAATTGTTCAGCCTGCCCTGATGTTTAACTTTATGTTGAGGATTGCACCTCAACAGAAAGAAAACAAAATCCTCACCATTGGACCAAAAAGCAGCATCATAATAAATGGAGAAAAGACTGAAGTTGTCAAAATTTCATTTTACTTGGATCCACAATCAACCCCCACAGAAGCAGCAGTCAAGAATTCCAGTCATGTATTGTATTGGACAAATCTGCTGGGAAAGACCTCTCTAAAGTGTTTAAAAGCAAAGACTTCACTTTGAAGACTAAAGTGAACCTGACCCAAGTCATGGTTTTCAATAGGCTCATATGCATGTGAGAGCTGGCTAATGAGTAAGGAAGATAGCAGAAGATCAGAGGAGGGGAAAATATGTGAGGGCACCCCAAAACCCTAGAAAACTTAGCCTAACGAAAGTGGTTAACACAAGATTTGGTTCAAACTCCATTTGTCTTTGGCTCCACTTCTATTTCTGAAAATTTACCCATAACTGTTGGGTAAACAAGGGAGAGGGGCAGCTTGGTAGGTTTTAAACATATTATCTGAAGACTCCCAACAGGAAAGGTCCACTCTGTATTATCTTGCTAGCCATGTATCTTTGACAACCCTTAACTAAATGTTTTTCTTCTGTTTTTGGTTATTCAGGAAGTCACATGACTTAGGCTACTTGGACTTTAAATTGTCTTGCAAAAATGTCCTATTTTTTGTAGGTGAAAATACGATGTCTAGGTCTGCCTGATTTCACCCCAAAATACGTTGGAGGACACATCAGTTAGAGAACCCCAGTGGAATACACTGAACACTGAACCCTGCTGTCCTTGCTGCAATCCATATGCAGCCAGACTAGAAGGTGTTAAGCTGTAGATATGTTTGTCATAGAAGCTCCGGTGGTGTAGTACCTAAGGCACTTGACTGCTAACCAGAAGTCTGGTGGTTCAAACCCACCAGCCACTCCCTGGAAGGAAGGTTGGACAATCTACTTCCCTAGTGATATCACCTCGGAAACCCAAGGAAGGGTCGCTATGAGTCGGGTCCGACTCGACAGCACATAACAACAACAACAATGTTTGTCATAGATTAAAGGAAATGAAGCACTCATTTGGATGTGAAGCTGAAATGCCCCAGTGGGCAGAAGGAGACAAGTTTTCCCAGGGTCACAGTATTTTAGGTCATTGGACTTTCTTTAATGCTTTATTGCTTTTGAGTTTGCTTTATGTTGTTGGCAACTTGGGTTTATTTGATTGGTAAGAATTTTCCACGCAGACTTTTGATATATTTGCTGTCTGTTGTCATATTTAGGCCTTTTGTCTTACAAGCCTTTAGGTTCTGTAGATTAATAGCTTTCCCTTAATGAATGAATGTTATTGAAATCACTGCTTTGTTCCTAAACGTCATTGTTTTTAAGTAGTTTTGTTCTATCATTTAAGTTTCATTCATTTGTATAGATAAACATTTCCATGTGTTTTAATTGAAAAATTTCTTTCCTATTTTTCTCATTGGTATTTTAAGCTGTACAATTGACTGAAAAAGGAGCTCTGGTAGCCTAGTGCCTAAAGCACTTGACTGCTAACCAGAAGGCTGGCGGTTCAAACCCACCAGCCACTCCTCGGAAGGAAGGTTGGGCAATGTACTTCCATAGTGACACGTCCTCAGAAACCCTAGGAAGGGTCGCTATGGGTGGGGTCCGACTTGAGGGCAAATAACAACAACAACATTGACTGAATGAATAATATTATTAGAATTATCAAATGTAGTATGAAAGTTACTTCTAATGTAATCTCTTACATTAGAAAGCTAATATGCTGTCTGTGAAGTGAGTCATATATACTGGCAATACGTAGTCTATGGACTGACTTGAGCTTCCACTTTAAGAGTGGTAACCTAACCACTCTCCCAATATGGCCCCACTCCATACTTACACTCAAAAGACAATCACTGAAGACTGAGAGCTATAATGAAACACAGTGAAGAAATTAGATGATGCCTGGATATCAAAAAGGGTAGTGTCTAAGGTCCTAAAAGAAGAAGGTCCTAAAACAAGAAACTATCTAAAGGAGCCACCAACCAGTCCATAAAGAAGAAAGCACACCAACCTAAGTGTGATCAAAGGATTTTGAATAAAATCCATGATCAGAGGAGAGAATGTATTAGAGCTTAAATTTTAAAGCACTTGTCTTGTGGAAGACTGTAGTCTACAGCAGGATCCCTAACCCCATATTGAGTCCTGACATAAGTTCAGATGACATTTGCGTTCTTTCTGATCATTAAACCAGCAATGTGGCTAAGTATAGACAAGTCTAGGGCAAACTTAGGAAGGGACAGTTTGCCCTCAGGAAGAATGTGGTTGAAAGCAGATTATGCTCACACAGAGAACTAGGGAACTTGCCTGGGTGTGTCCTTAGTGATTACTATTACTCAACTCACTGCCTTTAGTTGCATCTGACTCATAGCGACCCCTCCTTGGGTTTCCAAGGTGGTATCACTACAGAAGTAGATTGCCCAGTCTTCTTTCTGGGGAGTGACTGGTGGGTTTGAACCACCAGCCTTCTGGTTAATGATCAAATGCCTTAGGTACTACGCCACCAGAGCTCCTCAGTTAGTCATTGTTGTTGTTGTTGTTGTTTGCCGTCGAGTCGGCCCCGACTCATAGCGACCCCTCCTTGGGTTTCCGAGGCAATATCCCTACGGAAGTAGGATTGCCCAACCTTCCTTCCAAGGAGTGGCTGGTGGGTTTGAACCGCCAGCCTGCTGGTGAGCAGTCAAGTGCCTTAGGCACTATGCTACCAGAGCTCCTGGTTAGTCATTAAGATGGTAAAATTAATTTTGATGTTGATTTTGAGTTTTTCTATTTTTGCACCTTCATATCCAATATTTCTTAGTTCAGATAGGAGGCAATTTTGCTAGGAAATTACTTCACAATACATTGGCAACATATCAAGCCAATCTGATATATGACACAAACCATAGGTATTTGATGAAAAACAACTATCTTTTCTCTAACAGATATAAATCTTGAATTTTATGTGATAGGCAAGGTCCAGGCTTTCTCAGTAATTTAGAGATGAATCAGAGGTTGTTCCTGACCACAAGGGACATACAATCTAGAAGGGAAAATGAGACTGTTGTTGATGTTGTTGTTATGTTGTTGATGTTGTTGTTATGTGCCATTGAGTGGGAACCGACTCATAGCGACCCCACCTTGGGTTTCCCCGGCGGTATCACTACGAAAGTAGATTACCCAACCTTCCTTCTGAGGAGTGGTTAATGGGTTTGAACTGCCAGCCTTCTGGTTAGCAGTCAAGTAAGTGCCTTAGGCACTATGCTACCAGAGCTCCCAGGGAAATAAGACTAGTACATGTGAAATGTTTAAGATAAAGAATCCAGAAAAGAGATCCTAATAAAGTACTACAGAAAATCTGAGGAGGAGAAGATGACTTTTAGCTCTGAGTGTGGAAAAAGGGTGTCAAGAAAAAGGATTCATGAATTAGATGAGTCAAATCATGGTCTTTTCAATTGCAGCCCAGGTGGCACTGAGCTGCTAACTGAAGGGTCAGCAGTTCACAACCACCAGCAGCTCCGCTGAAGAAAAGACATGGTAATCTGCTCCTATAAAGATTACAACCTAGGAAACCTTATGGGGCACTTCTACTCTGTCATATACAGTTGCAGTGAATCAGAATTGACTCAATGACACCTAACAGCAACAATATGTGCATATGAAATCTCAACAATGAAAAAGGAAGACAAAAAGAATTAACAAGTTGGTCTTAGAAGAAATATAACCAAAATATTCTTAGTGGCAGAATGGCAAAACTTTGACTTGCTTACTTTGGATACATCAGCAGCAGAGACAAATCCCTAGAAAAGGACATCAGTGAAAACAAAGGAAATTCTCAATGTGATCGAGGGACAATAGTCACAACAGTAGATTGAAAAAAGCCAACAGTAATGAAGATGGTGTAGGTCAGGGTGGCGTTTTGTTCTGGATGCCATGAGTAAGGGTGCATGAGTCGGAGCCCCCTCAACAGCAACCAACAACACCTAGGAATGGATGGAATTTAATCCCATTGAGATAAGAAGGAGCAGTCACCTGTATGGTCCATGAATTAAGACAGAATCAGGACTTCATGGTCCTCTATACAATCTATGAAAGGTCAGATTAGAACACTTTACCTTTGAGACTAATTTAGAGAAGAAGCCATGAACAAAGCTTGAATTTAATTCAGTACAAAATAGAGAACTACACAATGTGTTTCAATAGGGAACTAACATGAAGACATCCAGGTATGGTCAAGATGAATGGAATGGGTGAGGAACCAAAGATGTAATGACATAATTAAGAAGACAATAGAGACCTGATATTGAACAACATAGGAAGCATCAACACATGATGGAAAGAATATGCAGAGTCAGTGTATCAAAAAGAATTCGTCAACATTCAACCATTTCAGGACACAGCATATGATCAAAAACCAATGATACTGAAGGAAGAAATCTAAGCTACACTGAAGGTATTAGTGAAAAACAAAGCTCCAGGAAGTGCCAGAATACCAACTGTGATACTTCAACAAACAGATGCTATGCTAGCAGTGCTCAGTCATTTACGCCAAGAAATGTGGAAGACAGCTACCTGGCCAACTGGAAGAGATCCACATTTGTGCCCATCCCAAAGAAAGGTGACTTAATGTAATGTGGAAGTTATAGAACAATATCATTAGTATCACATGTAACTATAATTTTGCTGAAGATATTTCCAAAAGTGTTGCAGCACTACTTTGTCAAGGAACTGCCAGAAATTCAAGCCATATTCAGAAAAGAATGTGGAAAAGGGATATCATTATTGATGTCAAATGGATCATGCCTGAAAGCAGAGAATACTGGAAAGATATTTCCTGTGTTTTATTGGCTATGCAAAGGCATTCAACTGTGTGGACCATAACAAATTATATATAACATTGCAAGGAATGGTGTCTCAGTTCTACAGTGCTGCTACAACAGAAATACCACAAATGCATGGCTTTAACAAACAGAAAATTCTTCTTACAATTTAGGAGGTTAGAAATCTGAGTTCTTTCTTTCCTCCCACCCATGATACCTTTATCTAGTGGATGCAGACAAGGGGGCTGGAACCGACCACAGATTTCTCCAAATATATGTTTATATACTGAGTTCTCATGGAATCTTGGTTTTTCAACTTAAAGGCCAATACTTGTTTTCTTCTATGGAATCCCTTCACTGATACCTGCATTGTGTTCATGGTGAGACAGGAAGTATATGTAAATGCATGTGGGCAGGGTTGGGGAATATACTCTCTAGTTTACCAAAATAATATCCTGCTATAAAATACTGTAGAGATGTAATCTATAGTCTAGATGACCAGTTGCATGAGGAAAATGAAACAGAAATAGGAGCAGGTTCAAAAAGAACTGACTCAGACATGGTCAAACTGAGGTGATACTCATGAGACATAATAAATAAGAATCAGGTGCTGGAGAGTTCC
>NW_006921921.1:1760469-1760934 GCF_000298275.1 Orycteropus afer afer | reverse complement strand
TGCCACCATTTTGTAGGTTTAAAAAGTGGCTTGACTATTTTGGATATTCAAAGAGACAGCACTCTCACAGATTTCTGGGGCTTAAGAACATGTTCAGCTTTCCAGCAACCCCAAGGACACTCGGAGCCTACAAGACTGAAAATGTACGACATTCTTCTTGTTACTACACCCTATACCTGTTTGGTGAACGGAGGTGTGGCCATCCCCACTCCCACCTACCTTCTGGTCCCACAGGAACTCCATCACAGTCTGTGTGCTCAGATAGAGCCTAGGTGCCCTACCCAGTCCTCCACCGATTTTTTTCTTTTTTCTTTTTTGCTTTCTTTTTCCCGGTGATTAGTTTGCTTGTATTTGTCCGTTTCAAACCAAATAATATTATTAATACTTTTGTCCTTTTTATTATTATTCTTAATCTTCCCCTACCATGTCCTAGTTTTCAGCATTTTTTTTCTTTTCCCTGTGCCT
>NW_006921921.1:1751023-1755351 GCF_000298275.1 Orycteropus afer afer | reverse complement strand
GATGGATTGACACGGTGGCTGTGATGATGGGCTCAAGTATAGCATGGATTGTGGGGCTGGCGCGGGATCGGGCAGTGTTTCGTTCTGCTGTGCATGGGGTTGCTATGAGTCGGAAACGACTTGACAGCACTTAACAACAACAACAACAACAATGGATTTTTATAAATAGTACGTTGTACCAGTGGGCTCTAGAGGTAGGATATTAACATAAATAACACATACCAAAAAAATGAAAATAACTTATTCAGTTGAATATTACCTAATGCCAAAAACTGTACCTTCCTGATAGCACAAAGGAAAACAGTAAGTAAACTTACTAACCTTATCTCACTCTTTAGAAGAACAAAGAGACAAAAGTCATTCACAGTTTCTCCTCATGGCTGCCCTACCTCCTCCAGTAACCTGTCAGCACAGCAATGTGCCACCGATGTACCTCTTTCCATTTTACGCAGTTATGAAAGTCCCTGCCCTGCCATCAGAAATATTATAAATGGCACAAAAGCATACTGATAAGCCTGAGAGGCAGAAAATCTACATTTACCAATGGTAATTAAAGGGTTAGAAGACACACTAGAAAGTATGGGAGGAGATAATGTTGCTAAGGGGAAGGGTGGAAAGAAAAAAGAAGAGACATAAAAATCAGACCAGTCCCTGGAGAAAGATACCTACTTTGATAAAGTAGAGGGTCAGAGAAATAGAGGAAGACCCTCAAAGAGATGTATTGACATCACGGTTGCAACAATGGGGTCAAATATCGCAACAATTGTGAGAATGGCTCAGGCCCTGGCAATGTTTCATTCTGTTGGTGTCGTTCTGAGTCAGAGTAGACTCGAAGGCACCTAATAACAATAGGGAAACTGAGAAAAAAAGAAAAGATGCCAAAGACAGAAGCCTAGAGAATGTGTCCAAGTCAGGACAGGAAGTAGTGAGAGGAGTCAGAGAAGGAGTGGACAGAGAGAGAGGAGGAGAACCAGAACAGTGATGCATCACAAGATGGCAGGCTGAGTGCTTCAGGACAGAGGACAGAATGTTATGCATGCTTACTAGCAAGGTCAAGGAGTTTGAAGACTGTGAAAAAGCTGTGGCCACTCGGAGGTCTTGTTAATAATCTGTGCTGCACAATCATCAATTATTTCAGCATGTGATTATCCCATAATACTGTCTTTTAAAATAATTGCTTGAGATTTATTCAGCTGGCATTTCATGATATTCAATCAATCAACTGGCTGATTAGGGGAGTCAGTCTGTTGGTAGATAAGCAAATACATTACACTGAAGTCATTCAATAAGTAAATAGCATTCTGAGAAAGAATGTCTCAGATGAGCCGTGAATTGCTGTAAGAGATGTATTATTTTTGTTGTTACCATACTAGAAGCAGCAGCTCTGTAATTAAGATGTCTGTTAACTTAGACTAAGTGGTGAATATTTTCATATTGTACTATCAGAAAGGGAACTCACTTTGTAGGTTACCAGGGTGGGGAGGGAAGGGGAGAGATTAATTTGGGGCTAGTTGGGGGCCACACGCTGACGTGGGTAAGGGGAGGGATGGTATAAAAAGAGTCTGTGGCCACCATGATAACATTAGGAAAAGGGAGGATGCTGAATTGTGCACATAAGATATAGATGACAGATGCTAATACCAACCAGTATATCCGCAATACTGCATTATCATTAACACCAACCACCAGGCTACAGATAAACACATAAACATCTGAGAAGATTAGATGGGGGTCAGTGAACAGGAGTATACTCTAGACAAAGGATAGATTCAGCTGAGGCTAATCTTGCACAGATACCAGTGATACAAAATACCCACAATCCTTGCAGAAACAACAGAAGACAGACATAGAGTAATCCCTCACAGACAGCCAGACACTGTCGGGGAGAGATCCAATGGATCTACCAACTCAGGACTATAGTACTGGGGGACACCTGACTCAATTGGCACAAGAAAATACATAAAAGCCTTGTTCTTCATCCTACATTGGTGAGTAGTGACTGGGGTCTTAAAAGCTTTCAAGCGGCCATCTAATATGCAGCTAATGGTCTACTATTGTTGGAAATGAAGAAGAGAGCAAAAAAACAAGGGTGTTTGGAAGCAATCAGCCCTAGGACATGATGGCCCTTGAGATCAGAAGAACTAGACAGTGCCCAGCTACCAAGGCCAACCACTCAGAAAGGATCAAAACTGGAGATCTTGGATAGAGTGGGAGGAAAAACATGGAACAAAATCCAAAAACTCAATAATGACCAGAATTACTAGTCTGATGGAGTCTGGTGAGAACCCTAATACCATGGCCCTGGGATACATTTTGGGCCTGGAACAAAATTCACTCCCAGGGGCTGGCTCTCAGCCCAATAGTAAACAAGATGTACACGTAGAACACTCAACCCAGGGTGACGCACCACATACTCTATGGAGATGCATCCCTTGGAGCAATCAGCCATGGGGAACTAGAGGGGCAACATTTGCATGGAGGAAATGGAGGATACACAGGAGTGCATAACTTTTAGGGACACAGGGGTGGTTACTGGTCAGGGAGGGGAGGAGACTGGGTAGAAAAAAAAAAGAAGAAAAAAAAAACTAGAAATGCAAGGCTACGTTCAGCTAGGTTAACCAAACTCATTGCCAATAAGTTCATTCCTACTCCCAGTGACCTACAGGACAGAGTAGAATTGTCTCATAGGGGTTCCAAGGCTGTAAATCTTTTTGGAAGCAGAGTGCTTCACCTTTCTCCCATGGAGTAGCTGGTGGGTTCAAACTGCTGACCTTTTGGTTAGCAACCAAATACTTTAACCACTACACCAGAGCTCCTTCAGCTAGGTTGTTGCTGTTATGTGCCGTCGAGTCAGACCCGACTCATAGCGACCCTTCTTTGGGTTTCCGAGACAGTATCACTACGGAAGTAGATTGCCTCATTTTCCTTCCAAGGAGCGGTTGGTGCAGGTAGGTTAGTGTCACAAAATTCCAAATTAAAATATTGACTTTCTTCCCCAAAATTAATGAAAGAGTATGTATAAGGAATTTCAGATTATTTCTGTCTATTGTTAGTTCCAGCCTCTGCAAGTCGTAACAGAAGGAAGTTCTACCAAAAAGCAATGATAGGAATAACTCCCATGCTTCTGCTCTTCTCTCTGATGACCAAGACTTGTAGCTGACAGGTAATAAAAACCTCTTTAGTCTGGTAGCTTGTGTAGGAATCTAATGTGTAGGAAACTTTGTGGTGCCCCAAGAAATGCTAGGAATCAGAGAAAGCTATTCTCTCACAAACAAAAACAAAACAATCCACTTTTCTTTGTACATTGACCCTTCTCCCCAAGAACTCTGATCAGTTACCATCATGGCATCTGTCACAAGTATTATTGATGACATCCAACCTCCTAGTGCCCTCTGTCACCAATGTGCTTTTACATTATGGAATTTGACAAGCTAATAGATGAAATAATTTTAAAGATACTTTTCCTTCCTATGGTGTGAGGATTTGATCCTGTAAGAAAAAATCATTGTGCATTCAATGGCTGTTGCATCTAGGAAAAAGAAGTTATTTTTTAAAAGACATTATTGTTTTATGCATTTTAAAGGCAAAAGACGGAGGAAAACTCAAAATTGTCTTTTAAATGAAGGACAACAGATCTCTAGTCTTAGCAAATGATGCATTAGTAACAAGGATTTACCCCTTGATCAGAGTATGCATGGCTGACAATCGAAATATCACAGTTTCGGGATTAATTATAGACCTGCATTTTCTTTTATAAACATTAGAATTTTTTCTTGATAACACTTCGTATTTCTTCTGTTTCTTCATCCTGTTACTATCCAAAACCACAGAAAGGATAGCTCCTGTATCACATTGTCCTACCAGATACCAAAACAGGAAATGAGGGAAAGAGTAATAAACTACAAAAGTATTCTGTGACCCAGAAGAACTGCTTGTTCTTGTATCTTTTTTATTTTTTTTCTTTTAGATTGAAAAAAAAAAAAAAACTTCACAGAGAAGTAAACCTGAGACCCTGATTCAAGAGCCAGACAGTTGAATGAACAGGATAATCGGGGTAGTTTTTGACAGGTGCGGCTGCCTGCCTATAGCTGGCATATAATCATTACCATTTTAATAAGGCTCTAATAGGGGGGCTGATCATTCAATGGGGTGTGAGGATCCTAATTCAGCTCCCAATCCCACATGAATGTGCTAGAATTTGCAGGCTTTGTTTTCCTCCTTTGTACCCCTGAATGCCAATAATTACTGGCTATAGATTCAAAAATTCTTAGAACTGGAAGCTAAATTAGCTCTCCTAATACTGCACAAGAATGTCAATACTCATAAAA
>NW_006921921.1:1736755-1750010 GCF_000298275.1 Orycteropus afer afer | reverse complement strand
CTTCCTTATTCATTGTCCAGCTCTCACATGCATACAAGGTGATTGGAAATATCATGGCTTGTGTCAGGGGCACCTTAGTCCTCAAGGAGATATCCAAACTTCCTAGATAATACAATTTCAGTTTGTGTTTCTTATAGGTTGTTGTGGTTGTTGTTAGTGCAGCCAAGTCAGCCCCCGACTCATAGAGAACCCATGTACAATGGAACTAAACAGTGTTCAGACCTGTGCCATCTCTATGATGGTTGCAGATCAGCTAATGTTCCTTTGGGATCCTTGTGGCTTTTCCTGGTTGGTTTTCACAGGGGGTTGTCAGCCCTCTCTTCCTAGCCCGTCCTAATCTGGAAGCTCCACTGAAATATGTTCACCATCACAGCAGCACACATGCCTCCACTGATGGATGGTGCCAGCTGCTTGTGAGCTAGCGCTTGTCTAAACTCAATATCCCCAAAGTTTTTTCACTTAATTTAGTGGTGACTGTGCCTCACCAAAAATCTTGGCGCCACTAAATGCTACCACAAGTCACTTCACCAGTATTGGTAGAAATGTGCACATAAACAACCTAAGAAGCTGACTGAGATCACACTCTGGCTGCTGCCAAGAGGAGTCCATCAGAAATGTGAGAATTCCCCTCATTCACACACCAGACCACAAGCTCTCCTAAACAAATCATGGAAAATTAATACTTATAGATGAAGATTCAGTTATTGATAGTCATACTCATGTAGTTTATCTACACGTAAGCAACTATCCCATTGCTATTTCATGGGATTGATACCAGGAGATGACTGGTGGCTTATAACACAATGTTTGGGGTTGACAATCTACCAATTACAATTACAAGTGGTGCAAATAGTTAAGTGCTTGGCTGCTAACTGAAAGGTTGGAGATTTGAGTATAACCACAGGTGCCTCAGAAAAAAAGCCTGGTGATCTATTTCCAAAAAAATCAATCATTGAAAACCCTGTAGAGCACAGTTTTACTATGACACATGGGATCACCATGAGTTGAAATCAACTCAATGACAGCTGGTAACTGGTGATCCACCAATCTGGATAATGTCCCACATAGGCACACCACACCTTAAAACAAATTTTCTTATGTGTTAACTAGTGGCATGCTGAGGCTCTATGCACTCATCTTTAAAGTCTAATAGTACTGACCACCATCGCAAGGCCTTATTTTGTCTTGTGATTCATTTTGTTCAAAAAATTTTTAACAAAAAGTGATGTTCAATTTTATCTGTAAAGTTGAGTTACCAACTTGAATCCAAGCAATTTGGATTCTGAGAGCTGAAGTGTTCTGACCAGGGCCATGTGATAGACTTAACACCAGAATTAAATTTTCATGATGCTTTGAAGTTACTCTCAGTATGAATCAAGATCACTGGGGCCTTTTAAACACACATACATCTGAAAAAAATCTGCTTCTATGTAGACTTATATGTCAAGAATTAATCAGACCACTGTTGTATTTCTAGGAAAAGACATTGTTAAAGCTAATTCTTATATGATAGAAAGTATTCTCATTAACTGCTTTCTAAAGGACCAGTATAAGTAAGAAGAAGATAAACTATATAAAGATCTTCCAATCAACAGTATATTTTAATTAACTGCCCAATCTTATGGAAAATATTGCAAAGAATTGGAATTCCAGAGCATTTAATTGTGCTCATGAGGAACCTGTACATTGATCAAGAGTCTGTCCTTTGAACAAAACATGGAGACATTGCATGGTTTAAAATCAGGAAGGGTGTGAATCAGGGTTGTATTCTTTCACTATACTTCTTCAATCTGTATGCTGAGCAAACAATTCAAGAAGTTGGACTACATGAAGAAGAACACAGCTTCAAAATTGGAGGAAGACTCATTAACAACCTGTGATACACAGATGACACAACCTTGTTTACTGAAAGTGAAGAGGACTTGAAGCACTTATTGATAAAGATCAAAGACTACAATCTACAGTATGGATTATAAAGAAAACAAAAATCCTCATAGCAGGACCAATAAACAACATCACGATAAATGGAGAAAACATTGAAGTTGTCAGGGATTTTATCTTACTTGGTTCCACAATCAACACCAACAGAAGCAGCAGTCAAGAAAGCAGATGTCATATTACACTGCTGCAAAAGACCTGTTTAAAGTGTTGAAGAGCAAAGATGTCACTTTGAAGACTAAAGTGCACCTAACCTAAGCCATGGTATTTTCACTAGCCTTGTCTGCATGTGAAAGCTGGACAATGAATAAGGAAGACTGAAGAAGAGTTGAAGCATTTGAATTATGGTATTAGCTAAGAACACTGAAAATACCATAGACTTCCAAAAGAATGAACAAATCTGTCCTGGAAAAGGTGCAGCCAGAATGCTCCTTGGAAACTAGAATGACCAGACTTAGTCTCATCTACTTTGGTCATGTTGTCAGAAGGGACCATTCCCTGGAGAAAGATATCATGCTTGGTAAAGTGGAGGGTCAGGTAAAAAGGGGAAGACTCTCAATGAGATGGATTGACACAGTGGCTGCAATGATAGGTTCAAGTATTGCAAGGATTGTGAGCATGGAGCACAACTGGACAGTGTTTCATTGTATGTAGGGTCAGAGTATTTCACTGTATGTAGGCTATGAGTCAGAGTCGATTCTATGGCACCTAACAACAGCAAAAAAAAGTGCCCCAGCCTGACAATGTGACACTCAATACGGATTTGTATCAGTAAACTATCGCATCGCAACGAGGCAAGTTGCTCCAAAATTTAGCAGCTTAGGGCAGCAATAAACACTTTTGATCTCACAGTAATGCACACCAGAAGCTCAGTAGCAACTGAGGGAGTGTTCTTAGCTCAGGGTCTCTCAGGTTGCTGTCAAGATGTCAGCCAAGGCTTGCCTAGAACTAAGAAGTCTATTTTGAAGATCGCTCACTTACATGGCTGTCCAGATGCTGTTTCAGTATATTACCACATGAACCTCTCCATAGGACTGCTTGAGTATCCTCATGGCATGGCAACTATTTCCCCCAGAGCAGGTGATGCAAGAGAAAGCAAGGTGGCAACCACAATGTCTCTTATTACCTATCCTCAGAAGATTTTTGGTCTTTGGAGGTTGCACTCCATCATTTCTTCAATATCCTTTTGGTTGCATAGACCAACCTAGCTCTATCCCATATGGAATGGACTAGATAGGGGCATGAATCCTGGTAGGAGAGAATCTCCAGGACCACCTTAGAACTAGCTACTATTCTAAGACAGAGTTCTTGACTCTAGCACAGTTTTTGGAGAAAAAAGGAAAGAGATTATTTCCATTCAACCAACAGAATTAAGGAGCTCTGGTGGCATAGTGCCTAAGGCATTTGACTGCTAACCAGAAGGTTGGCAGTTCAAACCCACCAGCAACTCCACAGAAGGAAGATTGGGTAATCTACTTCCATAAAGATTTACCACCTTGGAAACCCAAAGGGGATCTCTATGAGTAAGAATTGACTCGATGGCAGTGAGTTTGATTTTTAATAGAATAAAGCCAACTGGTTAATTCTTGACATAAAAGTCTGCATAGAAGCAGAGACCTCAGGGGTAAAGATTACAAGCTATCCCATCAGTGCCTTCTATTAAGGCCCAATTCAAGGCTAGGGAATATAGAGGGCCTCTTTTTCTTCTTTATTTTTCTGTTCATCCTTTCATTCAACAAAAAATTTACTGAGCAATTGCTACCTGTCAGGCTCTATGCTAGGTGATGGTAATGACAATGGAAAAAAAAAATTTACAATGTATCCTCTGGAATTCCACCTACCACTGTCACAGAACTGTACCCCTGAAGCAGTGTTTCCTCATGAAAGACCCTCCCAACATTCTAGGTTTGGGGACCTTTATTTTATCCTTAGAGGAAACTTGGCTTCTTTGTGATTCCCATCCCAATTGCCATTCTCCCTAAGCTTCAGATAAACAATCTTCCAATTCCAAGAAAACATTATACTAATAAGATACATTACACAACCAATGCAAAGAAGCACTTCTTGGCAAAGATCAACTGGATGAGCATACATCTACTACAGGGCCATGTCGCATTTAATACTGCCGTAGTATAGACAATGCTTGGTCCCTGGATCAGAGTAACCAACTCATGACATTGTCTAGCGAGAGTACTTATGTGCAAATTTTGGACTACTTATAAAATTGAACACTTTGCTCATGTCCTATTAGAAAGAACATGTTGCACTAATGAAAGAAATAACTGAATGAGCACAAGCCACGAGGTATGACATAAAATCATTCTCCCTCTAAACTGTTGAACATCAGTTTACTCATTAGGAAAAATGGAGATAAAAAATAATAGTATCTAGTCCATAGGATTATGAGAGAACTAAATGGAATAACATATAGCAGCACTTCACACAGTGCCTGGTTCATAAATGACATGTGAGTAATAAATGGCACGATTGTATACCCTAGGTTATTATTATAGAAGCCCCTGGGTGGGGCAAATGGTCAAAGTACTTAATTGCTAACCCAAAAGTTTGAGGTTTGAGTCCACTCAGAAGTGACTTGGAAGAAAGATCTACCCCCGAAAAAATCAGCCATTGTAAACCCTGTGGAGCACAGTTGTCCTCTGGCACACGCAGGGTCACCACGAGTCAGATGGCAACTGGTTATATGGTTATAAACCACCCATGGGTAACTGGTTTAACTTTGATGCTTCTCAATTAGTTTTATTCACTCAGAGAATTTCAGTGATCAATCAAGAATTCAAATTTTAAGCTTTGGGCTATTCTCCTGTTGTTGTTGTTGTTGTTAAGTGCAGTCAAGTCGAACCCAACTCATAGCAACCCCTCCTTGGGTTCCTGAGGCAGTATCACTATGGAAGTAGATTGCCCCATCTTCCTTCCGAGGAGTTGCCCTAAACACATGAAAATCCCCCCCCCCCAGGGATAATAGGCTTTGCTGTGACCCAAAACAGATGTCTCCTCTTCCACATGTTTTCCGCTGGCATTATATGACTCAGAAGCAGAAATGTGTTGCTGGGATTTTTAATGAACTGTAGTGTCACTTTGAGCTGATACACTTTAGTCTATAAAATGGGACCAACATGCTTATTAGGCTTCTGTTGCCTAAGGTCATTTGATACATAAGAGTTAGAATCTTAAAAAGTAGAAGTGTATATTTCAATGAAATTATCAAACCGTATAGTCAGTGAAATTAGTCAATGCCTTCCTCCTTTTGATAGTATTGTTGAGATTTTCCTTGTCAGGTTTTTTCATTTGCCTGGTACCAGAACAAAGAAGAACAATGCATTTTGCCAACTTCCAAACTTCTCCTGATTTTGCCAGTATGACCTTTAGAACCCAGTTAAGCCTCCCTTGCTTCCAATTCTGCTGAGCATGAAGAAAACGTGATTTCCTGGAGCAAAATAAAAGGCTTAGAAAGAAGACTGAGAAGGCTTCTAAGATATCAAATAGCTCTTATGAAACACCGTTTTGATGAAGCAGTGTAAGCGAATCAGAAACATATGTATTAAATTTCCCTTGAATTATTTGGGGCTCAAAATCAAGAGATTAAAAACGTAGCAGGGGTTGCCCTTCAGTTTTTGTTTTTGTTTTCTGAAACCCCCATAACATGTTTTGGGAAAGAGATTTAGTCAATCCCCCAAAATTTCAGGAGTTTCTCCAACCAACCAGAAAGTACCCATAACTCCCAAGATTGTCTCATTGCCAGATCTCCAGCCTATTTCTAGATCAAAGAAGTAGAGTTGCACACCTCGTGCTGGAAGACTTACCTAGACTGAAGTAATGCTCCTTAGTTTTGTCATGAAGGAGAAATAATCCTCTCTCTTTTTCAACTTCAACCACAAAAGAAATACTAAACACATTTTTCTTTTCTGAGCTGTAATTCGAAGAAATTCACCCTCAAAAATATTTATTAAATTAAGAAGTGTGACTAGCTCATCTTTCACCTAGATTAATTAAGTAAAGTAAATCTTAATGTCTAAAGCCAAGATTCTCTGATTTTTTTTTGCTATTGGAGAGTGTCAACAGTTGTTTCAAAAGGATGTTAGGGAATGCTTAAAAATTCCCCAATTACTTTGTGAAAATACATTCTAAAAAACAAATAGATTCCTAATACCATTATTAAAAGAGATGAAGGTAGGAGAAGAAGTGAGGTGTCCAGAAATCTAACAACAAAAGATTTGCTCTAAGGTATTGGAGTTCCATGTGCTAAACAAATTCAGATTAAATTTAAATCCAGCAAGGTTTGGAGACCATTCTCTTTGGAGCTTGGCGAAATTGGCAAATCAGCTATTAAAAAATAGGACTGAAGTGTTTTATCTGTGTTGTCCTTTGTAATTAGGCTGCTGAATAATAGAAGTATTATCACACCAGGGTTAGTGCCAGAGGATTACCCAAAGTTTTACAAATGGGATGCTAAAGTGGCCCGAACAGGTGCACACACAAAGACCGAGGGAGGGGGAAAAGTAAGAGAATGAAAGCTGAGGCCTACTACTTTCAGCCACATAGTAAAATTAATGGTTTCTGTAAATGAATGGCACGGTTAGATTACCATTGAACTTGTAAAATTAGAGGAAGGAGTCAGATTCTTCATTACACTCTTTTTTTCTCTTTTTTAATTCGAGCGAAGGAGGTCGACCTTAATTGTCGTTTTACCTCAAAAAAAAAAAAAAAAAGAAAAGAAAATCTTTTCATTTGAATAATTTTGCAGCAGGCACAGTGACTCCTCAAAAGAATTGTGCTTTCTGAAATCTTTCTCTTTTTTTCCCCCCCTCTGGTCTATTCGTGTGACCTGTGTGCTGAAGAGAAAAGTGAATGAGCTTATATTTGAGAAATTGGTGGACTTAAAAAGAAAAAAAAAAAAAAAAGACAGTATTACCCTTGAAAACAACAGTGAAAATGCAAAGAAAAATGGGTTTCATGTAGACAAATAAAAAATGAATACCTTTTTTTTAAGTAGGGACCTTGCTTAGCATTAGAAGCAAATGCATAGGAACTCATGAAGTCTAAACATGCTCAGTTGGACTCTTTATTTAATTTGACCCCATGAAAAAGTATCTATTTTCTAATGGAGTGGAAATTCCATTCATGTAACACTAAGTTACTTTTTTATTTTAATTTGCTTGTTAAAAAGGCTTTAGATTTTTAAAGCTTTGGAAATTTAAATATTCTGAGACTGGTATACAAAACTCATTCAATTCCATTGAATGTTCCTCTAGTAATGGTGATGCATTTCCGCCAACCCTTCTGCACTCTCTTCCTCAGCTCCCCTGGAGATGAGTTATTGTTGTTGGTTGTTGCTACGGAGTCAGCCCACGACTCCTGATGATCCCGCACACAGTGGAACAAAATGCTGCCCAGACCTGTGCCATTCCCATGATGGGTTGCAGATTGAACCCTGTGTGATCTATAGAATTTTCAGATATAGATCACCAGGCCTTTCTTCCTAGTTGGTCTTACTCTAGAAGCTCCAGTGAAACCTGTTCAGCATCATAGCAACATATAAGCCTCCCCTGATGTGCACATGGTAGCTGTGTAGGAGGTGCATTGGCCACGACTTGAACACAGGTCTCATATGAAAGGCAAAACTTTGACTACTGATCCACCACCAAACTCTGTGGAGATGGGGAATATACATTTATTGTTTCGCTATCTGAGTAAAACCCCGAGCCTCAACTTTGAAAGGTTTAAAATTCCAAGAACCTGAAAGTACTACCACCAAGTTTCTAGTTCTTCTAAGAGCACCACTCGAATGTTGTTATTTTAGCTAATGTAATGGATATTAAGTATTACAATTATCCCCTAGCAAACGGCAGTGTCCCAGTACATTTGTAGTTGTTGTCATTATTATTGTTATGCAAACACATCCAACCAACATAAAACAGTGGCCAATAGAAAGAAGTCAGTGCTTCATTGACAACCACAGCATGCAGTTTGGAGGTAATGCCTGTGGCCATGAACCTGCTTCACTGATAGGCTCTTTCAATAACTAACTATACAGCCTGAATTTCATCTTGCACAAATCAAATGACCTTGTCTGCCATGTTGAGATAATTACTTATATAGCAATTTGAGAAAAATATCAAAATATTTACACACATCTACAACTGAATCTTAAGATACAATTTACCCACTTTTATAAAATTTGTGAATTAGAAGTACTTAATGAAGTACTTACTACATCAAGCACTCTGCTAAACACTGTATGAATAACATTATATTAAATTCTTCCAATAACCTTCCATATAGATATTATTTTTTCCCTTTTGCACATATAGTACTGCGTTGTCAGTGAAGGCAAACATGGGTATACGGGTGGATAGATGGGTAGACAGGTTGAACTATTAGGTATGTCTATGAAGTGGGGAATGTACCCAAGACCATGTATAGGGTTGGTAGACAATGGTCCTATAAGTATTTGTATGATCTGTAAGAATTCCCAGATGTGTAGTAGAACTGACAAAGCAAAGGTTGTAGTCACTTCTTGGTCACAACTAGCTACCCAGAGGGACTGAGTAGTTGAACTGGAGGTCTTGGAACCATAGTCACAGGGGACATCAAGCTCAATTGGCATAACATACTACAAAAAAACATTGTTCCACCTCGTACTTTGGCAAGTAGCGACTGGGATCATAAAAATTTGCAAGCAGCCATCTAGATGCAATGATGGGTCTCTCCTTGTCCAGAGCAAAGAAAAATGAAGAAAACCAAAGATTCATGGAAACAGTTAATCATAGCGACTGGTATACCATGCGATCTCCAGCCTATACGCAAAACCTATTAGACCAGAACTAGATGGTGCCCGGCTACCACTGTCAACCACTCAGAGGGAGATCTACATAGGAGACCCTGGATAGAGAGGGAGAACAATGTGGAACAAAACTCAAAACCATTTGGAAAAAAAATAAAAAGGGACCAGGTTTGCTGGTCTGATAGAACCTGAGATGGAACCACTGATACTATGGCCCCTAGCTGCCCTTCAGGTCTGGAACTGAACCCACATGTGTGGCTTCCAGCCAAACAAAAGACAGGTATATGAGGTAAACATTTACACTAGGTGGATATAATCCTTGGAAAGATCAATCATGGGAGACTAGAAGGCAGATTATGCACAGGGAGATAGCTCACGGAGCTGAAGTGCATAGAGGGATGGATACAGGGAAGAGGTAACTGTGGGGAAGAAATGGGAGGGGAGCTGTTGCATTGGGGTAAATTGTAGTCGATGTCATGAGACAAAGTGTTTGTGAACTGCTCTATGGAGAGTGAATTTGCTCTGTAAATTTTCACCCAAATCACAATAAATAATAATAATCCTGGACATAAAACTAGACACTGGACTTTGAAGTTGCTTTTCACTTTTGTGTCTGCACTTGCCTACTTTCTATCTCGGGCTTCATTTCCTGTCTCTGTCATTGGTTAGCATGCTCCCTGAATATGATGTAAAGCTGTGTAAGTTCCTGAAACTCTCACTGAAGAATGGGAAATGATAACACAGTGATAACATCAACAGAGCTTCTATAAAAATAAATTAGACTTTTTGGGGAAAGGTGAGACATAACATTTGCATTAGCAATAAGAGTGAAGAAGACTCATGTTTGTGCGATACTGCTTCAAAAGGTGAAAAACTCCAGGGTTTCATGTCATAGGCTGATGCCTTCTAAGCAACCTGCTTAGCCATCTACTCTTGTTGCTGGTTGTGTGTCTGATTCCTAGGAGGTATCAATGAATTAGGAGCCTGATGGCACAGTAGTTAAAAGTTTGGTTGCTAACTGGAAGATCAACAGTTTGAACCCACTAACTGCTAAGAAGGATGTGGCAGTCTGCTTCTACAAAGGAGACTTGGAAAACTTACGGGGCAGTTCTACTCTGTTCTATAGGGTCACTATGAGTTGGAATCAACTCGATGACTATGGGTTTGTTTGTTTGTTTGTTTTCATCACTGAGTTATCTCTTTTGTCAGTGTTTCCAAATGTACCTACCTGTTTGCATCTTGAATAAAATATGATGGTATTAGCTTCTTTGCATGAGTTATTTTAAATTAATTTAAATGAATGAGTTATTTTAAATTGAAGGTAATAATCTTTTTAAAGGATAGGAATGGCTTCGAGTAGGATCCAACTCATAGAAACCCCTCCTTGGGTTTCCGAGGCGGTATTACTATGGAAGTAGATTGCCCAACCTTCCTTCTGAAGAGTGGCTGGTGGGTTTGAACTGCCAGCCTTCTGATTAGCAGTCAAATGCCTTAGGCATTATGCCACCAGAGCTCCTATGTATCAAAGTAGATGTTCAATAAATATTTGTTGAATGAGTAAAGGAATGAATGAGTGAGGATGTGGGAGAAGAAAGATTGCGTGTATGTAAGTTAGCACAAAACAGAGGAGCAGGAGAGAAAAAACACTAAACACTGGGATTCTAAAACTGATTGGGCTATGTATTGTTAATGCAATTGTATGTCTCAATATGCCCAGAAAGTCCTGTTTACCTGGTTTATACCTGTCATTTTGGTGTAATTATTAAAACCTTTCCCTTTCATTCTCAGAAATGCCCTGGTTTGGATGGCAAATTACATGATCACTCCATATTTTAAACTCTTCCAGCTATTTATTTTCTCTGTGCAAAAAGGTGTTGACCAGATGTACTCTGTCTCACCTTCAGCTTTGATACTAACTGTTGTGTCAATTTCAAGGAGTCCTAGTGGCATTGTGGTTAAAGCATTGGGCTGCTAACCAGTCATCTGCAAGAGAAATATGCAGTAATCTTCTTCTGTAGAGATTTTCAGCATCTGAAACCCTATGGTGGCAGTTCTACCCTGTCCCACAGGGCTGCTATGAGTCAGAGTTGACTCAGTGGCAGTGGACTTGGTTTTGGTTTTATTCCATGTATCTGGAATGTCATTACCCATTCTTTCCTCATTTCCCCACCAACTTGTTCCCACTTTCCATTGGGAAAATTAAAAAAGTGATAAAATCAAAAGAGCCTCTGTAAAAAACATTGATTTTTTGAGGGAAGGGAAACATACACATTTGCATTAGCAATAAGAAAGAGGAAGATTTATATCTGTACCACCCTGCTTAGAAGCCCAGAAATTCCAGGGACTGGAAAAGATCCATAATTGTGCCCATTCTAAGGAAAAGTGATCCAACACAATATGGAAATTATCAAACAACATCATTAATATTACATGCCAGTAAAATTTTGCTCAAGATAACTTAAAAAATGATTGCAGCAGTACATTGACAGGGAATTGCCAGAAATTCAAGTTGGATTCAGAAGAGGGTATGGAATGAAAGATATCATTGCTGATGTCAGATAGATCTTGGCTGAAAGCAAATAATACCAGAAAAACGTTTGCTTGTGTTTTATTAACTATGCAAAGGCATTTGACTATGTAGATCATAACAAAATATGGATAACATTGCAAAGAATGGGAATTCCAGAACTTTCAATTGTGCACATGTAGAACCTGTACATAGACCAAGAGGCAGTTGTTTGAACAGAGCAAGAGGATACTGCATGGTTTAAAATCAGAAACGGAATGTGTCAGGGTTATAACCTTTCACCATACTCATTCAATCTGTACACTGAGCAAATAATCCGAGAAAGTGGATTATATGAAGAAGAATGCAGCACCAGGATTTGAGGGAGACTCATTAGTAACCTGAAATACACAGATGACACAACTTTGCTTGCTGAAAGCAAAGACGACTTGAAACACTTACTGATGAAGATCAAAGACTATAACCTTTAGAATAAATTATACCTCAACATAAAGAAAACAAAAATCCTCACAACTATACCAATAAGCAACATGATAAATGGAGAAACAGTTGAAGTTGTCTAGGGTTTCATTTCCCTTGGATCCATAACCAATGCCCATGAAAGCAGCAGTCAAGAAATCAAATGACATATTCATTGGGCAAATCTGCTGTGAAAGACCACTTTAAAGTGTTTGAGAGCAAAGATGTCACTTTGAATACTAAATTGCACCTGACCCAAGCCACGGTATTCTCAATGGCCTCATATGCATGTGAAAGCTGGACAATGAATAAGGAAAGCTGCAGAAGAAATGATGCATTTGAATTATGGTGTTGGTGAAGAATATTGAATGTATCATGCACTGCCAGAAGAACAAACAAATCGATCCTGGAGGAAGTATAATGGGAATGCTCCTTAGAAGCAAGAATGGCCAGACTTTATCTTTCATACTTTGATCATGTTGTCAGAAGGGAACAGTCCCTGGGGAAGGATCTCATGCTAGGTAAAGTAGAGGGTCAGTAAAAAGATGGGGAAGGCCGTCAATGAGACGGCTTGATAGTGGCTGTGATAATGGGCTGAAGCATGGTAACCATTCCGAGGATGGTGCAGGACTGGACACTGTTTCCTTCTGTTATACTTACGGTCACTATGAGTCAAAATTGACTTGAGAGACCCTAACAACAACAACATAGGATAGACTAGAAATAAAATTGTTATAAATATGAAGCAGTAGTCACAGTAGATTTATCCAAATAATTCTTCAAAAAAAAAAACTCATTGCTGTCGAGTTGGATCCAACTCATAGTGACCCCTCCTTGGGTTTCTGAGGCAGTATCAAATAATTCTTACCCAATGAAATTATTAATACAGAAAATTAATTTTATTATTTGTGCCATGCAGGGTTCACTTACTACTACTACATGAGATCAAGAGTCATAATAAAACTGAAGTCCCCAACAGCAACATTAAAAGCTATGTGGTGATGAAGTAATGCCTTCAGAATTAGGAGGGAAAATTATTTCCAATCTATAATTCTATACCCAGCCAAACTATTGTTTAAGTGTGCAGATAGAATAAAAACACTTTCAGAAATAAAAAATTTCAAAAAATTACCTATCTTTTCTCATGAAGCTACTCGGGGATGTGTCTTATCTAAACAAAGAATGAGCCAAGAAAAAAGACGATATGGGGTCCTAGAAAAAAGAAGATACGGGGTCCAAGAAAGAACAGATCAAACACAAGAGAGAGGTGGAGGGAAACTCCATCATAATCTCTCCATGAAGAAAAATCCAAAACAATACCTCTGTATCAGGTCTATAGGATAACTTAGTCATATCTGAATAACTCAGGGGACTCTGGAGGCAATGTATTCAAGAAGATATCATGGATAGAATACCTAATATGTTTGAATGTATTGAGAGGAACTTTATTCAAAGTAGGGAGATTTTGAAGTTAAATGATTAGCTCATATGTGGATAGCATTAGCAGGGATATGTTGTTGTTGTTGTTA
>NW_006921921.1:1727758-1729275 GCF_000298275.1 Orycteropus afer afer | reverse complement strand
ACTTTTCCACATCAGTCTGTATTAGTTTAGGTAAATGGTGTGTTTCTAGAAATCTGTCCATTTCTTCCAGATTTTCAAATTTGTTGGAGTACAGTTCCTCATAGTATCCTGATATTATCCTTTTGATTTCAGTTGGTTCTGCTGTAATGTCACCCGCTTTGTTTCTTATTCATGTTATTTGTATTCTCTCCCTCTTTTCCTTTGTTAAAGTTGCCAGTGGTTTGTGAATTTTATTAATCTTTTCAAAAAACCAACTTCAAGTCTTGTTCATTTTTTCTATTGCCCTTCTGTTTTCTTCTTCATTGATTTCTGCTTGAATCTTGATTACTTCCTTTCTTCTGGTGACTGTAGGCTTTTCTTGCTTTTCTTTTTCTAATTGTTGGAGTGTTGGTTTAAAGTGTTGATTTTGGCTCTTTCTTCTTTTTTGCTATAAATTTATTGCTATAAATTGGCCTCTGATCACTGCTTTTGCTGTGTCCCAAAGATTTTGATATGTTGTGCTTTCATTCTCATTTGATTCAAGGAATTTTCGAATTTCATTTTTTATTTCTTTTCTTACCCAGTCTTTCTTAAGGAGGATGTTCTTCAGTTTCATGTGTTTGCCCTTTTGCCATTGATCTTCCTATTGTTGATTTCTAATTTGATAGTATTGTGATCTGAGAAGATGCTCTGCAGTATTCAATGTTTTTAAATTTATTAAGGCTTGCTTTATGGCCTAACATATGGGCTATCATGGAGAATATTCCATGTGCACTGGAAAAGAATGTATATTGTGCTGCTGTTGGGTGAGGTGCTCTGTAGATGTCTATAAGGTCAAGTTGGTCGATTGTATTGTTTAGCTCTTCTGCTTCTTTGTTGAGTTTCTTTCCAGTTGTTCTATCTTCCTTGAAAGTTGTGTATTAAAGTCTCCACAACAACTGTGGAGTCATCTCTTTGTCTTTTCAACTGTTTTAAACTCTGATTTATGTATTTTGGGGCTTTTTCATTGCGTCCATAGATATTTATTATGGTTAAATCTTCTTCTTCAATTGATCCTTTAATCATTAAATAATGCCCTTCCTTATCTCATATGGTGGTTTTTGTCTTAAAGTCAATTTTATCAGAAACTAATACTGCCACTCCTGTTCTTTTTTGGTTGCCATTTGCTTGATACATCTTTTTCCAACCTTTGATTTTCAATCTATTTTTGTCTTTGTCTCTAAGATGTGTCTCTTGTAGACAGCACATGGATGGGTTATGTTTACTTATCCCGTCTGCAACTTTCATCTCTTGAGTGGTGCATTTAATCCATTAATATTCAGTGTAATTACTGAAAAGTATGAATTGGTTACTGTCATTTTGTTATGTGTTTTTTCATGGTATTCCTGGTTTCTTTGTTCCATATTATTTTCTGTGCTGAGCTCATTATGTTTATGAATCGTGTTATCATTTTCTTTGTTGTTATCGTTTTGTTGTTGTTGTTATGTGCATCGAGTCAGCCCCGACTCATAGCGACCCCTCCTTGGGTTTCCGAGGCA
>NW_006921921.1:1724103-1725578 GCF_000298275.1 Orycteropus afer afer | reverse complement strand
CTCTAGCTTATGGCATGCTTGAACCCTGCATGTAGCTGTGTTGTTCAGCAGGCTGCCATGCTTTGCCAACCTTGGGACTTTCAGTGTACTTGAATTAGCGGACTGCTGTGTGGTTTGATAACATCAAGACTGTGCCTTTTTACTTGTCAACCTTGAGCTTGTCAGACTCAGCAGCCAGCAACTGTCTGAGTGAAGAAAAGCCTCTCTCTCCAATGAGCCAGGAGCAGGAGGCAGAACTGAAGCTCACGGCTGAGGGGCTTTCACCCAACTCCTAGAACTCAGACTTAATGCCTCCAAATTGTAAGAGAATAAACTCCTGTTTGTTCAAGCCATCCCATTTGTGATATATTCTTCTCAGAGTGGAACTAGGTAACCAGAACAATGAGTTTAATGATGATATGTCTTGGTGATTTTCTTTTGGGATCTGTCTTGTTTGGGGTTATACCCTGAATGGATATATTCTCATCTTTCATCATATCAGGGAAGTTGTCTTCCAACAAATTGTGGACAATTTTCTGAGTGCTTCTCTTTTTCTCTTCCTGTTCTGGAATTCTAATTACATGTGGGTCATTCCTTTTGGTGGTATCCCACCTGATCCTTAGGCTTTCTTCATTTTGTTTCCATCTTTTTTCTGATTGATCCCTTTCTAAAGAAGTATTCAAGTATTTGTCTTCAATCTCATTAATTCTGTCTTCCATTGATTCAATTCTACTTTTTTGCCCTTCTTGAAAATTTAGTATTAATCTTCTGGATTTTTATCTGTAGATTTGTATCATTTCTAATTTTTCATTTATTTTGTCATTTTTGGTTTTGTATTTTCTTCAGAAATTGTTCTAGGATTTTTCTATATATTCCTTAATTTTGTCAGTGTTTTCCTTGATCTGTCTCTGAATCCTTTGAAGATACCTTAATATAATTCTTTTGAACTCCTTATCAAGGAGTTCCAATACTGCTTCTTCCTCAGCGATGTGTTCTGGGTCTGTATCCTGCTCCCTTGTTTCTATCACTTTATCTTGCTTGTTTGTGTGGACTGTGATGGTCAGTTGTCTCCAAGACATTGTGACATTGTTGTATTTAGATCTCTGTTAACTGTTTATTAAGAGCAGCTAAGGATGAGTCAGACTGTTCTTGGTGGTCATTTATCATTAGCCAATTAGTGGAGAAGGAAGTGGTGGCTCTCACTCAGTAAGTGGAGCTGCAGGAGGTGCAGGTGTGGTTGCATCATGTGGGCTCATTTGCTGTCCCCCACTCAGTTAGACACAAACAACAATAGAAAAATCATCAAAAAAGTAAAAGCAAGCAGACAAAAAGCACACTGCATAAACACACAGGAACAATCACCAAAATAAGGAAAAAGAAATTTAAAAAAAAAAAAAAAACCTGCAATATCTGGGGACAGGGCAAAAAGAGAAAAAATATGGAGTAGGAAAATAATGAAGAAAAAAATGGGAAAAATGCAAAAAGAAAAACAAGGA
>NW_006921921.1:1711780-1722581 GCF_000298275.1 Orycteropus afer afer | reverse complement strand
TCCGAGCACACAGACTGGGATAGAATTCCTGCTGGTCCAGAAGTTAGGTGGGAGTGAGGGATGATCCCACTTCCATTCAGCAAGAGGGTGTAGCATATAAGAGTAACAAGGGGAATATTGCCCCTTTCCAGTTGTTGACATCCAGAATGTCACTGTGGTTCCCAGCAAGTGAAGCCTATGCTTAAGTCCCTGGAATCTGGGAGAACACTGTTGCTTTGAATATCCAAAATAGTCCAACCGCCTGTAAACATTCAAAATGGTCGAGCCCTCTGGACAGGTAAAAGTCCACAGCTCAGCCTGCCTTCCTCTTCGCTGTTTCCCCTTTTATTCACCAGCCACCAGTGTAGTCCTCTGTGCAGCCCCTGGCTAGCAGGGCTGATTTTTAGGTTAATTCTTAGGTCCTAACACCACTCAGCAATATCCAAACTGTCTGTGCCATCAAGATTGCTGCCAGACTGCAGCTCTGTATGTCTCCTTTTTTGGTGTTTTAATGCAAATTCTTCCACTAGAAGAAGTTGGAATTTCGTCCACTTCTATATCCTTCCCTTCAAAGCTCAGGGCTCCAAGATTATCTTCTGTTTCTGTGTTAGTTGGTTCCCCTTTTCTTTGTTGAAGAGGGTCTGTGCAGTCTTTCTGCCTAGTCCACCATCTTCTGAAGGTCCCATCTTCTTTTGATGCTTCCTGCATCATTCAATATTGTGCCCATAGAATCTTTCAATATTGCAAGTCAAGGCTTGAATTTTTTTCTACAATTCTTTCAGCTTGAGAAATGCCAAGTGTGTTCCTCTCTTTTGGTATCCTAACTCCAGGTCTTTGCACATTTCATTATAATAATTAATTCTCTTGTCACCAGCTACTCTTTGAAATCTTCTGTTCAGCTTTTTATCTTGTCATTTCCTCCATTTGCTTTAGCTACTCTCCTTTCGAGAGCAAGTTTCAGAGTCTCCTTCAACATCCGTTTTGGTCTTTTCTTCCTTTCCTGTCTTTTTAATGATCTTTTGCTTTCCTCATGTATGATGAACTTGATGTCATTCCACAGTTCTTCTAGTTTTCTTTCACTGGTGTTCAGTCTGTCAAATCTATTCTTCAGATGTTCTCTAAATTCAGGTGGGATATAATCAAGGTCATATTTTGCCTCTCATGGACTTGTTTTAATATTCATCAGCTTCAGCTTGAACTTGCATGTGAGCAACTGATGATCTATTCCACAGTCAGCTCCTGACCTTGTTTTGGCTGAAAATATTTAGCTTCTCCATCACCTCTTGCCACAGATGTAGTCTATTTGATTCCTGTGTATTCCATCTGGTGATGTCCACTTGTATAGCTGCCATTTATGTTGTTGAAAAAAGGTATTTTCAATGAATAAGTTATTCATCTTGCAAAATTCTATAATTTGATCTCCAGCATCATTTCTATCACCAAGGCCATATTTTCCAACTACTACTCTTCTGTTTACCTACTTTTGCATTTCCAATCACCAATAATAATCAATACATTTTGATTGCATGTTTTGTCAGTTTCAAACTGCAGAAGTTGATAAAAATCTTTAATTACTCACCTTTGGCTTTAGTAGTTGGTGTGTAAATTTGAATGATAATAGCATTAACTGGTCTTCCTTGTAGGCATGTTGATATTATCCTATCACTGACAGCATTGTACTTCAGGATGGATCTTGAAACATTCTTTGTGACAATGAATGTCACAGCTTTCCTCTTCAATTTGTCATTCCCGGCATCATAGATCATATGCATGTCTGATTCAAAATGGCCAAAACCAGTCCATTTCAGCTCACGAATGCCTAGGATATAGAACTTTATACATTCCATTTCACTTTTACAACTTCCAATTTTCCTACATTCATACTCACTACATTCCATGCTCCAGTTATTAATGGATATTTGCAGCTGTTTCTTCCTATTTTGAGTCATACTACACCATCAAATGGAAGTCCTGAAAGCTTTACTCCATCCAAATCATTAAAATTTACTCTACTTTGAGGAGTCAGCTCTTCCCCATCATATTTTGAGTGCCTTCCAATCTGAGGGGTTCAATCTCCAGCACTAATCAGACAGTGTTTCAAGGTTATACATGAAATTTTCCAGTAATACATCAGACGGTGTTTCACTGCTATTCTTAATGTTTTCACTGGCCAATTCTTTGAGAAGTGGATGGCCCCTTCCTTCTTCAGAGTCTGTCTTAGTCTGGAAGTTCCACTGAAATTTGTCCAACATGAGTGACCCTCCAGTATTTGAAATTCTAGTGGCATAGCCTCCAGACTCACAGCAGCATGCAAGCCACCACAGTATGACAAACTGACAGATGAGTGGTGGGCCCATAGAATCAGCAGTCAATAAATCAAGTGATGTATTCCATTGGGCAAATCTGCTGCAAAATACCTCTTTAAAAGTGCTTAAAAGCAAAGATGTCACTTTGAGGACTAAGGTGCACCAAACCCAAGCCATGGCATTTTCAGTAGCCTCATATGCATATGCACTGGGGAAATCTGCTGCAAAAGTCTTCTTTAAAGTGCTACAAAGCAAAGATGTCTCTTTGAAGACTAAGGTGCACCTAGCCCAGGCCATGCTATTTTCAATTGCCTCATATGCATGTCAAAGTTGGACAATGAATAAAAAACACTGAAGAAGAGTTGATGCTTTTGAGTTGTGGTGTTAATGAAGAATACTGAAAGTACAATGGACTGCCAGAAGAACTAACAAATCTGTCCTGGAAAAAATGCAGCCGGAATGATCCTTGGAAGTGAGAATGGCCAAACTTCATCTCACCTACTTTGGTCATGTCACCAGAAAGGATCATTCCCTAGAAAAAGTTATCATGCTTGGTATAGCCGAGCATCATCGAAAAAGGGGAAAGCCTTCAATGTGATGGATTAACACAGTGGCTGCAATAACGGGCTCAGGTATAGCAAGGATTGTGAGGTTGGCACAGGACTGGGCTATATTTTGTCCTGTTGTGCACAGTGTCATTATGGGTTGGAGACAACTCAACAACACTTAACCTAATCTATGCATGTGAAAGCTGGGCAGTGAATAAGGAAGAATGAATGAAGAAGAAGTGATATCTTTGAATTATGGTGCTGGCAAAGAACACTGAGTATACCTTGGACTGCCAGAAGAATGAGTAAATCTCTCTTGGAAGATGTACAGCCAGAATGCTCCTTAGAAGCAAGGATGGTGAGACTTGTCTCATATGCTTTGGTCATGTTGTCAGGAGATACCAATGTCTGAAGAAGGACATCATGCTTGGTAAAGAAGAGGGTCAGTGAAAAAGAGGAAGACCCTCAAAGAGAAGAATTGACACAGTAGCTACAAGAATGGGCTCAAACATAGTAATGATTCTGAGGGTAGTGCAGGACCACGCAGTATTTTGTTCTGTTGTACTTAGGTTTTCTATGCGTCAGAACTGACTCAATGGCACCTGAGAACAACAACAACATGTTGCTTTATGCCAGAGTTTCTTGGTGGTTCAAACCATTAAACACTTGGCTACAAACCTAAAGCTTGGCAGTTTGAAGCCACCCTGAGATGCTTAGGAAGAAAGTCCTGGTGATATGCTTCTGAAAGATCATAGCCATTGAAAACCCTGTGGAGCACAATTCTACTCTGACAAACATGGGGTCACCATGAGTTGGAGTCAATTGAACATTAACTGTTTTGTTTGTTTGTTTGTTTGTTTTAACTGTTGCATTATGTCACCAGTTTCATTTCAAATCCTATCCAAATGCATACTATTGGGGCAGGCATGCTATGAAGACAAATTAGCTGGTATTTATCATTTATTTATAGGGTTGCTATGAGTCAGAATTGACTGAATAGCAATGGGTTTTCTAGGGAGGCAAACCCATAAAATATGGAATTTCCTAATCACAGGAAAGATGAGGTACCCTATTACTGTTTGCTGATAGTCACTGACCCTCCTTGTAGGAGAAGTACATTTATCTGCCTTCATTGGCTCAGGGTTGACAATATGATTAACTTTTACTAGTGAAATTCAAGTAAGTGACAAATGTTGCTTCTAAGCAGAACTGTTAAGAGCCAGCTTGTGATTCCCCCAATCTATTTTTCCCAGCCTCTGCAAATGTGGGAGCATGCTGAGATGACACCAGTGTTAGCCTACATCCCTGAGTAAAGCCTGCTTGTCAGTTTGTGGTGGATGTGTACTATGAGCAAGAAATAAATGTCATTGTTCAAAGCCACAGAAATATGGGAGTTGTTACTGCAGCTTAGCCTCACCTATCCTGACTGATAAGGTGATTCAGCTGCAAGGCAGTCAAAACATGACAAAATGCCACCATTGCTCTTGTCACCTGTGTACTTCATATCATGAAACCTGTTCAGTAATGCACTAATACCTTAATAATTAACTAATGACTGTAAATGCAGTTGATCTTATATTAATCCAGAGAGCTATCCTTGGCTGCCTCTTATTTTGTCCCTGACTTGCACTTTTTCAGAGCCTATTTCTGTCTAGTTACTAACCTGTGTTTTTGTTTCCTACTTCTGCCCTGTTAAACTCTGCCCTGATACTTGGTTTCCCCAAACTTGATTCTGAGCTTTATCAAAGCAGGTCTTTGAACCAGTTCTTCCCAGTTCAGTCATGGCCACTGAAGTGAAACTGGAATGGATCTTAATTTGTAAAATGTTGTGTGTACTGGAATGGGGAAAATTATGGGTTGATGCTCTGTCCGAAAATAAATATCCTCTTAGAAAACAAAGGCAGTGTGTGTGACATAATGGGAGCTCTGGTGGCATAGTGCTCAAGGCATTTGACTGCTAACCAGAAGGCTGGCAGTTCAAACCCACCAGCCACTCCTCAGAAGGAAAGTTGGGCAACCTACTTCCACAGTGATACTGCCTTGGAAACCCGAGGTGGGGTCACTATGAATTGGACTTGACTCGATGGCAGTGAGGTTGTTTTTTTTTTTTTTAATGTGAAATAGTAAAATCTCTTGACCAACAGAGTTGGAAACATCTCTGCCCCACTCAAAGATGGTGTCTGACTGTACCACCTTGAATGTGTGTGCTCTTCACAGACCAGGGTATGATCTCCCACATAAGGCTCCTGTGAGGAGCCTCTTGAAAGGGTTCACTACACCTCTTTTTTGTTTTCCATTCTAGGGCTTCAGCCCATAATGTTTCCCATTCCAGTTATCATTCCAGTACACACACATCTTATAGATTCAGGTCTATTTCAAATTTGTTGGCCATGACTGAGCTAGTTCCAACTGGCTCGAAGTCCAGTCTCAAAGTCAAGAACCAAGGTGTGCCAAGTTCAAGTTACTATTATTCCTATCATGGATTCCCTGAATTGGGATACTCAACCCTTGTTGGCACTCTGGCACCCAACTCTTCCACTCTAACCTACATATGCTACATGAAGTAGGTTAAAACCTTTAAAATAGCCTTTTATTCATTTGTTGTTATTGTTGTTGTTATGTGCCGTTGAGTCAACCCTGACTCATAGTGACCCCTTTTTAGGTTTTCAAGGCAGTATCACTACAGAATTTATTCAATGACTCTTCATTGGGAGCCTCCTCTGTGCCAGACATTGTTCTTTGCATTGGGAGTAGTGCAATGAATAAAGATTTTAGCTCTTGGCACTAACGTGTTAGTGGAAGAAATATGGTACAGGAGTAGGTGATAAATGTGATAGGAAAAAATAATAAAGCAAGTTAAAGAAAAAAGTTATGGGTAGGTGGGAGAAGGTAGTTTCAATTTTAAGCAGGGATGGTCAGGGTAGGCCTCATTGAGAAGATGACATTTGAGCACAGACTTAAAGGAATTAAGGAAGTGAGGCAGGTGAATATCTGGAAGAAAAGTATTCCAAGTTGAAGAAAGAGCCAATGCAAACTCCCTGGGGCAAGAGTGTATCTAGATTTTTAAGAATGTCAAAGAGGTCTTTATGGGAATTCCTAAACTGATGCCCACTTTCTTTGATATAATCTCTTTATTTTTCTTCAAATTTATGATTATACAATTTGGGCTTCTATTTATGTTGCTGATAATATCGTTTTTCTACCATCCTTCTTTCAGTTTGTCATACTATGGTGGCTTGAGTGTTACTATGATGATGGAAACTATGCCACCAGTATTTTCAGTACCAGCAGGGTCACTCATGGGAAATGGGTTTCAGTGAAGCTTCCAGACTCAGACTGACTAGGAAGAAACGTCTGGTAGTCTATTCCAAAACTTAGCCAATGAAAAAGCACAACAGAACATTCTTCAGTACAGTGCTGGTAAATGGTGCAAGATTGGCAACATTTTATTATACTATACATAAGGTTTCAATGAATAGTAGCCAACTCAATGGTAACGAAAAATTATCATTTTTACGTGGTTGTGTCCTTGTAGGGGAAAAAAGTCATAGTTACCTTTATCTTAATTTTAAATTGGTAAAATGTCTACAATAATCCTAGAGATTAGTGTGAAGTAATCTTTCCTCAGCAGATTACTAATTATTCTAATGATCCATTTCACTTGCATTCTTTCTTGGAAGTCAAGAGTCCACATGTGGCTTTGTTACTAATACCCCAAACAACCACCACATAGACCATAATCTCCAAGTGTAACGGAAGATGACTAAGGGGCTGGGTATCTGATGGTCATTTTATAAAAATGAAAGAAGACAAAAGCAATAAGATGATGTGTTCACAGATGTCTTCAACTCCTCTGAGAGCAATATGAGGAAGCACACTGTAGCTGACCTCAGTTTTCAAACCAGATAAGCATTCCTATAGCTAAGTCGTTTGAAGTTCAGCCCGTGTGGTTTAGTGTTTAGTATAAGATGTCAAGTAAAGCATGGTATAGGATGTCAGTGTCCTTTTGGACAAAGCAACTTCTGAATTTTTAGCAGGGACAAAATTACATTCATAAGAATGGAAAACACCCACTGCCGAAAACTGGTCCCTTCTTGTCTTCAGTCCAAATCTTTTCAAATATTTCTAAATTAAAATAGACCATGCAAACAATACCTGTAATCAAATTTTCTTCCCCAGTACCTGTCACTCCTTAGATGTATGCTAATCTCAAGAGAATGCATTCAAGGTTTTTACCTTAACGGGTTAGCATAGACCCACCATAAGAAGCATAGAACATGCAGCCATCATACAGTTAACTATAATCTGAGTTTTTGTATGGAGAATAAAACTAATTTCACATTGTTTGCTATTAAATAAAAACCCAAAAGAACTCTCAAGAGTAAAGATGTCATCTAATATGACCTTAACATAGCATGGTAGTCACTAGGTTGTTGTATGCCAACAACATCATATCACATTTTGTAACTCTAAAATTCTGGAATTGTAAATTTGCAGTGATCAAAGGGAGGTGAAGTGCAAAAATAAAAAATAAGTTTTGATGCTCTGAATCCTACTAGCTGAGTGGCTTTAGGCAAATCCTAAAATTCTCTAAGCCACAGCTTCCTCAGCATTGAAAATGGGGAAAAATAATAGGTGATATTGTGAAGACTAAAAGAGTCAACATGTGTAAAGTACCTAAAAATAATGCCTTGTAAGTAGAAGGCAACCCAAAATTCTTAGTTTCTTCTCCCCTTATTTTACAGATGAGTAAATGAAGGCCCATATAGTGTCAAAGAATTGCCCTAAGTCAGCCATCAAGTGACTAGCAGAGGAGAGGCAGATTTTTTGACTTTTAATCCAGTGCTCCTTTAATATTGTACAAAGCGCTACCATTGACTTTTTCTTGCTCTTTTATTTTTGTTAAATTAAATTTAACAAATATAAATAAAATTTGTTTAATATAAACAAACAAATAATTTGCTACATTGTGAGATAAAAAAAGGACTGATTCAAGTTGTGACTGCTTAAGAATGAATGTCACTGATGGAAAGGACTATTATAGATTTTCAATTCAATTTCTAACACTGATTTGGGGGATTCAGATGAAAATAGCCTAGTTGTATTCTTTCCATGATGCCAATGACATGGTTTCGCTCTCACCCTTGCTTCATTTTAGTCAATGGGCTGTGTTTCTTTATACTGGTAGTCCACAATTTACGATGGGATTCCATTCTGATGATTACTCCATTGTAAGTCAATTCTAATGTAAGTCAAATACCTCAATTTTAGTTTTTTTTTTTTTGCTGTTGTTGTTCATCATTATTATTGTCTTTTATCATCAATGTCCTTATAAATTCAATCTTTATTTGTCTTTGGAGATTGGAAACATTACATCTGAGAATGATACCAAAACCATACCAAACCCGCCACCACACAACTCATAGTGACCTTAAAGGATAGAACAGAACTGCTCTATAGCATTTCCAAGGTTATAAATCCTTATGGAAGAAGATTGCTACATCTTTCTCTCACAGAGTGCCTGATGGGTCCCAGTTGTTGACTTTTGGATTAGCAGCAGAGTGTTTAACCATTACAACACTGGGGCTCCTTCTGAGAATGATGACATCAGCAAATTACACACTGCAACACTGTATGTAGTACATATTACTAACGATAATAAAAACCAAAAAACCAAACTCACTGCCGTGGCATCGGACCCAACTCATAGTGACCCTTTCTTGGGTTTCTGAGGCAGTATCACTATGGAAGTAAATTGCCCAACCTTCCTTCCAAGGAGTGGCTGGTGGGTTTGAACCACCAGCCTTCTGGCTAGCCGTCAAGTGCCTTAGACACTATGCTACCAGAGCTCCTAGATAGAAGGATAGAAGTGTGAAAAACTAAGTACAGTAAGATGATAGAATCTAAGTGGTGAGTTTCACTTGTTGTTGTTGTTATGTGCTATCGAGTTGGATCTGACTCATAGCAACCCCTCCTTGGGTTTCCGAGGCAGTATCACTATGGAAGTAGATTGTCCAACCTTCCTTCCAAGGAGTGGCTGGTGGGTTTGAACTGTCAGCCTTCTGGTTAGCAGTCAAATGCCTTAAGCACTAAGCCACCAGATCTCCCCCCTAACGATAATATAAACAAACAAACAAAAAAGAGTTGTAAATGCAGTTCATTATAACTTGAATAGGTCCTAAATTGAGGACTACCTGTATCTTAAAGGGATCCTCTGGTATCAGACCTCTTTAGAAATTCTCTTGGTTTTCTTTGGACCCAGAAAACCTCAAATCAATTCTCTCCCTTCATCACTAGCTGCTCTGTGATTAGGGTGATCACTGCAGCATAATGGGTAGAGCACAGGATCTGGAAGTTCGTTAACTTCTCTGTGCTTTGGTTTCTCCATCTATAAACTAGAAATAATAAATGGATCTACCTCAAAGGGCTGTTGTGAGGTTAACTTAGTTCCTATGTGTATAGTCTTTAAGAATGTCTGGAACACAGTAAGTGCAATGTGTTCGTTGTTACTGATGAGAATTTCTCTAGAAAGTGAGCCTATCCTGACTTTATAATCTCCAAGCCCAAAATATTTATACCTCTCTCTTTGTCTGACTTTTGACAAAGCTTAATGGATGTTTTCCACATGAGGTACTCCCACTAGCAATTTAAATTCAACTCCTCCAGATTTGTAGAACACAGTAATTATTTCTTCAATTATTTTTGGAAAGAGTAAAAAGGCAAAAACAGGCAAATTCATTCCTTCATATCAGTCCTAATAATTTGATATTAAATTGAATATATGTAGGGAAAGGGGTTTAAAACCAAGTGTCAAGATTTTCCAAAAAAACCAAACTCACTGCCTTCGAGTCAGATCCGACTCATAACGACCCCTCCTTGGGTTTCTAAGGCAGTATCTCTACAGAAGTAAATTGCCTAGTCTTCCTTCCATGGAGTGGCTAGTGGGTTTGAACCACTAGCCCTCTGGTTAGCAGTCAAATGCCTCAAGCACTATGCCACCAAAGCTCCCCAAGATCTTACTGCACACAATTCATATACAGGTACAATATTATTTTTTCAAGCCTAGAAATTAAATTTTATTTCATTGACTCGTATGTCATGTAGCTGTGGAGTCCATTACAACTCATGACAACCCATGTGTTGTTAATCCCCTATAAAGTACCCAACATGTATCCTGGGAAGTCTCAGTACAAGGACTTATTTGTATTTGATTAAAAGTTCCCACTCTGTCACTGTCTTGAAGTACCACTGCATCCATCAGTAGCATCATTGCTTCTCAGGCTTTCTTGAGAATGTCCTGGAGCCCTCACATTGTGCAGACCTATAAGGAAGTTTAGGAGCTCTGGTAGCATAGTGCCTAAGGCACTTGACTGCTAACCAGAAAGCTGGTAGTTCAAAACCCCCAGCCACTCCTTGGAAGGAAGATTGGGCAATCTACTTTAGTACAGGTACCGCCTTGGAAACCGACTCGATGGTAATGAGTTTGGTTTTTAGTTTTTATATTTCAGATGTTTTCTTTTAAGCATCATGTAGATTTTGCTTTTTGTTTGTTTATTCCAGTCTGATATCCTTCCTCTTTTAGAGAATTTACATTTAACTTTTTTGTATTTTATGTAACTATTTTATATTTAGATTTTAAATACCATCTTACTATTTATTTCTAATTGTTCCACTGTTTACTTTCCTTTCTTTCTTTTTTTCTTATTCAAAATTTCCTCTATTAGTTTATTAGTTATATATTATTTGCTATTCTTTTAGTGATTATCTTAAAGTCTAACATAAATTAGTGCTTTTACCACATTGTGATAGTTGGAGCTGTGTGTCAACTTGGCTGGACCCAAGTTCTGTGTGGTTGTTCCCATGATGGGATCAGATGACTGTGTTCTGAGTGGTCAGTCTGCCCAAGGGGAGTTTCCCTAGGGGTGTGGCCTGCTTGCAATGATATCCAAGGACAACCTGGAAGAACCA
>NW_006921921.1:1699053-1704911 GCF_000298275.1 Orycteropus afer afer | reverse complement strand
TCCTAGAAAATAAAATGATCCTAAAAGATTCTCACTATTTACCCCCATCATCCTCTTTTTGAGCTATTTTTATCATGTAATCTAATTTGACATAAATTTTGTGACATAAAAAATATTGTTTTATATAGTCAATATATGTTTATATGTATTCCTATATTTACCTTTCCTATTACACTTTGTATCTTCTGCATTTTCATGATTCTATTTAAAATCACATTTCTTCTTCATGAACAATATAAATAATTCATCTTAACTTGGAAAATATTTTTCTCTGAATATAGAGTATAGGCAGTATTTCTTTTAACACTTTTGAAAATGATATTCCATTATTTTCCAGTTTACACTGTTCCTGAATGACAAGTCATTTGCAAGTCTTATTATTGTTCCTTTGAAGATAATGCACTTTTTCTCCAACTTCTATTAAGATAGAAGTTCTTTTTCTCTTTGTTTTCAGTATTTTTTGCTATAATGTGCCTAGATGTAATTTTCTTTATACATATAGGCTGTTTCGTATTTGTTGGATTTCTTGATTCAAATTATGCTTAATTCATATTTCTCTCCCAATGTCTTGCTGGGACTCCAAATATACCATGTGCCATGTATATTTTTATGCTCTTTCCTATGTTCTTAAATCTGATCCTCTTCATGGTTTATTCTGAGTAACTTCTTCTCACTTATCTTCCAGTAACTAATTATGTCTTCACTGTGTCTAATTTGGTATTAAATCCATCTATTCAGTCACTAATTTCTAGAATGTTTGATTTTTAACATATTTTCTAGTTCTCTGCAGAAAGCCTTCATCTTGTCATATAATTTCTGAAACAAATTAATAACATTTAAAGTCCATTTCTTATCATTCCAATATTTGGGTCTCCTATAAATCTTATTTTTCTGTTGGATTTTGGTTATTTTGTTATTTTCCTAATATACCTGATACCTTTTTATTAAATTCTAGGCATTATGTACAAAAACTGTAGAGAAACTTTAAAGCTTTAAGTGGTATTATATTTCTCCAGAAAGCATTTATATTTCCCTCTTTGTGTACCTTAGGAAGGGAACAGGTCAGTTAAGTCAAATTTTGAATTGAGCTGACTTGAAACTGGTATTCAGTCTCTCTGTCAGCTTATCTATTGACAATTCATTTCAATAATTCCCCACAATTCCAATGTAAAGTGTAGGGTGTTTTCTAAGATTCTTCCTCCTTTATGGTCACTTCCTTCCAGTGTTTGTCCCCAAGCTTCATAAGACTGTCAGAACTTTTGCTCAGGTGCTTACCTGTTATGCCTTTGTTTTCAACACATCTCCTCTAAATTTTATAAGAAACTTATAAATAAAAATATACCTTCAGGTAAGAAGTGGATCAAAATGTTGGGCTCATCTATCTGTGTTTTAATGCTTTTAGCAATCTTGGCACCTCAAGTCTTTTCTGTCTTGGGTGCTTATAAACAGATTTGCATATGTTGCATGGTTATTCTAGGCAGAATATTTGGTCTGCAATAAGCTAGTTTATCATTCCCCAAAGCAGAATTTCTTTCTTAAAGATGTTTTAATGAAACAACTAATTCAAGTTTTATTTACAGTTTCTTTTGTATATACAGTTCTGACCTGAGTCCAGTTAGGAGTTTGGGGTGTGGTGGAGGTCTGTGCTTCATTGTAGATTTGAGTGACAGACACTGTGTTGTAGTTGGGATTATGCCAAGAAAGATGGCTAGGTTATGCAATAAGTGTGTAACAGGTTTATCCCACCAATTTGTCAAAACTGTCTACTTACTAGCTTAGATACAATGTGAGTTAATCTAAATAGGTTTCCTCATTTGTTAAGAAAAAAAGAAAAATAACTACCAAAATATGGCCAAGGGCTTTCTCACGTCTAAACTTATGAGCATCCCATTCCAAAGAAATAAAGGAAAGTGAAATTGATTTTTCAGAAGTCTTAGTTTTCCTCAGTTCCAGAGTGCAGATATAAGAAACATATGCCAAATAAATTTTTCTCAGAAATTTCTTTCGATTTGCAGTGTTCTTTGATGTTTCCAAATCTATCTACACTTCTTACACAGAACAGAGCAAGCTAAAATTTGGAATTGATCATTCTCATCACGTGCACCATGGTCACCATTATCTTTTGAAGTCTATGCACAGCACTCTGCTAGACAGAGGTAATCAAACAGACACAGCCTCAACTTTTCTCCTAGTAAATTAAGATATATTGAGAGCATTTATTGTTTCTTTTTCTATGATATAAATACAGATATTACTCTCATTCATTTGACGATCTGACCTTTTTTACCTAACATGTGCTAAGCAGAGACTCAGCTCACAAATGCCTGAGATATCAATCTTTTCAAGATCTATCCTGAAATACAATGCTGCCAGTGATAGGATAATATCTATATGCCTACAAGGAAAACCAGTTAATACTGCTACTACTCAAATTTACACACCCAACCACAAAAGCCAAAGATGAAGAAATTGAAGATTTTCACCAACTTCTGCAGTCTGAGACTGACCAAGCATGCAATCAAGATGTGTTGATTATCACTGGCGATTAGAATGCAGAAGTTGGAAACAAACAAAAAAAAAAAACAATCACTGGTAGTTGGAAAATATGGCCTTGGTGATAGAAAAAACACTGGAAATCACATGATAGAATTTTATAAGACCAACAACTTATTCATTGCAATATTTTTTTTCAACAACATAAACAGCAGCTATACACATGGATTTTGCCAGAAAAAGTACACAGGAATCAGATCGACTACATCTGTGGAAAGAGGTGATGGAGAAGCTCAATATCTTCAGCCAAATCGAGGCCAGGAGCCAACTGTGGAACAGACCATAAATGCTCATATGCAAGTTCAAGTGGAAGCTGAAAACAATTAAAACAAGTCCACAAGAGCCAAAATATGACCTTAATTATATCCCTTCTGAATTTAGAGACCATCTAAAGAATAGATTTGATGTATTGAACACCAGTGACTGAAAACCAGAGGCATTGTGGGATGACATCAAGAACATCATACATGAAGAAAGCAAAAGTTCATTTAAAAAGATGAGACAGGAAGAAAAGACCAAAGTGGATGTCAGAAGAGACTCTGAAACTTGCCCCTGGATGGAGAGTATTTGCTAAAGCAAACGGAAGAAATGACAAGATAAAAGAGCTGAACAGAAAATTTCAAAGAGCAGCTCAAGAAGAGAAAGTCAATTATTATAATGAAATGTACAAAGACCTGAAATTAGAAAACCAAAAAGGAAGTATACACTCAGCATTTCTCAAGCTGAAAGAACTGAGGGAAAAAAAATCAAGCCTTGAGTTGAAATATTGAAAAATTCCATGGTCAATATATTGAATGAGGCAGGAAACATGAAAAGAAGATGGAAGGAATACACAGAGTCACTGTACCAAAAAGACTGGTTGATGTTCATCCATTTCAGGAGGTAGCATATGACCAAAAACCATATGCTGAGGGAAGAAGTCAAAGCTGGACTGAAGGAATTCACAAAGAACAAGGTTCCAGGAGTTAGCAGAATACCCATTGAGATGTTTCAACAAATGAATGCCACTCTAGAGGCACTCACTTGTCTATGCCAAGAAATTTGGAAAGCAGCTACCTGACCAGCTGACTGGAAGAGATCCACATTTGCACCCATTCCAAAGAAAAGTGATCCCACAGAACATGGAAATTATCATTAACATCACACACAAGTAAAATCTTACTGAAGATAATTCAAAGATGGTTGCAGTAGTATATTGATAGAGAACTTCCAGAAAAGCAAGCTGGATTCACAAGAGGATATGGAATGATGGATATCATAGCTGATATAAGATGGATCTTGGCTGAAAGCAAAGAATACCAGAAAGATGTTTACTTGTGTTTTATTGACTATGCTAAAGCATTCAATTGTGTGGATCATAACAAATTATGGATAACATTGATAAGAATAGGAATTCTAGAACACTTAATTGTGCTCATAAGGAACCTGTACATAGACCAGAAGGCTGTTGTTCAAACAGAACAAGGGGATACTGCATAGTTTAAAATTAGGAAGGGAGTGCAGCAGGGTTGTATCTTTTCACCATATTTATTCAATCTGCATCCTGAGTAAATAATCTGAGAAGCTGGACTATATGAAGAAGAATGTGGGACCAGGATTGGAGGAAGACTCATTAACAACCTGCCATATGCAAATGATACAACTTTGCTAGCTGAAAGTGAGGATGTGCTTGCTGACAGTGAAGCACTTACTGATAAAGATTAAAGACTACAGTCTGCAGTATGGATTACATCTGAACATAAAGAAGACAAAAATCCTCACAACTGGGCCAATAAGCAGCATCACGACCAATGGAAAAAAGATTGAAGTTGTCAAAGATATTGTATTACTTGGTTCCACAATCAACACCAATGGAAGCAGCAGTCAAGACATTAGAGGAGGTATTGCATTGGGCAAATCTGTTGCAAAAGACCTTTTTAAAGTATTGAAGAGCAAAGATGTCTCTTTGAATACTAAGGTATGCCTGCCCAAAGCCATGGTGTTTTCAATCTCCTCATATGCATATAAAAGCTGGACAATGAATAAGGAAAACTGAAGAAGAGTTGATGCTTTTGAGTTGTGGTGTTGGCAAATGATACTGAAAAGACCATGGACTGCCAGAAGAACTAACAAATCTGCCCTGGAGGAAGTGCCGCCGGAATGCTCCTTGCAAATGAGAATGGCCAGACTTCATCTCACCTATTTTGGTCATGTTGTCTGATGAGACCATTTCCTGGAGAAGGATATCATGTTTGGTAAAGTGGAGAGTCAACAAAAAAGGGGAAGACCCTCAATGAGATGGATTGACACAGTATCTGCAGTGATGGGCTCAGGTAAAGCAGGTATTGTGGGGCTGGCACAACACTGGACAGTGTTTCATTCTGTTGTATATAGGGTCACTATGAGTCAGAGCCAACTCGACAGCACGTAACAACAACCAGAGACTCTGGACAACGAACTGGAAGAGATCCATATAAATGACCCTTCCAAAGAAAAGTGACCCAATGGAATGTAGAAATTATCAAAAAATCATTAATATCATACACAAGTAAAATTTTGCTGAAAATAAATTTTAAATGGTTGCAGCCATACATTGGCAGGAAACATCCAGAAATTCAAGCTGGATTCAGAAGATGATGTGGAATGAATATATCATTGCTGATGTCTGATGGATCTTGGCTGAAAACGAAGAATACAAGAAGGATATTTTATTGATTATGCAAAGGCATTTGACTCTCTGGTCATAAAATCTTATGGATAATATTGTGAAGAATGAAAATTCCAGTACATTTAATTGTGCACATGTGGAATTTGTCCAAAGACTAATAGACAGTTATTCAGACAGAACAAGGGAATAATGCATGGTATAAAATGAGAGAAGGTATGAGACAGGGTTGTATCCTTTCACCATATTAATCCATTTTTATGTTGAGCAAATTATCCAAGAAGATGGGCTATGTGTAGAAGAATGTGGCATTAGGATTGGAAGAAGATGAATTAACAACTTGCAATATGTAGATGACACACTTAACTTGAAAGTGATGAGGACTTGAAGCACTTACTGATATCAAAGACTGTAGCTTTCAGTATGGATTACATATCAGCATTAAAAAAAAAAAAAAAATCCTGGACCAATGAGTAACATCAGGATAAACAGAAAATATTGAATCTGTAAAGGATTTCATTTTACTTGAATCTACAATCAATGCCCATGGAAGTAGCAGTCAAGAAATTAGATGATGTATTGCACTAGGCAGGAGATCTGGTGATATAGTGCCTAAGGCATTTGACTGCTAACCAGAAGGCTGGTGGTTCAAACCCACCAA
>NW_006921921.1:1697230-1698477 GCF_000298275.1 Orycteropus afer afer | reverse complement strand
GTTCAAACCCACCAGCCACTCTTTGGAAGGAAGATTGCGGCCACTTTGTCAATCCATCTTGCTAAGGATCTTATTCTTTTTTCTCTGATCACGTACTTTACCAAGCATGATATCCTTCTTCAGAAATTGATCCATCCTAATCATGTTGAAAGTAAGAGGGGCAAAGTCTCATTATCCTCATCATCCTTGCTTCTAACCATTACTGGCTGTACCTTCTTCCAAGAGAGATTTGTTTGTTCTTCTGGCAGTCTATAGTATATTCAGTATTCTTCACCAACACCAAAATTCAAAGGCATCGATTCTTCTTCCGAAAAAACCAATCTCACCGCAGTTGAGTCGACTCGACTCACAGCGATCCCTCCTTGGGTTTCTGAGGCAGTATCTCTATGGAAGTAAAGTGGCTGCAACAGTGGATTCATATATAGCAACGATTGCACACATGTCACAAGACCAAACAGCATTTCATTCTGTTGTATATGGGGTCACTAGAGTTGGAACCGACTCCACTGCACCTAACAACTACAATAACAAGCAGAGACTCAAATCATTAAATATTCAAAATACTCTTTTGCTCTTTATTAAGTGTTTTTCAGAGTGTGTGAACAATAAACATTTGTAAAATGAATGTTGTAACACTTGGAGCTGCTCTCTTAAAGGATAGGTAACATCTGTGTCACATCTAAAGTTCTATACTTCTCAGCCTTCCTTATCCTTTTTGTGGGACTACGTATAACTTTCAGCTCATAACTCCTCATCTCTCAGTTCTCTTTTAAGTTATCTCTCCCTGAATACATTCAATGCCTTCTGTTTGCCTGCAGAAAGCCCATTTATCTTAGCTCTATTCAGTAGTGTAGTGACACTTTAGGGGAGCTTCTACCTAGGAGGTGGTGTGCAGCAGAGAAAGACATGATCTATGGTATTAACTTTCATTGGGTTCACATCCTGCCTTGTGCAGAATTAACTGTGCATCCTTAGGCAAATATGTTAACTTCTGGAACCCCCATATTTTTCATCTCTAAAAATGGACATGATTAAGAACCCTTCTCTCTCTCTAAGGAGATGAAGTGGGAATTCAGTAATATATTGTGTTTGATGTTCTTGGCCTATACTTGGGACTCGATCAATATTAGTTTCCTTCCTTTAGACAGAAAGATCAGTAATTTTATTTACCTAAAATCATTTTCTGGGAGCTCTGGTAGCATAGTGGCTAAGACACTTGCCTGCTAACCAGACGGCTGGTGGTTCAA
>NW_006921921.1:1681803-1696385 GCF_000298275.1 Orycteropus afer afer | reverse complement strand
GTTGTTGTTGTTGTTGTTATGTGCCGTCGAGTCGGCCCCGACTCATAGCGACCCCTCCTTGGGTTTCCGAGGCAGTATCACTACGGAAGTAGATTGCCCTATCTTCCTTCCGATCCATTCATCTAGAGGGACTTATTTGAGGTCAAAATGGAAAGAGATGTTAGGGAAGGAGTTGTGTTTGTGAATGAACAAATGTCCAAATGTTAATAGCTTAAAAAAGATTGTAAAAAAGTATTTTTCTCTTACAAAGTCTGAGGTGGTGTGGCATTTCTGCTCTGTGAAGAGGGCCTCAACTTCTTCTATCTATTGCCCTACCATCTCTAGGGTACAACCATTACACACATGTTCCAAGGTGTTTCCACACCATATCTCCATCTAACCAAGGTGAAGTGGTAAAGGAGAAGGACAAGACATATCCCCCCTTTTAGGGCAAGTTTTGTTGGTCATTTCTGCCCCATCCTATTCATCAGAACTTAGCTACATAGACATATCTAACAGCAAATAGCCTAGGAAAGGTAGTCTTTTTTTTTTTTTTTTTTTTCCTTCTGGTAAATCATGTGCTCAGCTAAAATTAAGTTTTCTGTTTCTACAGAAAAAGAGCACTGGTGACTCACTAGTTAAGCACTTGGCTGCTCAGCAAAAGGTTGGAGGTTGGAACTCACCACCTGCTCTGCAGGAGAAAAGATCTGACAATCTTTACCTGCAAAGATCACAGCCTAGGAGACCCTACGGGCAGTTCTCCTCTGCCCTATAGGGTCACTTTGAGTTGGAATCAACTCAACAGCACACAACAACAACATTTCTACAGAAAGGAGCCCTGCTGGCTTGGTGGTTAAGCACTCGGCTGCTGACTAATAAGTCAGACAACTGGAACCCACACAGCAGCTCTGTAGAAGAAAAGACCTGATGATCTTCTAGGAGATCTGTTCTTGTAAGATTACCACCTAGGAAACCCTGGGAGCAGTTCTCATCTGTCCTAGAGGGCCACTGTGAGCCAAAATCAGTTTCCCAGCACACAAGAACAGCTATGTTTCTACAGAAGGGGAGAATGAACACTGGGACATCATTCACAGTCACTGTTGCAGTGAAAAATTGTGTGGAGCTCTGCATACCCAGGGGCCAAATAACAAGGTATAACACAGAATTAGGGAAAGGGGTATTCTGATCAAACTCTAGCATATACCTTGCTGTTGCTTCAACATCCTGAGTGCTCTGGCTGGCAATCAGCAATGAACTTCTCTGACCATGGAGCATCAGCTTGTTGTTGTTGTTGTTGTTGTTGTTATGTGCCGTTGAGTCAGGCCCAACTCATAGCGACCCCTCCTTGGGTTTTCCAGGCCTTATCATTATGGAAGTAGATTGCCCAACCTTCCTTCCCAGGAGTGCCTGGTGGGTTTGAACTGCCAGCCTTCTGGTTAGCAGTCAAATGACTTAGGCACTGTACTATCAGGTTGTTGTTATTGTTGTTGTTGTTATTTACCATTGAGTTGGACCCAACTCATAGCAACCCCTCCTTGGGTTTCCAAGGCAGTATCACTGTGGAAGTAGATTGCCCAACCTTCCTTCTGAGGGGTGGCTGGGGGTTTGAACCGCCAGCATTCTGGTTAGCAGTCAAGTGCCTTAGGCACAACGCTACCAGAGCTCCTTCAGGAGCTATCAGGAGAAGTGTGTTATTTCTCATGGAGAGCTCCAGGCATTTGTGACCATGGCAGAGTTCCTCCACTATGTGGCTTGTTGTTTCAGGTACCATTGAGTTGACTCCAACTCATAGTGACCCCATGTATAATAGAATAACACACTGCCCAGTCATGTGTCATCCTTACCATCCTTGCTATACTTGAACATATCGTTGCAGCCACTCTGTCAATCCATCTTGTTAAGGATCTTCTCCTTTCTCCCTTTACCACTTTACCACACATGATATCCTTCTCCAGGGAATGGTCCTTTCTGACAACATGACCAAAGTAAGTGAGATGAAGTCTTGCCATTCTCACTTCTCAGAAGCGTTCTGACTACACTTCTTCTAGGACAGATTTGTTCTTTCTTCTGGCAGTCCAAGATATTTTCAGTATTCTTTGCCACCACCACAACTCAAAGGCATCAACTCTTCTTCGGTCTTCCTTATTCATTGTTCAACTTTCACATGCATATGAGGCGATTGAAAATACCGTGGCTTGGGTTAGGCACACTGTAGACTTCAAAGTAATCTCTATGTTCTTCAACACTTTAAAGAGGTCTTTTGTAACAGATTTTCCCAATGCAATATGACATCTGATTTCTTGACTGGTGCTTCCATGGTTGTTGATTATGGATCCAAGTAAAATGAAATCCCTGAGAACTTCAATCTTTTCTGCATTTATCATGATGTTGCTTATTGGGCCAGTTGTGAGGATTTTTCCTTTCTTTATGTTGAGGTGTAACTCATACTCAAGACTGTAGTCTTTGATCTTCATCAATAAGTTCTCCAAATTATCTTCACTTTCAGCAAGCAAGGTTGTGTCATCTGCATACTGCAGGTTGTTAATGGTTCTTCTTCCAATCCTGATGATGTTTTCTTCATATAATCTGGCTTCTCAGATTATTTGTTCAGCATACAAATTGAATAAGTATAGTGAAAAGATAAAACCCTGATGCTCACCTTCCTGATTTCAAACCATGCAGCATCCTTTTTTTCTGTTCAAATCACAGCCTCTTGATCTAGGTACAGGTTCCTCATGCGCACAGTTAAGTGTTCTGGAATTCCCACTTTTCACAATGTTATCTGTAATTTGTTATGATCCACACAGTCAAATGTCTTTGCATAGTCAATAAAACAGAGGTAAACATCTCTCTGGTGTTCTTTCCTTTCAGCCAAGATCCATCTGACATCAGCAATGATATCCCTTGTCACATCTTCTCCTGAATCTAGCTTGCATTTCTGGAAGTTCCCTGTCAATATACTGCTTCTAGTGTTTTTGAATTATCTTCAGCAAAATTTTACTTGCATGTGATATTAATGATACTGTTCTATAATTCCCACATTTTGTTGGATCACTGTTTTTGGAATGGGCACAAAGATAGATCTTTTCCAGTCAGTTGGCCAGGTGGCTCTCTTCCAAATTTCTTGGCTTAGATGAGTAAACATCTCCAGTGCTACATCTGTTTGTTGAAACATCTCAATGAGTATTCCGTCAATTCCTGGAGCCTTATTTTTCACCAATTCCTTCAGTGCAGCTTGGACTGTTTCTTTCAATACCATTGGTTCCTGATTATATGCTACCTCCTGAAATAGTTGAACATTGACCAATTCTTTTTTGTACAGTGACTGTGTATTCCTTCCATCTTCTTTTGATGCTTCCTGCATCATTCAATATTTTGCTCACAGAATCCTTCAATATTGCAACTTGAGGCTTGAGTTTTTTTCTTCATTTCTTTCAGCTTGAGAAATGCCAAGCATGTTCTTCAGTTTTGGTTTTCTAACTCCAGGTCTTTGCACATTTCCTTATAATAATTTATCTTCTCAAACTGCCCTTTGAAATCTTCTATTCAGCTTTTTTATCTCATTGTTTCTTCCATTCACTTTAGCCACTCTTTGGCCAAGAAGAAGTAAGTGGCTTATAATCACCAAATCATCAAAAGGTGGCTGAAGCAGAGCAGGAAGAGAAGTTTTTTTTGTGCACATTTGGAAAATTCTTTGGCAGCTTCCTGAAATACCTAGGAGACACCCAGAGGTGGTGGTTGTCAGCTTGTGTTGACAGGTGGCAACTTAGAGCTAGTGATATTTCTACACTAATAAATGTGTGATTGCACTTGAACTCACAGCCTGGAGAGGCCTGATGGAGTCAAGCAACTGCACATTACCCTCTTAAAAGAGGACAGAAGTATCTGTTATTATTTAAAAAATAAAAAAAGTAGTTAAGAACAAATGATAAACTCTTACAGTAGGAGAAAAAGTCTCATGGCCTTGAAAAATCAGACTTGCTGGGGGAAGTGATGCTTAAGTAGCACAACAGTGAAATGTACTTAGTTTACAAATTATGCTTAGGGCAATTCATATAAAAACTGTTTCAGACAAGAGGTGGCTATTAGTGATTTGCTTTGACTCTTATGTTAGTGAGCTCCAGATGTTAATAGGGGCCATTGGAGGCAATGATATAAGCACCTACATACTATGCACATTGCTTGCACACAAGAAACAAGAGGAGCCATACAGCTAGGATGGACCATGACACATTTTTGTGGTAATGTTTCTTCTTCCTTTATACCAAAGAAAACCCTAATTATCCTGTTTGTGGTCTGGGAGCAAACCACAGTTCGCTGCTGATATATGGATGTTCTCTGGTGGTGAGTATACATTCACCTTTGTAATAAGAGGCAGGAGAAGTTGCCAATTTTTCCATGGGAGTTGGTGGACATTATTGGGGATGTATCAATAGAGAGTGGATCTCTTTTATGTGCTTTCTCTTTTGATTCTCGAGGCACTTCTCTGCTCACAACAATTTAGTAAACATCCTTGTTTTTACTATCTTATGGAATGCTACAGGGAAAGAGGCAGAGGCATGATGGGAATAGAGATGGGGAGAGTGACTTCTGGGCAAATGTTAGAAAATAAAAATAAAACAGCTCCATGATAGGGACAAATATTGCAATTTCAAAGGCAAGTGATTTGAGTGTGAATTATCAATTCCTATCTTTGGTATTACAAAAATGACATGGAGGTGGCATTTCTGACATCCTCTAACTTTGCAAGAGGAAGACAGAATCACCATCAGCAGCCCAAGGCTTATTCCCATGAGGCCAGACACGCCACCACCCTCCAGCCTTTTTTACCAACTTTAACACCAAACGTGCCTCTCACAACACTTTCATTTCTACTGGGTTCGATATTTCATTGCAAAGGTCACACAGAACTCACAAACAATACTTACGATTGTGGAGTTTATTAGGGAAGTAACAGGCTACAATTCAGGTTCAGGAACACACTCAGGACACAGTTCTTCAATCATGACAGTCTCCCCTCTGCTGTGCCCTCAGACACTCCTGTCTGGGCCTTGGCCTCTCGTCCTGACATCTGCCTCTGTGGGCCAGGGAAGCCTGCCACTCTGTCTCATGCTGCTTGGTTCCACTGCCATCATCTTTCTGCTGGGGTGTCTCTCAGCAAAGGAGGTCCAGCGCAGGGATCTCGGGCCCAAGGATGTACTCCACTTCACCTCCAGCTCTTCTCTCTTGATGGCAGTGAGATTTCCCTCTCTGCCTCTAGAAGGGTTCATTTTAAGCCTGGCAGAGTGACAAAACTAACCAATCCCAACATCAGAGTTCTACACACCTTATTTGCATGGCCCCACCCAGTAATCTGGTGGGAGTTACAAAGACTATGGCTAGAAAACCCATACCAAGTAATTCACTGCACCGCTGGTATCCATGGAGCTATTTTCACCTATGATCGTTCCCTAAAAAGGAGAGAAGGAATTTGGAAATGTGGCATTGCTGGTATTTCACTTTACTCTGATTCATCACGGCTATTAAAGCAAATAGAGTCAGACACAGACTTAAGAGTGCACATCTTGAAAAATAGAATCATGGTAGATTTAAAATGTTTTATTGTTGATTCCCACTTAGTAAACACTTTTCTTTCTTGAATGATTTTCTTAGTGGTATAACAATCACATGTTGGCATGCCCCTTCATAAAACCTTTGAGAAGTTACTATTTTTACAAAGGAAAGTAGTAGCAAAACTCGATGGAGGCAGAGTAAGGTTACTACCTTTTGTGATCACCCAATCATTCAAGTTAAAGAACTGCATGCCACTCCTCTTCATGGCTTATGCCTAATAAATTACCCACTGCTGATAAGTTTTGAAACATTTTATTGAAGTAGAAAGTGCACACAGAAAACAGCATAATTCTGAAGTCAACAGATCAACGAATTTTAAAATTGAACACATTCATCCAGCCACAACCTGGATCAAGATACAGGTATCATCAGCACCCTGGCAGCTTCCCTGTGCTTCCTCCCAGTCACCATACGATTACAAAACAATACTCAAAGTAGGACTGCATGGAGAGTAACACTGAGAGATCCGGCTTAAGGAAGAATTTGTTGATTTTAGTTTCAGAGGAATTAAGACTGAAACATACACAGATAAGAAAGAGAGGTGTTCTGGGGATATAGGTGTTAACAGAAACACTGAAGCTCATGAGAGTCTTCCAAGAAGAGTATGTTTTCAGAAGATGTATAGAATGAGGATGAGACCTTAGCAACAAGAGTCACCAAGGAACTGGGAGGAGAGCTGCAAAATAAATTGGCAAAACATGTTTTCACAGAAGTCAAGGAAATGGAGGGCTTCAAAATAGTGAAAGGAAGGGAAAAAAAATAGGGAGAGGTCAATTGCATCACATCCAGGAGAGAGAAATCATGAGATAAGACAGGAAAAATATAATTAGGCTGTCCATCAGGTGTTCAACGGTGACTTTAGCAAGATTAATTTCACTCCACCAGGGGGTGGAAGACAGCCTGGAGGGGCTAAGGCAGGAATAAAAAGTGAGAAAGCAGGAACAGCAAGCATGGCTTCATTAAAGAAAAGACTCAAAGAGAAAAAGAAAGAAACCAGAGAGAAGTTAGAGAGGATTGTGTTTGCGTGTTAGGTTTTTGCAGGATGACAGAGATTTGAGCATGCTTATAGGCTGAGGGGAAGAGCAAAGCACACGGGCAGATGCTGAAGAGACAAGAGAGAGAGAAGAAGAGAGATGGAGCAAGGTCTCAGAAGGGTCAGGAAGAAATGGACTCAAGGGCTGATGTTCCCTGAAACCCTTTTCATTGATTGGCGGGTGTCCTGGTCTGATGCCCATACTCAGGAAGCCCATTCACACTCAGAGCTGATGGCCTTTTATGCTTGCTTTTGACTGTCTTTGTTTTTGTCCTTCAACATAAATATTTCTAATAATAGTTAGATCCTAACAGGCAAAATATGGAGTTGAGAGAAATAAAGAGAGCAAAGTGTTTCTGCATCTCTGGGGACAGATTGTAGTGATGGTTGTCATTACCTCTCCTGAGGTAATCTCTCCAGGGGCTCAGCATGTCCTGGCCTCAAAGAGAAATATTGCTCCTCATTCATTACCTTAAGGATCATAGACTCTACTTCTAAGTCTTTACCAAAGGGAGAGGTATTTGTGTCTCCGAGAAACACATCATCTGACTGCCACATCCCCAAATGCTTTACCAACTAGGGTTGAAGCCTAACTTAAGCTTTTCTAATTCATTGGATGCTTTTCTGGACCCTTTTAGCAAAAACTTGCTGTTTACTTTGTTTTCTTCAGATTTGCTTACCTCATCTCTTCACTACAAGACACTTCAAACATCTGAAAGAAACCTATTAAAAGCACTGAAAATACCAAATGAGTCATTCAGATATTACAGAAAACAGTTGACAGATGAGGGGAAAGGCAGTGGTAAAGAGAACAGAACGGTTCTGTAGACTTTCATTTCTTTGTCTTTCTAAGGCTACTTGTCGTGTATCAATAATAATGCCAGGTTTGAACAGTATCTTCAGAAGCTGAAGAAATCCACATAAATTAAATTTCTAGAGGCTTGAAGCTTACTCTTCTGAGATAGAAAACTATTTTTATAATTTGGAATGAAAGTCTTCCTAATACATATTTCCTTGTCTTTATACCTAGTATAACTGGACTTCTATAACCTTTTCCAAAGAGTGCTGGTGGTGCAGTGGTTAAAGTATTCTGCTGTTTACCAAAAAGTCAGAGTTCAAACCCCCCAGCCACTCCACAGGAGAAAAATGAGGCAATCTGCTTCCACAAAGTTTTATAGTCTTGGAAACTCTGTGGGGTGGTTCTATTCAATTCTATAGGGTTGTTATGAGACAGAATCAGCTTGATGGCCATGGGTTTGGCTGGTTTTGTTTTTGGAATATATCCACGTCTCTATAGTGTTATCTCCTGAGGCTGGTGAGGTGCCTAGGGCTGCCTTTCCTGGTTATATACAGTCTCAGATGACATTGTGTACCCTTTTGGGTGGTGTAGTGCCTAAGGCATTTGACTGCTAACCAGAAAGTTGATGATACAAACCCACCAGCCACTCTGTGGCAGGAAGACTGGGTAATCTATTTCCATAAAAATTTAATGCCTTGGAAACCCAAAGGGGTCTCTATGAGTCTGAATTGACTGGATGGCAGTGACTAGTGTAGGTGGGGAGTTCCTGGGTAGTGTGAACAGCTGCTAACCCGAAGGTCGGTGTTTCAAGTCCACCCAGAGGCACATAGGAAGAAAAGACCTGGTGATCTATTTCCCAAAAATCAGACACTGAAAATCCTATGGAACATAGTTCTACCATTCTATCCCCAAGTGACTCTTATAAATCTCCAGGTGTTTCTTAGGATATTTTATTAAAATGTAGATTCTGATTCAGTATGTCTGGGGTAGTGATGCAAATCCACAGCAGGGGGTTGAAGCAGAATGAACTGCATAGAAGCCTGGATTTAAAGCCAGGGACTGGATGAGCTCAATATAAGAAGAGTGAGTGTAGACAGAGAGGGAAAGAGATCTGAGGGCTAAGCCTGCACTATTTATTATGGTAAGGAGCTCTAGTGCTGCAGTGCCTAAAGCATTTGACTACCAACCAGAAGGTTGGTGGTTCAAATCCACCAGCCACTCCATGGAAGGAAGACCAGGAAATTTACTTCCGTAAAGATTTACCACCTTGCAAATGACTCGATGGCAGTGGGTTTGGTGTTATTATTATTATTATTCACTATGGTAGATACTAGTCACATGTGCCTACTGAGCACTGCAGATGTGACTAATGTGAATTGAAATTCAGGTTAAGTGAGAAAAGGAGATGTATGAAATCATATGGATTGAGAGGTTGAAGACTAGATGTATTCTGGGATTTGGGGCCTTCCTGTGATGACTGAGACAAGCAGAGAGAGATAAGGGCGTAATGAAATTAATCCCAATTTTCTTAAGGCTGAAAGAAATGTCAAGGTTGTGAGCACCATGGGTAAGCCAGAGCATTTGAGAACCTCTGTTTCACTCTACCTGTGGAGGGGTGAAGGTCAAGACCAAGAATGGGTGATCTTACCTGGAACACATGGAATGTGTACCTAGAGCTCCATTTTCAACCCCTAAGAAGTTACTTTGAGATTATCGTTATCCCCATTCTATAAATGATAAACCTGAGGTTAGAGATTTAAGTCATTTGCTTAATTAAGTTCACCAGCTTATAAAAATCAGAGCTGGGATCCAACTCCTGGTCTTTTGTCCCTTGGTCTGGTGTTCCATACTCATATGAAACCTAATGTGTCTGTGTGTGTGTCATTAGGAGCTCTGGTGGCATAGTGCCTAAGGAATTTGGCTGCTAACCAGAAGGTTGGTGGTTCAAATCCACCAGCTGGTCCCTGGAAGGAAGATGGGGCAATCTACTTCTGTAAAGATTTACAGCCCTGGAAATGCAATGGGGGTCGCTATGAGTCAGAATCTACTTGATGCCAGTGAGTTTGGGGTTTTTTATGTGTGCATGTGTGTCATTAGCTTCTCCTTTGTGTCAAATGAAGTCCCACAAGTGCAAACTGTTAGCAGTAATGCTAACATGCTTGGCTGCTAACCAGATGTTGACAATTCAAGTTCACTGGAAGTATCTTAGAAGAAAGTCCTGGCAATCTACTACCAAAAAATCAGCCATTGAAAACCCTGTAGAGCACAGTTCTACTCTGACATGCATAGGGTCAGCATGCACAGGGTCCGAAGTGACCCAATAGCAACTGGTTACAGGTGTGTCAAATACTCTGTGCATTTTATCTATAAACTCACAACAGCTCTACAGTCTGGATGTTATTATTCCCATTTTATATGAGGAACTAATACCTAGAGGGGTGAATTTGCTCAATTCCTGTGCATTTGGCATTAGAAGTCATTGGTTTTCTCCTTGTTCCTCCCACTCTATCATTCTAATGAACCATCTCCTCCTACTTCTTACACTGTCTAGCTGCTTTACCCTTTATCGCTCTCATGGTCTATGTCTTCATCTACCAGGCCTCATCTTTGCCTCATTCGTCTTCCTACGCAACCTGAAGTGTATAGTCCGTCATTTCAAAAACTGTCCAGAGAAGATTGTAAAAATGACCCTAATTATTCTCTGCTGCCCTCATGCTGGTATCCAAGCCCTTTCCAATATGACTTTGCAGCTTCTTCATCAAGGATGCAGCCTCTTTCCCCCTCCCTCGAATCTGGGCTGGGTTTGTGATTTGCTTCAGTCACTATAATGGAGCAAATGTGGTAGTGTGTCAGTTCTGACCCTGGGCCTCAAGAGGCCTCATGGTGTCTCCTCTTTCTAGGAATCCTGCCCCATTGCCATATTAACAAGCTGGTCTGGTCTGGTCTGGTCTGCTGAAGGACTTTGGCCGTGGGAATGAAGATGAGCTCAGCTGAGGCCATTCAAGAGGAGCCAGCCCCTAACTGACCCAGAACCTGACTGTTAACCATGAATGAGCCCATCCAAGATCAACCAAGATTGGCCTAGATCAGGAAAATCACCCAGCCAACCTGTAGACCCATGAGACAGTTATTGCTTTAAGCCATGAAGTTTTGGGGTAGTTGGTCAGCAGCAATAGTTAATGAATACAGTGCCTTTGTTTTATTCTTACTTTGCCACCATCAACTGTCTTTCCACCCCATTTACCCTCCAAGGCTTGAACACTGCTAAAAAAAAAAAAAATTGTGAATAGGTTTATGCTTTATTCAGGTCTTTGCAACTACTCAGCCTTTCATCCTCTTATTTCCCAAGGGACCTATTACAAACTTTCTAAATACATTGTAAGGGAAGGGAAAGTAGTTTTTCTTTTTTTCAGATCAAGAAGGGTTTTGGGTCAAGAATGAAAAAATAAAAAACAGTTGCTGTGGAGCTGATTTGACTTACTCCTGATACCCCATGTATATCAGAGTGGATCTGCTCTCCACAGGGATTTCAATGGCTGTGATATTTTACAAGTAGATGCCAGGGCTTTCATTCATGCCACTACTGGGTGGATTTAAACCATCAACCTTTCAGTTAGTAGCCAAGCTCTCACCCATTTGCACTGCTCTGGGACTCCAGGTCAAAAGTTGGAAGAGAGAAATTAGCTTTGGAGAAGGAACATATTCTCATAAGAATTGCCACTTAATTTATAAGCTTCATATAAATACTAAATGCTTTATATATATTTCACATTTAATTCTACACCAACCCTATGAAATAGGTAGTTTTTACCCCCTCTCTACAGGTCAGGAAACTGAAGCACTGACAGTTTAACTGATCCAATGTTACTGAGCTGGCAAATGGTTGACTCGGTTGATGCTTTTGAATTGTGGTGTTGGAGAAGGATACTGAAAGTACCATGGACTGCCAAAAGAACTAACAAATCTGTCCTGGAAGAAGTGCAGCCAGAATGCTCCTTGGAAGCAAGAATGGCCAGACTTCATCTCACCTACTTTGGTCATGTTGTCTGAAGGGACAGTTCCTTGGAGAAAGATATCATGCTTGATAAAGTGGTGGGTCAGCAAAGAAAGAGAAGGCCCTCAACAAGATGGGCTGACACAGTGGCTGCAACAATGGGCTCTGGTGTGGCAATGATTGTGAGGCTGGTGAAGGACCGGGCAGTGTTTCGTTCTGTTGTGGATAGAGTCGCTGAGTCAGAGCTGACTCAATAGCACCTAACAACAAAAGCAACAACATTTGGATCTGGAGACAAAATCCATGTTGGACTTTTTAATAGCCTTCCATTCCCCACCCCCTCAAAAAAATTTATCATGGTCCCGGCTATATATCAGGCAATCAATAATCTTTCTGATATCAGCTGGAGACCTCCCTATCTGACTTATACAATCCTTCTCACTGAAGTTCTTAAGTGACTGCAGAGCACTGTTTCACTATGGTGATTAGTGACGACAATCCTAGAAAATATTAACTGTGACCCAGGCACAGCCTTAATCTCTTGATGTGCATTAACACAGTTGGTCATCACAACAGCCCTATTGAGGTAGCTATTCAGAAAAGTTAAGTAAGTTACCCACTGTCACACGGTTATCCCACTGACTATTTCCAGCACCCATTTTCTCATCACTCCTCCCTTGCCTGCCACCTTGCCTGGCAGTGATGTGCCGGCCTTCACAGACTCCATGGACAGCTCACTCTCTAATGGGTTCCCCACAGTGGAGCATGGATTTGCTGGGCTCTGGATGGGCTATTTTGTGCAGTGACCAAAGGCACACATTTAGTTAGACATTTGGCCTGAAAAATGAGCTCAGGCCTTTGGTCTACAGCTATGGAACAGAGAAAAGCTAACTGACCCAGAAGGGGATTGAACTTGTGACCTAGGCTTCAGAGCACAAGGCTCCAAGTGCCCTGTTGCAGACAGAGCACCTCCAGAGTGCTGTTTCGTGAGGGACTGGCCTTGAATGTTAACTATCCTGTCGTTTCTCCCCAACACGCCCCTGCATAGTGCTGAAGATTAAGAAGCTGAGGTTCAGGGAAGACCAAAGTGAAAAGAGAATAAATCGTGATTTAAATTCATGCCTCTGGACGTGTCGCTGAGCCTCTGCACCCTCTCTGCTTCATCTCCGCCACCTCCATTCTGTGATTTATTTCAGGCGATGGCCCTCTGTGTATGTGTAAAAATCCCCCTGAATGCTTTCCCCTGAGGGCAGTCAATGCGTCCCTCTGAAGTTTAGCGCCAATGCTGATGTGTGCAAAGGGATGAAAAACGTACATTTTCAAGTCTCCCCAAAGCTTCCAGCCAAAAGGAAGGGGGAAAAAAAGAAAAAGAAAAAAGTTGTCCATTCCCCTTTTTCAGCCCTCTCACTTCAAATGCTAATGAAAAGTGTGTTGTCTTGGGCCGTGAATAGGTCTAAAATGCTCTGGTTTGGGAGTATTTGCATACCCTCCTGAATAGGGAGGCAGCCAGCAGACAGGATTAGGACTACACATCAACTCCTCAGAAAAGGAGCTGACAGGGCTGCAAAAAATTGAGTGCTGGCAAAAGCTGACTGTAAGGGTTGGGGGCGGTATCTTTTCCTTCTTACTCCCTAACATATTTTTTGGAAGGAGGGATATTTTGAATAGATGAAATAACCCAAGGAAGGTAATTCACAAAGAAAGAGTGGAAAAGTCTTAAACTTTCACTTTAAACTAACTTTTACATTTTCAGTTTTGCATATGCATGCGATTTTTAAAGAGCTACAATTGGTTTGCATTGCAGATGTTCAAGTACCATCATCATATAATCACTATTGTAGATTTGTATGTTGTTTTGAAAAGTATTATCTTTATTGGCTACTTAATCTTCCTCTAATTCTAATAATTCTCTCTTCTGGAAGGTTGGGCAATCTACTTCCATAGAGATACCTCCTTGGAAACCCAAGAAGGGGTATCTATGAGTCAGATCTGACTTGATGGCGGTGTGTGGTTGGTTTGGTTAGTTACAATATGTCTCTTCATATTGTATTCCATATTCATATTCCAGCTTTTGGATGCTGTTGAGTTGTTTCATTAGGATTAAATGCCTCCATGGTTTCTCAAGCTCAGTTGGTGTGAGTATCATTATAGATTCATCTAAGTTTATCAACCTAAGAATTGTTGTTGTTGCTGTTGTTAAGAATGACCAACTTAAAAAAACACTGTAATGTGTGAATTTTCCAGTTTTCCTTCAAATATGCAATTTGAGTGTAATGAATTTTTGATTTTCAAAGATCATAACTTTTTCATATAATTCAGCATTTCTAAATGAGTATCTTTTTACTATCCATTTCTTTAATTTCCATCTCTTTGCTTACTACCAAGGACTGAAATTTTTTCATATGCTTGTTTCCTCTTTGTATTTTCTCCCAGGGCAACTGTCTGTTCATAACTGACCTTTGCCCATGTGTCTTATTTTGATGCTGGTTTCTTACATATACTTGAATGAAACTTGGCAAATTGCAACATAAATACATTAGATGCAAATATATTGTCCACTCAGTTGCTGTCTTACTGTAATTTTTTTTCTTTTCCATTGTGTAACCACATTTGAACCTTTGTATTTTCCTACCAGTCTGCTTTGTTCTTTTTAATCCAGGCAAATATTTTTCATGGAACATTGAGCTACATGACAGTGGATCAACTTTTGGAGCTGAAGGTGGAGGAATTAGTGATGGGCATGAGGCAATCCTAAGGAAAGAATTTGACTAAGTACCTCTCCAACCTCAATGCCCTAAATTCCTGGGCATACCTTCCCCTCTGCGTCCTGCTGTAGAACTCAGTAACCATCAGCCCTTTGGACAATTGCAGGAGAGTCTGATTTATACCCATCAGGAAGTCCTTCTTTCTAGATCCAAACCAAAATCCAAACTCATTAGCACTGAGTCAAATCCAACTCATAGCAACTCTATAGTACAGAGTAGACCTGCCACTCAGGGTTTCCAAAGCTGTAAATTGTTACAGAAGCAGATTGTCACATCTTTCTCCCATGGACAGGCTAGCAGGTTTGAGCTGCAGACCATTTGGTTAGCAGGAAAATGCTCAACCACTCTGACACCAGAGTTCCTTACTTTCTAGATAAAAAGCCAAAAAAAAAAAAAAAA
>NW_006921921.1:1680316-1681160 GCF_000298275.1 Orycteropus afer afer | reverse complement strand
AAGTGCAGGGAAATGGGTCACACTTTCAGTGCCGCAGGTGGCCATGGAGAAAGGAGGGAGCCAGAGAAAGGGAATAACATGACTCATCACTAGTAAATGCTGGTTTTAGTCTAAAGACCTATGCAAGGGGAAAAGCCTTTGTTAGGGGGGTTGGAGAAGCTAGATTTAGGGCCTATGGCATTTGACTGCTAATCAGAAGGCTGGTGGCTGAAACCCACCAACCACTACTCAGAAGGAAGGTCGGGCAATCTACTTCCGTAGTGATACTGCCTCAGAAACCCAAGGAGGGGTCGCTATGAGTCAGATCCAACTCGACAGCAGTAAGTTTGGTTTTTTTGGTTCTCACTTGATTGTATCTGGGCTAGAGCTGGATGAAAGGCCCCATGAGCAGAGAAAGGCACTATAATCATGCCAGTGAATTGCTACTGGAGAACTGCATTCTTCGCTCTAACAAACACATGCCTTCCCAGAGACTAGAGGTGAATACTCTTTCCACCCAGACCAACCCAGTGGCTAGGGAAGTCCCACCCCCACCCACCTGGATCTTTGGCCACATTCACAGTAGTCCAGCCACCCCCACCAGCATGCCTCTAGCAGACAGAGCCATGGGCTGTACTCACCCTACCGGCTCCTGTGACTGTGCCACAACTGCCTGCCCCCAGGGCTACTGGTCATAACTATAAAGTCCCTTCTTCTTTGCTTTTTATCCCTTTTATTTCTTATATTTTAATCACCTTTTTTCCTTTTGTAAAATAATTTTCCTTCCTTTTCATTCATTCATCACTCTTTCTCTTCTATTTTTACTAATCTTTTTTCTCATCTACCCCCTCTTTTTTTTGCTTCT
>NW_006921921.1:1624998-1659110 GCF_000298275.1 Orycteropus afer afer | reverse complement strand
TAGTCCACTTCTAGATCCTTCCCTTCAAGGCTCAGGGGTCCAGGATTATCTTCTGTGTCTGTGTTAATTGGTTCCCCTTTTCTTTGTTGAAGAGGATCTGTGAGTCTTTGTGCCTATTCTGCCATCTTGGAATCCTCTGTTAATATTTCTTTAATAACAGGTCTCTACATTTTCATTTTGTGAATTACATAATTAGTCCTGTTTTGAAGGCTTATTTATGAAGTTAGCTTTTGCATACAAACCTGAAAGGTACAAGAAGGAACCATGGAGATATCTTGGAGATGAGCATTTCAGGCAGGGAAAAGCAAGTGCAAAGTCCCTGCAGTGGAAGCATACCCAGTGTGTTCTAGAAACAGCAAGGAAAACAAAATAAAAATGAGCAAGAGTAAGAGGAAAAGCAGCTGAGGTCATGGTGCTATGGAGTGGAGGGGAGGGGAGTGGGAGTTATAGGACTCTGTAGGCCATTTTAAACAGGGTTGCAAACTAGTTCATTCTAGTTCAACCCCCTGCTGAGAATTTGCATTTCCACCTCAAATGTACTGAATCAGAATCTACATTTTAACTAGATCCCCAGGTGAGTCTTATAGATCCCAGGTGATTTTGTAACCCAGCTTTTTGCAGGGTCAAAAAGAACCACAAGATGAATCATCTCAGAGTTTAAAACAAACAAGAAAATATTACCTTACCAGATTCTGAGTATGTCTAGAGTGGAAATGCAAATTCTCAGCACAGGGGCACAGGGTTGAACCGCAATGATTGTTAAACTTTTCATCTTTCTCTAAGTGAGATGGAAATCCATAAGCAGAAGATTTTGAGCAGAGGAGTGACATGTTCTGACTTACCTTTTAACAAGATCAGTTTTACCACAGAGTTGAGAACAGACCAGAGGAGATGGACAGAGAGAGCATAAGGGCCAAAGCAAGAAGAACATTTAAGAGGCCATTGCAAGGATCCAGCAACAGGCAATGGAGGCATGGACCAGGACAGTAGTCGTGGAGTGGAGAGAAAAAATCTGGTTTTGGATACATCCTGAAAGAAGCACAAACAATATTTGCTGAAAGATCATGAGATGTGAGAGAGTATCAAGATGACTGCAAGACTTTTTGACTTGAACAACTGGAAAAAATATGGAATTGCCATTAAGTATAATAGGGAAAACTGTGGAAGGCTAAGTTTTAGGGGGAAAAAAGTCATATGTTCCATTTCAGACATGTTAAGCTAGGATACAAGCATCTGGAGCTCAGGGAGAGATGTTGTAACTAGAAAATATATAATGGAAAGCAGTCAGTATATAACCAGTGGTCATCTGGTCAATTCTAACTCCTGATGGCTGCATGTATGTCAAAGCAAAACTGTGCTCCATTGGGCTTTCCACAGCTGATTTTTTTGAAATTGGTTGACAGGCCTCTCTTCCGAAGCCCCTCTGGGCGGATTGGAGCCCCAAACGTTCGGTTAATAGCTGAGAGCATGAACAAACTAACTCTTAGTTGGTATATAGATGATATTTAAAGCCATGGGGCTGGATGGATCCCCAAGGGAGGGGAAATGGATAGAGAAGTGGTAGGACCCAGTTCTGAGTATTCCAAAATTAAGTAATCAGAGAAATGAAAACATGAATGGCAACTTAGTTTCTTAGTGCTGCTATAACAGAAATATCATAACAAACTGAAATTTATTTTCTCACAATTTAGGAGTCTGGAAGCCCAAATTCAGGGTCCCTGCTCTAGGGGAAGGCTCTCTCTCGAGAGGGAGACCTTCGTCTCAGCTTCCCTGCTGTTCCTCTCAGTATTCCTTGGAGATATCCAAGTGGTATCTTTCTCTGGGGATTCTGACTTGCTCCTTTCTGCGCCTATTCTGCTCTTTCTACAACCTCAAAGGAATTAGGTGTAACACACACCTCATACTGATAGGACTTTGTTAACATAACAAAGAAAACCCTATTCCCAAAGGGGAGTACATCCAGAGGCATAGGGTTTAGGATTTATACATATTTTGGGGGGAACACAATTCACTCCATAACACCTGCAAAAGGAGTTAAGAATTTGAGAATAATAAGGATTCCAAACCAAACTCACTGTCGTCAAGTTGAACCCAACTCACAGAGACCCTTTCTTGGGTTTCTGAGGCAGTATCAATGCGGAAGTAGATTGCCCAACCTTCCTTCTGATGAGTGGCTGGCGGGTTTGAACTGCCAGCCTTCTGGTTAGCAGTCAAATGCCTTAAGCACTATGTTACCAGAGCTCCTCCAATAAGGATTAGTATATTTTTAATTATCTTCATCATTCTCCTTTGACATCCATAACATTAATAAGATCTGTCTTGTAAGCATTTCACAGCATTATATAGATCCTAGAATAATCTTGGGCCCATAGTCACTTTTCAATAAATTACAGATATTGATTAGCCCTAACATTTAAGAATTGCTTTTTTAATTACATCACTGAAGAAACTGAGGGTTAGTGACATCCAAAAGTCCCCTAGCCAGTAACTGACAAACCAGAGTCATACCCAAGTCCTTCTGTCTCCAAAACAATCCATAATTTCCCACTATTTATGCAAATTCTGCTTGCTAATATTTTACTTAAATCAATCAGGAAGTAAGATGTATAATCCAAAATCACCAGGCATTTATTGAGGAGCTTTGGTGGCGTAGTGCTTAAGGCATTTGACTGCTCATCAGAAGGCTGGCAGTTCAAACCAACCAGCCACTCCTCAGAAAGACAGTTGGGCAATCTACTTCCATAGTGATACTGCCTTGGAAAACCATTTATGGTAGATTCTCTAGGTAGTACAAACAGTTAAGCACTTGACTTCTAGCTGAAAAGTTGGCAGTTTGAACCCACTCAAAGATGGCTCAAGAGATAGCCTTGGACTTTTCTTCCATAAGATCACAGCCTTGAAAAGCCTATGAAGCATTCTGCTCTGCACATGAGTCACCATGAGTTGAAATCGACTGGATGACAACCAACATAAACAACTATTTACCGAGCATGTAATGCATGACAGGCATTGTGCCATCTCATTTACAACTTAACAACTTCAAAGAGAAAGTATTATAATATCCTTTTACAATAAAGGCCATGAATCTTGGAGAAGTGAAGTAAGTATTTCTAGAAATGTGTGCTTCAACAACAAAAGAGAATAATTATTAAAGTGGCACGAGTGGTCTGTTTAAAAATTTCAGTTTTAAATCTTGATCCTCAGCATTGGCATTTGCTGAAGAAAAGATCTGTTGATGAAATTTCTTAAGGGAGGTGCACCTACAGAAAAGAATTCAATCAAGAATTTTCCCTGGAATATTTCTTCCTCCCTCCCTCCCTCGCTCCCCCTCCCTTCTTTCTTTTCATCCTTCTTCATTCTTTCCTTCTTTCTTTTCTTTGTTTCTTGCAAAGAGATTCAAGGCAGCTTTTTGCAGGGTTAAAAATAACTGCAAAGTGAATCACCCCAGGGTTAAAGCAAACTAGAAGAAATTACCTCACCAGAATTTGCAGACAGTAGATTTTTAGGTGATCCTTTGTTTACTTAACTGTCCGAGTAAATTATGCAAGAAGCTTTCACTTCTGTGCCCCTATAGATCTCTGTTATAAATGTTATATATTCCAGTACAACGTATCTATTTACATGATACCTTCACTATACTGTATGTGCCTCATACATCTTCCGAAAAGTGAGAGCGTATTTAATATCTATTGTTTGAAAGAATGATCATGATGCTAGTAAACAAGTAATACAGCAGCGTGGTTAAAAGGGTAGGCCTGGAGACAGACTGCTCAGGATTGAAACTTGGCTCTGTCATTTACCAGCTCTTTGACTATTAAAAAAAAAAAAAAGCCCTCACTGCCAACAAGTTGATCCTGACTTATAGTGACCCCCATTGGCTTCTCAAGCCTCTAAATGTCTAGTAGCATAGTGCCTAAGGCATTTGGCTGCTAACCAGAAGGCTGGTGGTTCAAACCCACAAGCCACTCCTCAGAAAGAAGATTGGGCAATCTACTTCCATAGTGATACTGCATCAGAAACCCAAGGAGGAGTCGCTGTGAGTCCGATCTGACTCTATGATAGTGAGCTTGGTTTTGGTTAAATCTATCTCATCTTTCTTCCAAGGAACAGCTGGTGAGCTTGAACCGCTAACCTTTCGGTTAGTAGCCATATGCCTTAACCACTGCACCACCAGATCTCCTTTTCTTTGACCAAAGAGAAGTTATTTAGCCTATGTGAGCCTCAGTTTCCAAATCTGTAAAACACAGATAAAAGAACCTTGTCCATAGGATTCTTAAAAGAATTACTAATACATGTAATAAATGTGACTGCTACATCTTCCTGGAACACACTTTCCCCAAATATGTGTAAAGGAAACTTTTTTATCTGCTGTAAGAATTTGCTTAGATATCATCTTTTCAGTGAGTCCTATCCTGACTACCCTATTTAAAATGGCAATATTGTTCCAATACTACCCTGGCCTCAAATCTTATCTTGTTCTGATTTTTTTATTATTTATGTAACTTATCACTTTCTAACATAATCTGTATGCTGAGCAAATAATCTGAGAATCTGGACTATGTGAAGAAGAGTGTGGCATCAGGATTGGAGGAAGACTCATTAATGACCTGCAATATGTAGACAACACAACCTTATTTGTTGAAAGTGAAGGTGATTTGAAGCACTTACTGATGAAGATTGAAGACTATAATCTGCAATATAAATTACACCTCAGTATAAAGAAAACAAAAATCCTCACAACTGGACCAATAAGCAGCATCACAACAAATGGAGAAAAGATTGAAGTTGTCAAAAATTTCATATTATTTGGTTCCACAATCAACACCAATGGAAGCAGCAATCAAAACATCAGACAATGTATTGCACTGGGCAAATCTGCTGCAAAAGACCTCTTTAAAGTCTTGAAGAGCAAGGATGTCTCTATGAAGACTAAGGGGCACCTAATCCAAGCCATGCTATATTTAATCACCTCAAATGTGTGTAAAATCTGGATAAAGAATAAGGAAGGCTGAAGAAGAGTTGATGCTTTTGAGTTGTGGTGTTGGCAAGGAATACTGAAAGTACCGTGGACTGCCAGAACTAACAAATCTGTCCTGAAAGAAGTGCACCCAGAATGGTCCTTGGAAGCGAGAATGGCCAGACTTCATCTCACCTACTTTGGTCATGGGAGCTCTGGTGGCATAGTGCCTAAGTCACTTGAATGCTAACCAGAAGGCTGGTGGTTCAAACCCACCAGCCACTCCTTGGAAGGAAGATGAGGCAATCTAATTCCATGTGATACTGCCTCAGAAACCCAAGGAGGGGTTGGTATGAGTTGGGTCCGACTCGATGGCATATAATAACAACAACAACTTTGGTCATGTAGTCAGAAGGGACCATTCCCTGGAGAAGGACAGCATACTTGGTAAAGTGGAGGGTCATCAAAAAAGGGGAAGGACCTCAATGAGGTGGATTGACACAGTGGCTGCAATGATGAGCTCAGATATATCAAGAATTGTGAGCCTGACACAGGACCAGGCAGTGTTTCGTTCTGTTGTACATGGGACATGGCGTCACTATGAGTCAGAGCCGACTCAATGGCACCTAACAACAACATGTAATTTACTTATTAATAACATGCTACTTAATAAATTAGAAATTAAACACTTGAGACTTAAGGAAATTCCAGTTTAAAACAACCTATTTGCATTATTCTAAAGTCTGATGTCAATGTATAGGAAAGGTACTTTGAAACTAGGCAATCCTGAGTTTAAATCCTGACTCTGTAAGACTTTCAGGAAGCTAAGTAAACTCTCTAAGACCTATTTACTTCATCTGCAAGATATAGATAGAAATATCATTGAGGTATATCATTGCTGTTGTTAGGTGCCATCGAATGGGTTCCAACTCATAGCAACCCTATGTACAATAGAGCTCTGGTAGCATAGTGCCTAAGGCACTTGACTACTAACCAGAAGGCTGGCGGTTCAAACCCACCAGCCACTCCTCAGAAGGAAGGTTGGGCAATCCTACTTCCATAGTGATACTGCCTCGGAAACCCAAGGAGGGGTCGCTATGAGTCGGGGCTGACTTAACGGCACATAACAACAACAACAACAAATGTACAATAGAATGAAACAGTGCCTGGTCCTGCTCCATCCTCACTGTCACTGCTGTTTGGAGCCATTGTTGCAACCACTGTATCAATCTATTTCTTTGAGAGTTTTCCTCTTTTTCTCTGACCCTCTACTTTATCAAGCATGATGTCCATCTCTCGGGACTGGTCCCTCTTGATAACAGACCCAAAGGAAGTTAGATGACGTCTCGCCATCTTCGCTTCAAGGAAGCATTCAGGCTGTGCTTCTTTCAAGACAGGTTTGTTTGTTCTTATAGCAGTCCATGGTATATTTAATACTCTTTGTCAAAAGCATAAATCAATTATATCATTCCTTCCTCAGTCTTCCTTATTCATTGTCCAGGTTTCATATGGATATGAGGTGATTGAAAATACTCCGCACACCTTAGTCCTCAAAGTGACATCTTTGCATTTTAAGACTTTAACACTAAGGTCTTTTGCAGCAGATTTGTCTTTTGGTTTCTTAACTGCTGCTTCCAGGAGTGTTCTTTGTGGATGCAAATAAAATGAAATCTTTGAAAACTTCAATCTTTTCCCCATTAAACATTATGCTGCTTATTAGGCCATTTGTGAGGAATTTTGCGTCCAGAGTAAGGAAGCTGAAGTCTCACCACCCTAGCTTCCTCTTATTTCTGTTTCATTCATCACTTCTGCCCCTTTATAAGTTCTGTTTGCATCTAGGCTTGTATTACCACAGGAATGGTTCTAACCTCCAACTTGAGTTTAGTACTCTGAAAATGAGAATTTAATTAACTGTAAGCCAGTCAACAAATTCTGAAATACTTATTCAAGCATCCAATCAGGGTGTGACATGTTATAAGCATGACAACTTAGTTTTGTCTGCCCATGAAAAGGGTGGTAGGAAAGAAGCTTCCATAGGAGGAAACACCCCAAAACATGTGGACCACTGTTCCATCTCCCTCATGTTCCACCCTACAATGGGCTATTTTCTTAAAATTTCAGAGAGATAGGTATTCTCCATTTTCCAAAAGAGGTATTCCTCTCCTTATGCACTCCCAGAAAAAAACAAAACAACAACCGTGTTTTACCAAGAGAAACGGTGTTTTAATTCTCCAAGCTAAGATGAATGCAATTTATTTACCTTTCTTTTAAAATGTTGAAACTGTCTAAGCTGATATTCTCCCAAGAGGCACAGCCTTGTTTGCCTACTTTCTAATTTTAGTCTCACTTAATTTAATTATATACTTTGTTACATGTAATCTCAGGAGACTCTGGGAAATCGAGCTGAGCCGCTCTGAAATCTGTGTTTTAAGCATCTCGTTCTCTTCTTGTCAAATCCTAACTCATCACATGCCAATGCTGGTTATACAGAGTAACCATCCTAAAATGGCTGTGGCCACATGGACAAAATCAAATGGAGATGTAAGGAGTTTTCCGATTAATTTGATCAATTTAGGCAGGAGTCCAGATAATCAGAGCAGGGATAAAAACATCTCTTTTCCTTATAGGTTGGTCTTTGGTCTCAATTGTTCATACCACAGCTTTATATCTTCCCTTGCTCTACAGATATGATCTGTTTATTCTTAGGCCACAAAGTCTATTAGCTTATTAGGTGGCCAACTTAGTAATTTTTCAGCTTTAGTCACCATTTTTACTGGAAGGAAAATTTTCATGGGTAAAATTAATCATTCCAGAGTACAAGGCTAAAATTGAATCTGACATTTTATTGTAGGCAACCAAAGGTTACATGAAAAAGATCTACATGCTATGCAAATGTATTTTTATCCTTTCTATGTAGTCTTCATAAAGCTTGACCTCCTTAACTAATATGCTTGATTTGAGGTAGATGAATTCAATTAAAGCTCTCTTTTCTTTTCTGAAGGCATCTGAGAGCTCACTCAGAGTGGCCAAATACTAATGTGTTATTGACACCATCATGGAAGAGTGTAATCTGACTCATTTATCACTCTTTGCTTAGGAGCACCTGGAGCTGAGCTAACTTAGAGATTGGATTGTCTCTGGCCTTCAGAACCAGATGGCAAGTTCCTGTGAAGATGTGGAATGTGGCATCCGGTCATTATTGGCAGGTTATCTCCACACCTGCCACAGCCTATGGAGCAGGTAGATAAAAAAAAAAAAAAAAAAAGGGAGGGGGCAAGGGAATGTGCTTCCTCCTCCCACCAGCCATGGTCCCAAACAAACACTGCAGAGCCAGAATCAAATCCAGCATGAAATGTAGAAGTTATCACCACCCTTGCTAACAAGTGCCATTTGACCCACACTCTCCCAAATCTGTATTTTAAAAAGAAAAATTGGGTTAGCTATCACTTTCCAACCAGGTGCTGAAGTAAGTCTTTTCTTCTTGTCGTCTTTATGAAACAGCATGGTCAAAAACAGAGAAGAATGGGAAAACACTCATTTGTGGATTTACTGGAGTATTATTAAAGAGTAGGAATTACTTTGCTTCAAAGGTAGAGATTTACAATACCTGTATAATGTTTCTAAAAGGGATAATGAAAGGTTTGGCTAGAGTTCTACTTATTACCCTGATAGGATTTTTTGACTTGTGTGTGTATGTTAAAACACACACACACGAATCCACAATATATCTGTAATACATGGAGTCTAAATATCCTGCCTGCTTCTTGTGGTTATTAAGAAAGTGACTCATTCATTTTTTACTTAGTAACTATGTTTAGTTGAAGGGATACAAAAACGGAAAAGACATGGTCTTGCTTCTAAAGAAATTTATCTTGGAGAAAGCATTAAATCTTGTCATAATATGGATGGTACTTTATATTACTTAAGAAAGCTATCATTGTGCTAATGTTTTCGTAAGTCTTAGGTCTTTTGCCTTTGGTCATAAATTCTAAATATGGGCACTTTTAGAATTATTGGAGCAGGATGCTTTATAATAAAGATACATGTTGGGTTAGTATTTCTCATAGTTCTGTCCTATAGAGCATCTTATCATTCTTAACAAAAAATGCTTCTCATTATGTTCCTTTGGCTCTACTTAATTAATAGAGAAAAGATACTAGAGGCATGAGGTGCAAAAGAAAGAACATGGGCTTTTGAGCCACCCAGACCTGGTGTTTACTCTTGGTTTCACCAGTGACTTGATGGGTGGCTTAGGCAAGTTATATAATTTCTCTGACCTTAATTGTTCTTATCTACTGAATGGGGATAACAATTCCCTAATTCTCAAGCTTTCTTTGAAGATTAAATAACATATTATATTGGACAAGCACCTAGGAGAGTAAGTGGTTCTATAAATGGCAAAAATAAATGGTGGTCAGATTTTGCTCCCTATAAAAACCTGGTCATTTTCATATGACAAATTAACTGAAGGCCTCACTCAGACAAATTGACCTTTCCAAGCCTACCACCACTCGTCTGTCAGTTTGTTGTACTGTGGTGGCTTGCGTGTTGCTGTGATGCCGGAAGCTATGTCACCAGTGTTTCAAATACCAGTAGGGTTACCCATGGTGAATGAACTTCAATGGAGTTGGCGGTTCAAACTCACCAGCCACTCTGAGGAAGGAAGACTGATCAATCTACTTCCGTAAACACTTAGCACCTCGGAAACCCAAAGCGAGTCACTATGAGTCTGAATCGACTCGATGGCAGTGAATTTGGTTTGGTTTTCTAGACTAAGACAGACTAGGAAGAAGGACCTGCAGATTGACTTCTAAACAAATTGGCCAACAGTAGAGAATCATCTCAAATACATTTCAAAATTAAGAAAATAAAATAGGGCCATGTATGAATGCCCTAGGAGATTTTTGCCACCTTCAGAAAATAAATCCAAAAAGTCAGTCATATGGCATCCTTTTCAGTCTGTTAGGAAAAAACAAAATGGTAAATCCAGCAAGGGCATGAGGACTTCAGACTATTTTTCTTCCCCCGTCCAGAGGGATAGCTTTTAATCAGAGTGCATTCTCCACTAAAAATAATCTGTGAAGACTGGCATGAAAATTCAGATTCTTAATTGAACAAAGACAATTATTTTCAGATTGAAGTACAGCAGTGAATAGCTCTGTGCTCCAATTATCATCAGACTTTTATTTCAAATGGAAGGCTGAAATCACAGACGAGTTAGCCTTAATTGGGAGAAATAGCTGAAATTGTACTTTTAATACCCTACTGTAACATCGTATATGTAGGTCATCTTTTTCCACATATACACGAGGGTGCCCCTTTTACGTGTTGTCCATTTGGTACTTCAAGCTGTAACGGCAAAAGGAACAGCCTTTTTTCCAACAAAAGTGAAAACATCTCAGAATCCATCAGAACCCTATACATGTATAGCTTTGAAATAAAGGAACTGATGACCATAAAATTTAGAATGACTATGTATTAAATCACAGATTAACACAAAATCCTAAGTCAAATTTTCCTTCACCCTCATCATTCCTTCAAAATATATCTACTTACAAACTATTTCAGAAGGTAACCCAACCTTAAATATATGGGCCCAAAATATTAGGGCCAGCCTAACATATTAAGAAAAGACAATTGAAAAATATATTGGATATACAAAGTGTGTGCTGCTCAAACAATCAGTAAGTATTAAAGGAGTGCTTGTTAACTGTGGCCCAGTTAACCTCCAACTCGTGAGATTCCCTGAACAAGGAGATTGTCAGGCCTTTCCTTGCAGTCTGGAGGCTCTGCTGAAACCTGTCCAGCATCATAGCACCACACAAGCCTTCACTGAGAGATGGGTATTGGCTGCACAGAAGGTGATTGGCCAGGGTTCAAACTTGGGTTCATGAAAGGGAAGATTCTACCACTGAACCACCAATGTCTCCTAAAAGAGAGCTTGCTAGATAGCAAATTCTATGCTAGGCACTTGAGTAGGAGGTGGTGTTGGGTTGGGAGAATGAAGGTTAGAGAAACTTTAGTCATGATTCCTATTCTCACATCCTTTTTTCAGTTCAGTTGAGGACACCAGACTCAGACACATGAAGCCATGTCGGCAACCACTATGGATTACATTTGTGTAGGAGCTTCCAGTTTTCAAAGGGATTTTGCAAACTGTACTTCATCACTCCAAATTGGGGTAGGGGTGGGAGGTGGGCAGTGGGTACCATCTTCTCTTTTTTACCAGTGAAGAAATTGAAGCCCAGAACCTTGCTTGGGGCTTCAGGGTGAATGATTTCATAGCTGCGATTAGAACCCAATATTTGTTTAATGATAATTAACCCAATGTGTAAAACATCATTGGAATAGTTGTAAACGGCTCCAACACCTTAATTTGAAGATCACAACATGCATCTTTTATCATGTGATAGAGATAACAGTAAAAATACCTGTGTTGTCTGTCTGTTCATATTCATCAGCTTTCACAATTATTGAGATAGCTATTGTTATACTCATTTTACGGATGTAGAAAGTGAGGCTCATGAAGGAGAAATCATTTTTCCAAAGTCATAAAACTAGTAAGGGCTGGATCTAAGCTCAATCCTAGAAGTGCTGAGTCCAAATCCTTTACTTTTTCCCTTTCAGCAGAATAGATAAAGACAGCTGTGGAGTCTGACTCATAGTGACCTTATGGACAACAGAATGAAACACTGGCCAGCACTGCAGCATGGTCACCATGTGCATGATCACCAGTGCGTGTTCATCACTGCAGCTATTGTGCCAGCCCATCTCACTGAAGGTCTTCCTCAGGCTCACTGGCCCTCTGCTTCACCACACATGATGTCCTCCTCTACCAATTGATCCCTCTGGGTGATGTGTCCAAAGCAAGTTAGTCTGACAATGTTCTGTTGTGATCCATATGTTTTCCACTGGTTAATTTCCAGAAGTAGATCACCAGGCCTTCCTTCCTAGTCTGTCTTAGTCTGGAAGCTCTGCTGAAACCTGCCCACCATGGGTGACCCTGCTGGTATTTGAAATACTGTTAGCATAGTTTCCAGTATTAAAGCAACGTACAAGCCACTATAGTACAATGGATGACAGACAGGTGGTGGTTCACCACGATAGACTCAGATTTTTATCTCTATCCCTTCTGCTACCATTCCCCCATTCATTCAACAAAAAAACATATAAATGGACAAAACAGAACCTAAAACCTGCTCCCATAGAACTTAGCGTTCTAAAGAGAGAGACAGCCAATATACAAATTGTCAAAAGATACTATATGTTTGAGATGGTAAGTGCTATAGAGAAAAACAAACCTGGATGGAACAAGCTGCTAGGGGGAGGGAGGAGCGGATAACTTGTGATTTGAAATCAGGTAGTCCATGGAGGCCTCGCTGAAAAAGTGTCATTTGAGCAAAGACCTGAAAAAGTTGAGGGAGTGAAGCCTATTAATATCTTGGGCTTCAAACCAGCAAATATGGCTGGAGCTGGGTGATCTGGGAGGAGCGGAGAATAATAAGAGAAGTCCAAGAGTAATCAAAATCAAACAGAGTCAGGCCTGAAGACCAGTACAAGAATTTTTCCTGAATGATGTGAGAGCTCTTGGAGAATTTTGAGTAGAAGGATATCATTATTTGACTTACATATTTAAAAGATCACTCAGAACACCATGCTGAGAATACCAAAACCAAAAACCAAACTCACTGCCGTTGAGTTGTCTCCAACTCATAGTGACCCCTCCTTGGGTTTCCGAGGCAATATCACTACAGAAGCAGATCGCCCAACCTTCCTTCCAAGGAGTGGCTGGTGGGTTTGAACTGCCAGCCTTCTAGTTAGCAGTCAAATGCCTTAGGCACTATGCCACCAGTTAGGAGATGGAGAAGGAAAGGAAGAGAGGAGAAGAAAAAGAAGGAGGAGAACAAAGAGCTGGAGGAGAGGATGAAGGGAGAGAAGGAGAAGGAAGAGGAGAGGAAGAATGAGATGAACTAGAACAAATAAAATAAAAACAGGGAAAAGATAACATTGGCTTACGCCAGGGAGATGGTGAGAAATGGACAGAAAGATCAGAATTAGGGCTGGCTCTGCCCTGTTGCTGCCTGTTCACCTTGCCAGGTTGCTAAGTCTCAGGGAGATACTAAGCGACAGAGTCCTCCCAGGATAATGTTCCTAGATGTGACAGGCAGCCATGATGTGTGATGCTCAGCTCTCCCCTCAAGAAAAAAGTCCGTTGCCCAGGGGATCGTAGCTGATAGCCTGCAGCTAGCTGCTGCACCTTCAGGCCCCACTGTGGCTGGGTTCTCCCTGAGACCAGGTCCTCCTCAGGCTGCTGCAGACCTGGAACTGAGCACAGCAGGAGGGCTGGGGCCTGGCCGCGCCTGCCTAATGTGGGCTCCTGTCTCAGGCAATCTTTGCTCTGGTGGCATAGTGCCTAAGGCACCTGACTGCTAACCAGAAGACTGGCAGTTCAAACCCACCAGCCACTCCTCGGAAGGAAGGGTGGGCAATCTACTTCCACAGTGACACTGCCTCGGTAACCCAAGGAGGGGTCGCTATGCAACTACCTAGAGTATATCTTTTTAAATCTTTACCATAACTCAATAAGGAATGTACTATTTTACATATGTGAAAAGTAGGTCTTAACAAAAGTTAATGGATTTGCCCCAAGTCAGACAGCTGGTAAGTGAAGGAAGAAGACTGAACTCGGGGGGTCTGACTAAAGAATGTAAACTCTTAGTGCTCTATCAGTGTCAGGACAGGGTGCTCCCACTGCCCTGTCATACTGGCTTCCTGCTTCTCAGCTATTTTATACCAGTCTCTAAGGATTATCATAAGCTTTTGTCCTTAGGACTCAGCCAGAAGCTAGGATAATATGCCTACGATTAGACTTCCTACCAACTTTCCAAGGTCATAGTAATTCCATTCCCCTAGAGGAGACTTGTCTTCATTTCTCTGTAAATGTTGGTCTGCTAGTTGGCTAGTGTCTTTCTTACCACATTTCATCATTAGTCTACTCATTATTTTTAAGTGACAACTATTTCATAAACTATCCTAAGGTAAGGAGAAGAGACTTGAATTGGAATCAGAAAGCCTGAAGTCACAAAACTCCATCTTCACTAGCAGAGGCAAAGGGGGAATTACTGACCATCCTAACTCGGAAGTCCAAAGGGTAGCTCTAACTTCAGGCATAACTGTGTCCAGAAGTTCAAAATGGCATTAGGACTCCCTCTCTCTCTGCATCGATTTGTCTGTCTGTTACTATTTTGGCTTTACTCTTGAAAGGCTTATTTATTTGACAATAAAAATGACTCCTCCAACTCCATGGCTCTATAGTCCTTAACACTACACATCACATTAGAGGAAAAACTTTCTCTCAGCATTCATACAAAGGGATAATATGTAAAGCATTTTCAAAAGTCATTTGTCTAGGAAACATCTTTTTACAGAGACTTTCATCAAGACACCAATTTTATGAAATACAAAATATTACAAAGTTAACTTGTACATATTTAATTATGTACCATATCTGTTTTCCCAATCACACTTTAAGAACAGAAACAAGAAAAACTGTTTGTCCTGTGTGATTCCCATGATATTCTTTGGACTTCAAGGATATAAATAGTTCTGGAGAACCAACCAATGTGCTAAAAATGGAAGGTGTGCTAGGTACAAGGCATCTTCTGTAACAAAGAGTTAAACAGATAGTTGTTGTTGTTATGTGCCGTCAAGTCAGACCTGACTCATAGCGACCCCTCCTTGGGTTTCCCAGGCAGTATCACTACGGAAGTAGATTGCCCAACTTTCCTACCAAGGAGTGGCTGGTGGGTTTGAACCACCAGCTTTCTGGTTAGCAGTGAAGTGCCTTAGGCACTATGCTACCAGATGTCCTTAAACAGATAGATCAGAGACTATTTTGACCAAGAAAGAATGTAGATCTAGTGTAGGGGCATCTGTTGTTTTTTACCTGCCTATCATCCAGGCCTTCTTTTGTTTCTTTGAGAAAACTCCTCTTCCTTCCCCTCCTCTCAGACCATGTGATTCTTCTGCATCTGATCTAGCCCCCATATCTGAGAGTTAACACGTGACTCAGGCCAAGCCAATCAATGTATCCCATTCCTGACCATAGTGATTGGCTGATGAAAACAGGCTCAAGGCTTTTGCTGTAACCTTTATCAAGATGTGTTGTGCTGGTAGGATATTGGCCTGGAGTTAAAAGTGGCCACCTTGCTAGTATGAAGGGAGAACATTTCTGAGAGTGAAGGCAGTGTTGAGAAAAGACAACCTGAGAGATGGGAAGAAAACGATTTATGGAGCTTTTGGCATGCTTGAATCTTGCATGTAGCCAAGTCAATATTCAGCAGCCTGCCATCTTGAGATCCTTAAGGGACAGTTTGGCCCTTGAGGCCCGCCATGAGGTTTGGCAATATCGAAACTGTGCCTTTTTACTTGTCAACGTTGGGTTTGTCAGCCTCAGCAGCCAGCAGCTGCCTGAGTGAAGAGATGCTCCAGCTTCACTGAGTTGGGAGCAAGAGGCAGAGCTGAAGCCCAAGGTTGAGGGGATTTCACCCAGAGCCTAGAGTCTGGCACTTTGAATTCAGACTTCTAGCCTCCAAAACTGTAAGAGAATAAACTCCTGTTTGTTAAAGCCATGCACCTGTGGTATTTTCCCTTAGAGCAACACGAAGTAACCAAAACACATATAAGCTAGCAATTCCACTGCTAGGACTATACTGAAGGGACTTAAAAACAGTGATACAAACAGACACGTACTCCAATGTTCATTGCAGTACTATTCACATTAGCCAAAAGTTAGAAACAACCCATCAATTCATGAATGGATAAATGAATTATGGAACATACATATAGAATACTACTGAGCCAGAAAGAGAAATGAAGGTCTGGTACATGTACAACATGAATAGAGCTTGAAGACATTATGCTGAGTGAAATCAGTCAGTCACAAAAGGACAAATATGTATGTATTTGATGACAAATATGTATGACCTCACTTATATAGAAAGACAAGAAAAGGCAAATTTATAGAGATTCAAGTCTATAAGTGGTAACCAGGGGTGTGAAGGAGGGGGTAAGGGTGAGTTATTGTTTATGGGGCACTGAGTCTCAGTTTACAGTGATGGAAAATTCACATTGATTTGGAGTAATGATTGCACTGACAACTAATTGATGTCAATAAATTTTACACCTGTAAAAGTTGAACTGGCATATGTTGTTTGATATATAGTTTACAATGACAAATAAAAAGATCGGTGGCTGAGGCTGCTTATATACAGCAACAACAACAAAATATTTATGGTAATATAGACTTTGAGCACCTGGATACAACAGTTCCTAGAGTTGTATATTCTTATACTTTTCTATATGTAACCAACACATTATCTTTTTTCACTCAAACCAGTATGATTTAGGTTTCTTTCACTGGGAATTAGAAGAGTTTAATTGAATGATACAGCTCCTTTGTCTATCTGGATCCAACTGCCTCTAAACTTTCTCCATCCACATTTCTCTTCCCAGCTTCACCCCATGTTGAAGTCTTGGCTTGGGAGGTCCTTTCCTCATTGAATCTGTGAAGAACTTCCATACAGAGAGAGGTAAGGGCTCAGTAGTATTTATGACCCTCTTCATCTCCTTTGTTGTTGTTGTTATGTGCCATCGAGTTGGACCTGACTCGTAGCAACCCCTCCTTGGGTTTCCAAGGCAGTATCACTATGGGAGTAGATTGCCCAACCTTCCTTCCAAGGAGTGGAGGGTGGGTTTGAACTGCCAGCCTTCTGGTTAGCAGTCAAGTGCCTTAGGCACTACACCACCAGAGCTCCCCTTCTTCTCCTTAGAATATGTGAAACATGAAAGAAAAGGTAATCCTAATCTGATCTTTTCTCTATCTCTCCTTTTTTTTTTTTTTTTTTAAACACATTCAACCACATTTAGAGCAAGTCTTGCTTTTAAAACATTAAGGACATTTTGAAGGAAGAATTTGAGGAAAATCTAGTGACTTGATCAACTTTATCACTCACTGCTGAGTAAAACTGAATAAAATGGGCAATGAATAATAAAGAAAAAATGAAGTTAAGCAAAAATAACTAAAGACCTAGCGTTATTCAAACATACTTCCTTCTTTAAGAGTAAACATATCAATTTCAAAAGTAGAATTGCATTTTATTTTTCACTATGAAATGAAATAAATTGAACAAAATGTGGAAACGATTAAAATAAGCTGCGCTGTCTGTGGTACTGAAAAGTCAATGTATAAAAGCATGGATTTTTTATTATATGTTTTTATTACAAGTAATTATGAGACTCTTTTGTTTCATAAAGACAAAGCTATTCCTAAAATAATTCTAAATCCAAGCAGACCATATGATCTCATCTTCCCTGACTTCAATTACTCCTGAGCAGATAAACTAATGGGCAGATTGCTTTCCTTATTCTGACAGATAGCTTTAAATTAACATACGTACAGCTACAAAGTAATAATAAATACAAACAGGAAAATGTCACTATATAGGACCTAGAATAAGGAGCTCTGGTAGTACAGTGCCTAAGGTATCTGACTGCTAACCAGAAGGTTGATGGTTCAAGCCCACCAGCCACTCCATGGAAGCAAGACTGGGCTATCTGCTTCTGTAAAGATTTACTGCCTCAGAAACCCAAAGGGGGTCACTGTGAGTTGGAATTGACTCAACAGCAGTGGGTTTGGTCTTTAGTTTTAGGACCTAGAATTCTTACTCTTCTTCCTGGCCTTAATTACGGCTTTCTCAAGAAGAAAAACATCCCGTTCTCTTATCAAAATTTAAATATTGCCACATAATCTTCTTTGTTAGGTTTTTTCTTTCTAATATTTATAAACAAGAACATTTTCACAATTATGTCACTTCTCTTTATTATGAGTACTATAAATGTGGGTCTACCTGGTTTTTTATTCTTGATGGAGTCCCTAGGTGAACAATGGTTAAGAACTCAGCTACTAAATGAAAGATTAGCAGTTTGAATCCCCTGAGGCACTAAAAAATCACAGCCATTGAAAATCCCATGGTTGCAAGGAGTCAGAATTGACTTCACAGCAACTACAATTTTTTATTTGTTTATTTTGGTTGTTATTCTTGACACACTACTTCCTGTACATTTCATTCTTTCTCTCCTTCTTTCTATCTTTCTTTCTCTCTGTTAAACTAAAAGAGTAAAGAATTATTTCTACAATATGGTGTTCACCTTGGTCAGGGAACTTTCTATAATATAGCTTATCATGGGGTGGAAGGCAGAAGTGGGCCTGTAACAAAGGTATTTCTCACTCATATTATAAATGAGGAAAACTGAGATTCGTAACACTTGAGGTTACACAATAAATAAGGAGCAGCACCCACACTTGAGACTGTCTAATTTTATGTCCACTAATACCTTCCACCAGCAGTAACCAGCCAACAAAACATGCCCTTGCTAACGTTTCACCTTGTGGCCATTCTCCATCATTGCAAAGAAATAAATGTGTGATTGCTCTTGCCATTTGGCAAATGTTTAGAGACCTGAATATGGCATCTTCTTTGGCAGAGAGCAGTCATGTGGCCCATGGTTTAAAGCATGGGCTTTATAGTCAGACAAATTTGGTTTCAAAGCTGGGACTGCTGACTGCTCTGGACTTCAGTTTCCTTATTTGTAAAGCAGAGCTCATAATGCTTGTCTCATATAGTTGTGTGTTAAGAGTTTAGCAGAGTATCTAGTGCTCCATAATGCTAGCTATTAAGGTTATAAGTGTTAGCCATTATGTGTGCCACAGACATATACTAGATTATTAGATAGATAGGTAGGTAGATAGATAGATGCAGGGATAGATACATAGCACACAGCTTGAATTCCTGGTAAACAATCAAAGGAAGAAGTGATTTGTTGGGCATGATAGAATATGCATTATATGATAACTCAAATGCTCAAGTACTGTAAAATAAAATGTCTTTATTGCATGCCATGCATCTGCCAAACTCAGAAGACAATAAAAGAAAATAAAATATGAGAGCTGCACTGACTCTCAGTAAAGAATCAATATTGTTTTTTCTTGAATTTAAACGTTGGTTTTTATCCCCACACTTCTCTTTGCCTTACTCTTATTCCTGCACTTTAACAAATACATAGGAGCATTTGTAAATCCAGCCGTGTTGTATTCCTTAGAGTTCTGGATCTGTATCTCTAATTTCCCAGTAGACTTTTCTGCACTCATGAAGTCAGCATATCAAAACTGAACTCATTATCACCCTCCCCCTCAACTTTGCACTACCTCCTAATTATCACAGCAAATGAGACCCTAGTTGTTTTACCAGAAACCCAGATTCTTCCTTACTCCTACATCTAATCAGTTCACAACTACTATTAATTCTATCTTCAAAATACCTCTTCCATCTCATCCTCTCTCTTTCTCCACTCAGACCTTCCACTGCCATGGCATTCCCAGTGAAAGATAACCTACTAACTTAAAGTCTTCATGATCCCTTTCTTCCTAACTGGTCTCTCTATCCTCTCCAAATCAGCCTCCACCTAACTGCCAAGGTGACCATTTTAACATAAAAAACCTCATCATGCCAATGCCTTCCTCTTTCCTGCAAGACAGATTCTAAGCCCATTGGTTTGCATTGATGTCTTAAGGAGTTCAAAAATAGTGTCCTTGTTATCTACTCAACTGTGAGAACTCAAAGAGAGACAGTCATTAAAATGAAATTTTGTATTAATGAAAATGTAATCAGAGAACCAGGCTTAGGTTGGAAAAACAATAGGCTTCCTAAGATTTTACCCCAGAATTTCACTATGTCACAGCTGTATGCCCAAAAATAGTCCTCACACTGGAAAGAGAAATCTCTTTTGCAGCAGAGCCAGCATCAGGAACAGAAGAGTTGCTCTGTGCTGGATAGAACAGAAAGGGGATGAGGAGCAAGTGAAGAGACTCACTTCACTTGAAGACAGGAGAGTAATGCTGCATGAAATCATGAAGCTAGCAGAAAGGAGCTTCCTGCTCCTCATCCCAGCTCCAATAGTAGACACATCAACAAAGTCCTTCTTGGTGTTGTTACTGACTACGGTACTCCTCCAACACTTCCTCTCCCAACCTTCCCCTCTAACTTCTTCATTCTGAAGCCAGTCTTGCTGAAAGACTTGCAGGAATCCAAACCCACTAAGTCTTCTTTTGCTTCAATGCCTCTATTCATGTCTTTCTTTACATCTGCTTCTCTGTTACCAGTCCTTAAAGTCATAGCTGTCTTGTCTTGGAGCTTCCTTTGCTGTATTCTGTTAAGAGACCTTCCCTTATGGTCTCCCTTGTATATAGTACACATATACATCATGACTGCCATTAAGTAGGGTTATCTCCCACTGGAAGGCTGGAAGATTTTTGAGGGCAAGGACCATGACTTTCCACTTTGAATTTCCCAAGACAGAGCTTGACACAGTGTAGCCTGTAATAAATACACAAAGAATAACTGATCATATAGTGGACCTCTTTTATCTTACCTTTCCAGCATCCTGTTACAGATGGCTAACAGCAAGAACAGTCCTCTCAGATCTTGTCCCCTGGTTAAAACCCACTGCCATCGAGTTAATTCTGACTCATAATGACCTTATAGGACAAAATACAACTGCCCTATAGGGTTTCCAAGGCTGTAAATCTTTACGGAAGCAGACTGCTTCATCTTTCTCCCATGGAGTAGCTGGTGGGTTTGAACTGCAGACCTTTTGGTTAGGAATCGAATGCTTTAACCACTATGCCACCAGAGCTCCTTTTAAACTGGCCTGATCTGCCCTTCTGCCTTTTTGGTGTGTGATAACCATGAAGGAGATCCCTACTCTCCAAATCAGAGAAACAGCACCTTGATGTCCCATGTCCCACACAAGGACGCACATGACCCAGCTTGAATCTTCAGCAGAAGGACAGAAAAATGAAAGAATGATGAGATGTATTAATTCCGATGATGGTGCCCAAATGCACCTAGTTGATAATGAATGGTGAATTTTTGTTGAAGGAAAGAAAAGAGAAAGAGGGAAGGAAGGAAGAGAAGAAGAAAGTAGGGAGGAAAGCATCGGCTTAGGATGGCATTCTGGTCAGCTCTATAGGGACAGCCAAAAAGAATCCACTTGGCTAAGCTATAGACAGGGAGCTACACACCCTGGGGTCTGGACACTTAGCTTCTCCTCCACTAAACAGCTCTGTATTTGAATGGCTGCTTCCTTGCCTGGACTATTTTGGTACATCTATTATTGGCTCCCATTTAGTGTCTGTTTATTTAACTCTGGTTTCAACTGGAACATAATTCTCTTGATTATCCGTTGATGCCACGACACAGTAGGAACACAGATAATTGTCACTGTGCACATTCTGCTGGAAATGTAAAATTATTATCTTTAGAGCTGTTGAGTACCGTGTTTGAGCCTGAATGTTATGCAGCGCAGGCACGTGGAATTTGTAGAGTGCTAATTGGTTGGCTCCTGTGCCTTCCTCCTCCGACTGTCATATTAGCCTTCCCGGGGAACTCAGGCAGACACCCAGCTCCCTAGAGCATTTTGCCATTTAGTCGGCTGCAGGCTGTGAGGAGAGTACAGTTTCCACTGACTTGGAGAGTGGGGGTTTCCTTTGTGGTTATCACAGACCAAAGGGGTGGGAGGGCCAGCTCAGACTCTGCTTTCTGGGGCTACCTTAACTAGGGGGCAAGTTCTGAGCAGACTGGCAGCTACACAGCCTGCAGCCTGAAGGCATGTGGCGAAAGCTGTCCCTCAGCCATTCCCTACCTCACTCCTTACACCCTAGCTGCCCTTCGCGCCCTCTCCCCACCTCCTACCTTTCCCTGCACACCTACCTTCAGCCCTTACACCCAGCTCAACCCCAGCTCCTCTTCATTTACAAGCGGCGTCCCTAATTGCTTTTTAGGGTCCCTTTTCTGCTCTCTATTCAAAATTCACGGGGCGTTCCCTAGCCCCTTTTTATGCCACTTTTCTGAACCTTTTCAACCTCTTTGACAAACTCAGCACTCTCTGTGCCTCTTTTAGTCTTTGCAAGAAGAAAGAGACTGGAGAGGGGTTTCTTTTTTTCTTTTTTGGCAGTAAAGCTCCTTCTCCCGTACCCCCTCCCTCCGCCCTCTCCCACCCTCTGCCGCCATCCCCACCCCCCAAAAGCACACGCATTGGCCCTCCTCCCACTGAATGGGGCTTTGTGCAGGGAATTTCCGGAACATAGCCCAGTGCCCAGACCTCTGTGTGAGGAGAGGAGGGGCCCAGCCGGGCAAGGAGATCCTTAAGCCCACCCCATTACCACGGTCACTGTTTGCCCAGGACTCTCTAAAAGGCCTATTGTTGCTGGTTGCCAGGTATTCCTTAGCAACACTTAAGCCAAGCTGCCTACCCTATTTAGGCCCAAAACTTTTCAATGGTCTCCAAAACCCGTGCTTGTCAGCGCTGCAGACCATTCCTCAAACAGCCTCAGAGGGGAGGGAGAAAGCAAACCATCCCCCAGCCGGGTCTGCTTTTCAAACATCTGTGTATGAGGCTGCTTGGGGGCGTCTTGCCATTGCCTAGGATCAGCAGGCCAAACAATTGCAATTAAAATTTCTCTCTCCCCAGCCCTGGCATCTCCCTTCTCTCCGACCCCTCTCACCCCAGATACAGACCCTTCTGTAATTTAATATTCAGCTGGGACTGGGTTTCATCAAATTCTGCAAAGGGCTTCTCCACTTTTCTTCCCAACCATGTCAAAGGAAATTTCTTCATTATTTTAGGAGCATTTTGGGTGCACTTGCATGCAGAGTTTACATTCTTCCCCATCTCAGGCAGGGGGCAAAGAATGGAATCACAGTGTGTGTTCTAGAAGGAATCTTAATAATGGTCCCCGGATGAGGGTCTGGAAGCCCTGATCTGGGAATGGACTGGCTCAGGTCACCTAGTTATTAAGTAACCAGTTGGGCTCCAGGGCCCATGGCCACTGACACCCATGGGCGCCCATGTAACATGCAGAGAAGGTTGTCAGAGCAAGAACAATGTTGCTGCACACCTCTATCAAAAGTGGAAGTAGGGCCAGGTTCTGAATCCAGAAGAAAAGGGCTATTGTATCCCAGCCTCGATGCTGGCAGAGTGGACACAGGGTAGAAGTCTTCTTTTCAGCAGAGACATGTGCATGTCCCTGCACAAGTGATGATCATACTTGGGAGGTTTATGAGTTTTATTTGCAAATCTGACGTTCTGCACTGTGGATATTGTAGGCATCTCTCCCGGATCCTGAATTAGATGAGGCTAGGAGCCCTGGTGGTGCAGTGGTGAAGTCATGGGCTTCCAACCGAAAGTTGGCAGTTCAAATCCACCAGCCAGTCCACGGGAGAAGAAACCTGGCGATATGCTCCTATAAAGATTACAACCCAGGAAACTCTCTAAGGCAGTTCTACTCATGTCACATAGGGTCACTATAGTGAGAATTGACTCAACAACAACAGACTTCATATTACAGACCATGAAAGCCACACAGCTGCTCCACCCTCACCACCCCATACTTGTCGTGTGACAGAAATTGAATGAATTACCCTAAGTCACAGAATACTTAGAATAAAATCATGGCCCGCATGGCCCTGCAGGATGTGGTTCTTGCTGATCTCCTGCCTCATCTTCTACCTCTCTCCCCCTAATTCAGTTCACTCCTGCCATACCTCTCTTCTTTCTCTTAACAAACGCTCTCCCACTTCAGGTCCCCCACCCTTGCTCTTCTCTTGACCTGGAAAGCTCTGCACAAAGATCTTTGAAGAGCTGACTTCTTCTCACTGCTCAAGATTCAACCTATGTGTCATTGTCTCAGGGAGGCTCACTACACAAGCTTGGCCATCATCATTGTCCTTTTTAAATTTCTTTGCAACATTGATTATAGATATTTGGCACTTGTCTATTGTCTTCTCCACTCCTAAAATGTAAACTAGGAGAACAAGAATTTTGCCTCGTTTATCACTGTACTTCCAGAGTCTAGAGCAGTGCTGGGCACATAGCAGCCACTCAGTCAATACTTGATGAATGAATGAATGGCAGATATGAGCATTAGAACTCCATAGTCCTAACTCCAATATGGCATCTCTTTACTAGGAGCACTGTGAGGATGAGAACTTCCTCATAACTCAGTGTTTCTCAAACTATTATTATTATTATTACTATTATTGTCCCCCAGGAACATTTTTAGATTTTTTTTCCTGATAGGCCCCCTGAAATTTTATTACCAAAATATACAGTACATCTACTTATATAATGTGGCCCTTCAAAAGGCCACAAATCATGTAAAGATTGTCTTAGATCTTTCCCTTAACAATCTATTTTTGCCCTACTGGGAGTGATATCATGTCCACTGAGAATACACATTATAACTAAAGGCAACATTCAAACACACACAGATTTCTAATGGGAATTCATTCGGCCCCAGATGAAAATGGAGGGGTGTTGTCTCAGAGCCTGGGTATGGAAAAACTCTGACCAGAAAAAATGACAAGAATGGGGAGAAAAAACGGTGAATGTGTTAGCTTCAGGCTTCAAGCCCAGCCCTCATATTACATACTTCACAAAGGTTTGTTTTTTTCTTTTTTTAAAGATCTTTAGAAAACCCTTTCAGCTAAGGTAAATGCAGTGTTAAACCACTAATTGTTAACCCTTTGCCTCTTCTTATTCAGCCCTTAATCAGATTACACAAAAGCTTTCAGATGTTGCTGGTTCCAAAGCAGTGTGTGAGGATAAGGTGAGGTTTCTAAACTGCTGGTGTAAGAGTCTGAATTTTAAACTCTTACTGCTAGATATAATAGAGTCAAAATAATAATAATATCTCCATTAAAAAAAATCAGTACCATATCCTGAAAGCACCTATATATTCAGGGGGGGACATATTTATTCAATATACTCACTTGTGTATGTATTAATCTAGTAAGTGTTTATTGAGTGCTTTTATGTACCAGGCACTGTGCTAGGGGCTAAGAAGATATATTTTTTTTTCACAATATTTATGAACAAGTGGCACAAATGGTTAAGTATTCAAATTGTCAATCAAAAGGTTGATAATTGCAGTCTACCCAGAAGACTTTGGAAGAAAGTCCTGGCAATCTACTTCCGAAAAATCAGCTGGAATCATGGAATCAATCAACTATTTTTGTCTGTTTGGGAGTGGAATCTACTCTTTGTAAGTTGCATACTTACAGATATAGTCATGATTTGGCCTCTATGGTATAGATTGCCTGTGCATTGAGTTCTTTATGATGCTACAGGAATCCTGTCATCTCCTTAGAAGAAAATGTAAAAATCTATCCCTAGTGTAACAGACATGAGCTCTGTTGATTGGCCAGCATCCTTCCCTCCCCTGTTGTCCTTGTAGCAACTTCTTAAAACAAAGCTCTCTATTCCATGTGGTTCTGGGATTGTTGCAACTCACAGCATCCTGCTCTGAACCTGGGGGGAGGACAGGTGACCCAGGCTCAGCCAACCCCCGGTGAGGTTATTGCCCCAGAGATGAGAATGTGGCTCCCAAGTGACCAATAAAAGCTTTCTCCTGGTGTTTTAACCTTGTAAAGATTGAGAATCCCAAGTGATGCCTGCAGAGTATGTTCTTCAACCTAGCCTGCTCACTGGGACAGGGAGGAGGAAGATGGACCAGTTAGAAATTGGAAGTTTTTGGTTTTTTTTTTTAGAGGGATCTTAAAAGATTGTTGTTACTCACTGCTACCACAGTGAAAGAAGGGAACCAGAGGCCAAGTCAAGCTGAATTCTGGAGATGGAGGTCAAAGCCACATTCTTGAACATCAAGCCTGGATTTAGTCCTGGGAGTCAAGCCAGGAGTTTAGAGTTGATTAGGATAGGCCTAGAGAGCAAATAAACCAGCAACTAGCAAACAGGTGCTGGATGATTGCTTCAAATACCATTTGGTGTTTTTGATGACTTCACGGGTCAACAATAAGTAAATGTAGTGATTGGCAGGCTGACAAGGACAGAGACAGGCAAGATTCTTGGAGGGGTTTAATCCAGGTGAGTACTTGCTCGTTTCAGAAATGTCTTCATCTATGGACTTCCAAGAAATATTTATTGTCCAGGTTTTTTCCTTCTCTCTCAATATTGAGGTTTCCCAGATTTTTGCCTCCAGCCCTTCTCCTTCTGCATACTGCCTACACAGTTTTCTCATTTATTCCTGTGGTCAGCTGAATAATGGCCCTCAAAGATGTCAACAGTCTAGTCCCTGGGACCTGTGAAAATGCTACCTTACTTGGTAAAAAGGGCTTTGGAAATGTGATTAAATTAAGGATATTGAGATGAGGAGATTATCTTGGACTGTCTGAATGGGCAGAGGGTCAGAATCATAGAAGGAGATGTGATGATGGAAGCAGAGCTTTGAGTGATGAACTTTGAACATGGAGGAAGGAGCCATAGCTAACCTCTAGAAGCTGGAAAAGGCAAGGAAATAAAATCTCGCCCTAGAGCCCCAGAAGGAACACAGCCCTGCCAACACTTTGATTTTAGTTCTGGAAGGCTCATTTAGGACTCTTGACCCTCTAGAATTGTGAGATAATATCTGTGTTGTTCTAAGCCACTAAGTTAGTGATAATTTGCTACAGCATCAATAGGAAACTAATAAAACAAAAACCAATCGGCTGCCCTCTGTTGATGCCAACTCATGGCAACTCCATGTGTATCAGAGGAGAACTGGACCCAACAGCTGACTTTATAAAAGTAGATTGCCAGGTCTTTCTTCTAAGGTACCTCTGATTAGACTCAAACTACCAACCTTTCATTTAGAAGCCAAGCGTGTCAATCGTTTCACCACCCAGGAACTCCAGGAAACTGATACAACCCTGTTTTCAGATATTCCTTAATCTATAAACTTCCCATTATAGCCTCTGTCTTGAACATCAGATCTATTTTGTAATCGAGTGCCTCGACATCTTCCCCCTCAGTGTTTTCCAGGGGCTAACACTCAACACACCATTGTCTTCTCCATAAACTTGCTCCTCTGCCTGCGCACGGCCTTATAATGAACAGTATCACCACATACCTAGAAAAGGCTCACTCAAGCAAGTTAAAGCATTTTTTTTTTTTTTGGCTTTTCTTTTATCCTTTATTTTCTCTGAAATATCTGTCATGTCCTTTATGCTTACCTAGCCTATAACACAGCCCCCCCACTTCACTCTTCACCTCTGAGTAACAGATTATCCTTACAGTCTCCTAACAGCCCAAGTCACCTTCAATGTCTTAGTTTCCTAGGGCTGCCATAACAAAGTATCAAAAAGAGGGTGGCTTTTAAGAACATATATTGAGTGTCTCACAGTTTTGCAGGCTTGAGGTCTGAATTCAGAGTGTCAACAGGGCCACTTCTCTCTGTTCACTCTAGGGGGAAGGTAGTTCCTTGTCTCTTCCAGCTTCTGGTCGCTCCAGGTATCTCCTGGTGCTCCTTGGCTTGTAGATGCATCTTCACATAGTCTCTTCCCCTTGTGCACTAACTCTACCCACCTGTCTGCTCTGGGCTTTTATAAAGTGCTACACAGAAAAGAAGGAGCTCTGGTAGCATAGTGCCTAAGGCATTTGACTGCTAACCAGAAGGCTGGTGCTTCAAACCTACCAGCCACTCCTCAGAAGGTGACACCGCCTTGGAAACCCAAGGAGGAGTCGCTATGAGCCAGGTCTGACTCGATGGCAAATAACAACAACAAAAACACGCAGAAAATATGACCCACTCTATTCTGGTTTGACCTCATTAATTTAACTGAAAGCATCTGCAAAGAAAAGGCTTTTCTCCCAGAAAAGGCCATATTCACAGGTACATAGGTTAGGGCAACAAAATATTTTCTCAAGGGACACAATTCAGTTGCAAAACTCAGCAAGGCCAACAAGGTTATCTCCAAGACAATTAAGCATATCGTTCTCCTACTTAACACATTAATTAGCTGTATGCCTAGGAACACTTACAACATAAAGCCCAAACTCATTACATTATGATTTAAATATCTTTGGCATCTTGCCCCAATCTTTTTAGTCTCATTCCTTACCACTGCTTCCCTATCACACCATCACACACACACACACACACACACACACACACACACACACACACACACATACATACTAATTCTAGTGGACTACACAAAATTCCCCACTCAAAGGCTGCTATATCTCTGTACACAAGTTATTCTATGCCTCTATATCTTTGTACACAAGTTTTTCTGTGTCTCACATATACTTTACTCCAATCTTCTTTGCCAGACAAGCCTCTTTTTGCAGGTAACACCACTATCAGGTCTTCCGCAGCCCTGCCACACTCTCAGCCATAATAAAGGGTCCACTCTGATTCCATACTGTTCAGTCCATGCTCTATTGTGGTATCTATCACATTGTGTCATGGTCTTTCACTTGTACATCTGTTTCTTCCATCAAAATATGAGCTCCATGATGACAGGGACTCTATGTTAATTCATTCTCTACTCCTAACCCCTGAAAACCCATTTGCTGCATTGCCCTGACCTGCTCCCATGAGCAGCCAAAGGAGGGAAGTGGACCAGCAACAGGCTTGTTCCTGGAAGACATGAGGGAAGATGATTTAGTAGGGATGGGAGTAAAGAGAAACAAACACACTTAAAAACACACCTACTTCTTTGTAGGGGAGCTCTGGTAGCATAGTACCTAAGGCACTTGACTGCTAACTAGAAGGCTGGAGGTTCAAACCCACCAGCCACTCCTCGGAAAGAAGATGGGGCAATCTACTTCTGTACTGATACTGCCTTGGAAACCCAAGGAGGGGTCGCTATGAGTTGGGTCCAACTCGATGGCACATAACAACAACAACAACACTTCTTTGTAGAGCAACATGACTTTCTGACTTCACAGTGCCAAAGATTTTAGTGCTGATCTAACAGAAGTACCACAAGTGGGTGGTTTTATTGAACAGAAATTTATTTTCTTACCATCTACAAGGCTAGAGGTCCAAATCCATGGTAACAGCAGTAGGGAAAGTCTTCCTCTCTCTGTCAACTCGTGGGGAAGGTCCGTGTCTCTTTTCTGCTTTTGCTCCTCACTGCTTGGTGATCTTCATGTGGTGTGGCATTTATCCTCTGTGTGTGCTTCTGTTGCTTCTGTGCTTAATCTGCTCTTTTAGAACTCAAAAGTGATTGGCTTAAGACACACCCTACACTAATACAGCCTCATTAAGATAACAAAGAAAATCCTATTCCCAGATGGGATTACATCCATGAGTATAAGGGTTACTATTCATGACGCTAATTTTGAAGTTACACAATTCAACACATGGTTGAAGTTATCTTGCAAGTTATGAGATCATTGGGTAATTTTTTTTTTCACTGTAGGTTTGGTATTTACTGACTCTGAGAAGTAATGTTTTGTCCTCCAGAGGTATGTTTTGGCTTGATCAAACAAGGAAGGATTTACTTGCAAAATATTTAGGAGAAAAAATAAGTGTGATATAATTTACACTGATGTGGTGATCTCAAAGAGGACCTGACCTGGAGAGTCAATGCTGCTCTGAATTTTCTGAGACTTAGAGCCTCAAATCTACCTTAGCCCAGACCTCTCTATGGAATCCAGGTGTGAAAATCACCACTGTGTGTTCTAAATAGCTCCCAATCTCCCACAAACCTCACTTCCAAGTGTGACTGAGACAGAATGGTGTCGAGTTGGGGAAAAGAACTACTGATGGTGAGATAATTAAAATATCTTTGATTCCTCCTAGAGATTGTTGTTGTTGTTGTTGTTGTTATGTGCCCTCAGTCGGACCCCACTCATAGCGACCCCTCCTTGGATTTCCGAGGAGAGATTAGCAAGTAGAAATTCACAGAAAAAAAAAAAAAAAAACAGATGCTTTGGGTAAAATCAAAACAAAAGACAAGATGTTGTTGTTAGTTGTCATGGAATGTACCCACTCATGGTCATGATGTTACATACAACAGAACAAAAGTTCTCTGGGTCCTGCACCATCTTCACAGTCATTGGTGTTGCTCTTGATTCTTGACCTGTTGTTGTCTTCCAGCCCAGGGAGCCCATCTTCCAGCACTATATCAGGCAATATTCTGCTGTGGTCCATACAGTTTTCATTGGCTGATTTTCAGAAATAGGTTGCCAGGCCTTTCTTGTTGGACCATGTTAGCCTGAAAGCTCTGCTGAAGCCTGTCCACGATGGGTGATTTTGCTGGCGCTTAAATAGCTTTCAGCATCACAGCATGAGTCAAGCTACCACATTACAACAAACTGACAGATGCATGGTGGTAAAGACTGGTTAGCCAAGTTAAAATCTTGGGATGTGTCCACTTTCTAAACGGATCTAAGAAAATGCCTGGTATGTGCTAAATGTCAAATAAGTAGCTCTTGAATTAAAAAGTGAAAGAGGTGATGTTTTATACACTTTCCCTCGGACTCTGGAAAAGTCATAATTATCGTACAGCTTTTAGATTTTCCTTTCCAACATTGTAATTTTCTCTAATTACTCCTCAACTATTCATTAAGAGAAGCCATAATCATTCCTGCAGCTTTGTGTGGAGTGCTACTGTGGAGGTGAAAAGGCCAAGACAGTGGGAGAGGAGAGTGAGCCCCCCTCACCCACGCCACCAAAGTGTCCTTCAGTAAGTGGAGCAGTGATCCGCAGTAGAACTGAGAGTGACCGAGAATACATGACACTAAGAAGCAGCTTCCGGTGCTCAATTCTAGAGCAATGTAAGAAGAAAAGCCACATTTTCCCAATATATGCTAGAGGAAACTAGCCCTCGAATGGTGGGCTGGGAACATGGGAGGGGAAGTGCACTGGGCTCCTGGAACTGGCTGGTACTGGGTTGTCAGAGCCAACTGCTATGCTTTCATGAGTTTTGTGAGCCAGATGTTAAATATAGCTATGATTAAAATTAAATTATATAAACTTACAAGAAGATAAATTATACTTAAAGAAAATGAATAGCCAAGGTCTTCATTTCTCATTATTTTATTGCATTTTATTATGTGTGCTCTTCAGGTTCATTTATATCCATTGTATCTATATGATGAAAATACAGTGTAACCCTGTGGTATACTGTTCACCTCTTCCCAAATTTGTATTCAGTGATGTCATGTGGATTGTGTGAAATTAGTTATGGTGGGAGTATTTTCACCAAGGATATCAGCAAATGATATAAATCAGGATTCTTGTTGTGTTTTGTTCTGTTGTTTTCTTTTTCTGTGAGCCAACTGTTAAACACTTTCTAGCACATCACTGGTGAATCCTAGCTCTGTTCTTGTTGTTGTTGTCATGTGCCGTCGACTCGGACCCGACTCATAGCGACCCCTCCGTGGGTTGCCGAGGCAGTATCACTACAGAAGTAGATTGCCCAACCTTCCTTCCAAGGAGTGGCTGGTGGGTTTGAACTGCCAGCCTTCTGGTTAGCAGTCAGAGGCCTTAGGCACTATGCTCCCAGAGCTCCTAATCCTAGCTCTAGAATTCTAGAATATTTACTGGAACATCTGCTGTGCAGAGAGGAGAAGGGAGACTCATATTTGTTATGCTCATAATGTATGAGAGCCAAGAAACATGAAGAAAACTAAACCAAGGCATATCATAATCATAATCAGATTGCTTAAATTGGGTGATAAAAAGAAATCCTGAAAGTAAGCAGAGAAAAAAAAAAGGGGGCATGTTATCAGGATTGCATCAGACTTTTCATCAGAAACAATATAAGTGAGAGGTTGTGGATTGAATTATGTTCTCCCAAAATATGTGTTGGAATACTAACCTCATATATCTGTGGATATATCCCATTTGGGAATAAAGTTTTCTTTGGTATATTCATGATCCCATATCTGTGTGGGTTATGTCTTAGGCCAATCATTTTGAGGCACAGGAGCAAAAAAGCCCACATGGGAGAATATCGATGCCCATATCATGTGAACATCTCCAAAGACCAAAGAATAGAAGCTGAAAAGGGACAAGGACCTTTCCCAAGGGTTGACAGAGAAAGAAAACCTTCCCTGGAGCTGGTGCCCTGAGTCTGGACTTCTAGCCTTCTAAATCGTGAGAAATTGTTTCCATTCATTAAAGCCACCCGTTTGTGGTATTTCTGTTATAGAAGCACCAAGAAACTAAGACAGAAGACAATGGAGCAGCATCCTTAAAATACTGAAAGAATAAAACTGTCAACCTAGAATTCTATACTCAGTGAAAATAATATTAAAAAGCAATAGTGAAATAAAGACATGTTTTAGACACACAAAAGCTAAAAGTATCCGTTACCAGACACTTTATATTACAAAAAATATTAAAGGAAGTGCTCCAAGTAGAAGGAAATAGATACCCGATAGAAACCTGGATCTACCACAGGAAGTAGGAGCATCACAAATGGTAACTATAAGGGTAAGTATAAAGTTATTTTTCTTATTGTTTTAGTATATTTAAAAGATAATTGACAGGGTAAAGCGAAACTGGTAACACTGCATTGTGTAAAATTTATAACAATAGAACAAAAGCTAAGAGATGAAAGGTGAAAGTATACTGTTATAAAGTTCCTGTAAGTATTAGATCATCAAAAGTAGATTAATAAATTTAATATGTATAACTTTGAAAATAACACAGCAAAAAAATGTTAAGAAGTCAACAGAGGAGATAAATTAAATCATTCAAAAACAATTCATTGTAAAGAAGGCAGGGAAAAAAGAGTAAAAAAGCTGCAGTGAGTTAAATTGTGTCTCTCATAAAGACATGTTGAAGTCCTAATCCTCAGTATCTGTGAAATGTAATAAGGCCTGGGATTGTGAGAGCCAATTGCTACATTTCCACGAATTTTGTGAGTCAGTTGTTAACTATGACTGTTATTAAAATTAAATTATATTAACTTAGAACCAAAAAATACTAAAATTAAACATAGGAAATACAGTCTTGGCAATTAATGAAGTTATACTAGATTAGAGTGAGCCCTGAATCTAATGACTGGTATTCTTATAAGGCAAGAGAGAGACAAAGACACAGACAATCACAGGAGAGAATAATATGTGAAGACAGAAATCGGAGTGATGCATCTATAAGCCAAGGAACACCAAGGATTGTTGGCAATCACCAGAAGCCAAGAAGAGGCAAGGGAGCATCTTCCCCTAGAGTCTTTGGAGGGAGCACGCTTGCTGACACCTTGATTTCGGACTTCTAGCTTCCAGAACTGTGAGAGAATAGATCTGTTTTAAGCCCCCTAGTTTGTGGTAACTTTTTTCAGCAGCCTAGGAAACTAATACAAAGGCAAACAAAGAACAGATGGTGCAAATAGAAAATAAATAGCAAGATGGTAGATTTAAATTCAAGCATACCAAAATCACATTAAATAAAAATGATCTTAACAAATGCATTAAAAAGCAAGATTCAACTACTACTGCCTACAAGAACACTCTTTGAATATAAAAATAAAAATAATTTGTAAGGAAAAGGGTAGAAAAAGATATTTTATTAATTTCCACCAAGTTGATTTTGAATCATGGCAACTCATGTGTATGAGTGTACAACTGTGTTCCATGGTGTTTTCAATGGCTGTCACCTTTTGGAATTAGATAACCAGGTCTTTCTTCAGAGGTGCCTCAGGGTAGATTTGAACCATTCTCTTTTCAGTAAGTAGCCAAGTGCTTAGATGTTTGTGGCACTCAACCACTTAGTAAAAAGATATATCATGATGAAATTATTTTTTAAAAAGTGTGGGTGAAGACAGATGGCTAAAATCCCATTACATGAGGAAGAGACAGTCTCTTTAACAAACAGTGCTGACAAACTTAGATATGCATTTGCAAAAAAAAAAAAAAAGAAATAAGATCCATACATCACACCATACACAAAAAATAACTCAAAATGGATCAGAGACCTAAATTTAAAACCTAAAACTATAAAGTTATTCAAATAACAACATAGAACAAACTTAAGGGGCCCTAATTTATGGCATAAACAGACTATGAAACATAATCAAAAATGTGCAAATAGCAGAAGATAAACTAGATGACTGAGACCTTCTAAAAATTAAATTCTTATGCACATGAAAAGACTTCTCCAAAAGTATAAAAAGAGAACTTACAGATTGGGAAAAAATATTTGACAACAACATATCTGACAAAGGACTTCTCTAAAATTTATTGTTGTTGTTGTTTGCTGTGGAGTCGGACCCAACTCATAGCAACCCCTCCTTGGGTTTCC
>NW_006921921.1:1615675-1620160 GCF_000298275.1 Orycteropus afer afer | reverse complement strand
GGACTCAAACCTATATATGCATACCCATATCCATCATAGCACTGTTCACAACAGAAAAGAAATGGAAACAACCTAAGTGCCCATCAACAGATGAATGGATAATCAAACTATGGTACGTATACACAACAGAATGTTATGCAACATTAAAGAATAATGAGGAATCCATGAAACACCTTGTAATGTGGATGAACTTGGAGAACATTATACTAAGTGAAATAAGTCAAACATAGGACAAATATTATATGAGTACACTATTATAAAAACTCAAGGAAAGATTTACACATGTAAGGAAACTTTCTTTATTGGTTACCAGGGATGGGAGGGGAGGGACAAATACTAGCAAGGTAAGAGGCACGTAATTATTTCAGTGAATTATTTCAGTAGTTATTTCAGTGAAAGGAAAGGGAACATACCAAATGCGGATGACCAGCACAATATCACTAAGGAAAAAGAAGACATGGAGAGGTGAACGAGAGGTACAGACAACAAAGAGGAAAGAAGAGTGAAGAAAATCAAAGATGCATGGAAACAATGAGTCAAAGAGACTTGTGGACCATGGGAACCTCAGCCTATACAGCCTGAGACCAGAAGAACTAGATGGTACCTGGCTACCACTGCCAACAACTTGAAAGGGGATCAAAATTAGAGATCCTTGACAGAGTTGGAAAAAATGTGGAACAAAATTCAAAAGCATGAAAAACAGCAGGCTTACTGGTCTGATACACTGGTGAAACCCATGAGACTATGGCCCCTCTTTACCCTTTGGCCCTGGAGTTGAACTCACTCTTGTGGCTAGATAGGCTGAGGAGGTGAACAATGACACCAGGAGGTGCAATCCATAGAAAAATCAACCAAGATCAGAAGGGCAGCACTAGCACAGGCAGAAACTCAAATCAGGAATGGATGGGAAAAAAGGACACCAAAAAAAGATAACCACAAGGAGGGAGGGGAAAGAGAGCTATTATATTGTAGGGATTTCAGTTAAAGTCATGAAACAAAATGTGTATAAATTGTTAAATGGAAAACAAATTTGCTCTGTAAACTTTTTATCACAATAAAAAGTTAAAAAGAAAAAATTCGACCAATGCTTAGCAGAGAATTTTTTTTAAGGTGTGAGTGATTATATTAAAATCAAAGTATATTTTAGAGAAAAAAAATATATATAGCAAATCAAGAATAAAAGGAATGATTTCAAAAGATAAAGAGATCGATTCATCAAGAGTACATAAAAATTCTAAATTATATGAACCTACTAATGGAGCTTCAAAATACATAAGGAGGAAAAAACTGATAAAACTGCAAGAAAAAATAGACCAATCCATAGCTACAGTCAGAGATTTCAAAAACCCTTGCTCAATATTTGATAAAGTAAGCAGAAAGAAAATTAGCAAGGATGAAAAAGACTCAGACAACACTATCAACCGATTTGACTTAATCAATGTTTATAGAACATTCCACACAACAGGAGAATACACATTCTTTCCAAGTGCACATGAAACATTTACCAAGCACATTAGTTACCTATTGCTGTGTAACTAATTAGTCCAAGCACTGAGACAAAATTTAAAGACCTGAAACAATAAACATGTATTATCTCACGGTTTCTGTGTGTCATAAATTCAATCACAGTTTAGCTTGGTCCTCTAACTCAGGTTCTTTTACAGACTTCAGTCAAGATGTCAGCCAGGAGTACAGTCATCTTAAGGTTCACATGGGTCAGGGTTAGCCTCCAAGATCACAAGAGGTTGTTGGGAAGATTCAGTCCTTAATCCTGATGAGTTTAATCCTTAGTCTTGTGGGTTATTGAATTAAGGGTCTCAGTTCCTCACTATTAGCTGGAAGGTTCTCTCAGTTCCTTGCCAAGGGGACATCTCCAGAGGGCAGGATCACAATTTGGCAGCTGGTCCCATTAGAGGGAGCAATCAAGACAGAACCACAGGTTTTTGTGTTTAATTTCAGAAGCAAGAAACTCTGGTGGTGCAGTGCTTAAGGCATTTGACTGCTAACCAGAAGGTTAGTTAGTGGTTCAAACCCACCAGCCACTCCACAGAAGACAGACTGGGCAGTCTACTTCCATAAGGATTTACTGCCTTGGAAACCCAAAATGGGTCACTATGAATCAGAATCAACTCAAAGGCAGTGGGTTTTGTTTTTGTTTTTTTCAATCTCAGAAGTGAAATTTCTTCTATATGTTATTCATTAGAAACAAATCACTAGATCCACTTACACTGAGATGGAGAGAATTACACAACAGCATGAATATCAGGAGGCCTGGATCATTGGGAGCCATCTTATAAGCTGCCTACCAGACCAAGAAAGACCATATTCTGGACCATAAAACAAGTTAAAAACAAACTTAAAAATGCTTAAATCATACATTCTTTCATCTGAACATAACAAAATCAGATTTGAAAACAATAAAATATCTCAAATATCCAATTAAAATCCCCCAGTATTTGGAATTAAATAGTATACTTCTAAGTGATCAACAGTTCAATGGAAAAATCAAATGAGAAATCAGAATGTATTTTATATGAAGGAAATTATTTTGAAAACTATATATCAAAATTTGTGAAATACAGCTAGATCAGTATTTAGAGAGAAATTTTTATAACTCAGAAATATGTCTATTTTATAAAAGAGAAAAGGACTCAAATAAAAATTTAACATTCATTACAGACCTTATTTAAAAAAATAAAAGTTTCAGAAAACTAGGAATAGAAGAAATTTCCTTGTTCCTATTCGTCTCCTCAAATGGATCTACAAACTCAATGCATTCCAAGTCAAAACTCCAATGGGCTTCTTTTAAGGTAAAGTGACAAGCTGATTCTAAAATTCATATGGAATTGCAAATGACTTTTAATAATCAAGGTAACTTTGAAAAAGAAGAAAAATTTGGGGAGCTCAAATTATCTCATTTTAGACTGACTTAGTATAAAGGTACAGTAGTCAAGACAGTGATGTGGCATGACTCAAAATGGGAAGAAACTACTGCAAACATCCATTAATAATTAGAACATGGATTGTATGAAGTATGAATCTAGGAAAATTGGAAGTTGTCAAAAATGAAATGGAGCACATAAAAGTCAACATCCTAGGCATAGGTTGGCAGTTCAAACCCCCCAGCCACTCCTCGGAAGGAAGGTTGGGCAATCTACTTCCATAGAGATACTGCCTTGGAAACCCAAGGAGGGGTCACTATGAGTCGGAGACAACTCAACAGCATATAGCAACAACAACAACAGGCATAAGTGAGCTAAAATGGACTGGTTTTGGCCATTTTGAATCAGACAACCATATGATCTCCTATTCCAAGAATGACACATTGAAGAGGAATGGCATGGCATTCATCATTACAAAGGATGTTTCAAGATCTACCCTGAAGTACAATGCTGTCAGTTATAGAATAATATCCATACGCCAACAAGGAAAGCCAGTTACTACTATTATTCAAATTTATGCACCAACCACCAAAGCCAAAGATGAGGAAATTGAAGAGTTTTACCAACTTCATGCAATCAAGATGTATTGATTACAGTGGTGATTGGAATGCAAAAGTTGGAAACGAAGAAGAATCACCAGTAATAGGAAAATATGGCCTTAGTAAAAGAAATGACACTAGGATCAGATGATAGAATTTTGCAAGACCAATGACTTTTTTGTTGCAAATACTTTTTCAACTACATAAATGGTAGTATACACACAGACCTCACTAGATGGAATATACTGCAACAACATTGACTACATCTGTGGCAAGAGGCATTGTAGAAGCTCAATATCTTCAGCCAAAACAAGACCAGGAACTGCCTGTGGAATAGACCATCAACTGCTCATATGTAAGTTCAAGTTGAAGCTGAAGACAGTTAAAACAAGTCCACAAGAGCCAAAATATGCCTTGATTACATCCTGCCTGAATTTAGACACCAACTGAAGAACAGATTTGATGTGTTGAGAACCATTGACAGAAAACCAGAGAAATTGTGGGGGTGACATCAAGAACTTCATACATGAAGAGAGCAAAAGGTCATTAAAAAGGCAGGAAAGGAAGAAAAGACCAACATACATGTCAGAAGAGACTCTGAAACTTGGCCTTGAACGAAGAGTAGCTAAAGCAAATGGGAAAAAAATGACAAGATAAAAGAGCTGAATAGAAGATTTCAAAGAGCATCTTGAGAAGACAAACTCAATTATAATGAAATGTGCAAAGACCTAGAGTTAGAAAACCAAAAGGGAAGAACACACTTGGCATTCCTCAAGCTGAAAGAACTGAAGAAAAAACTCAAGTTTTGAGCTGCAATATTGAAAGATTCTGTGGCCAAAATATTGAATGATCCAGCAAACACCAAAAGAGGATGGAAGGAATACCCAGAGTCATTATACCAGAAAAGAATTGGTCAATGTTCTATTTCAGGAGGTGGCATGTGATCAAGAACCAAAGGTACTCAAGAAAGAAGTCAAAGCTGCACTGAAGGAACTGGCAAAAAA
>NW_006921921.1:1602515-1615039 GCF_000298275.1 Orycteropus afer afer | reverse complement strand
AAGGGGATACTGCATAGTTTAAAATCAGGAAGGGCATGTGTCAGGGTTGTATCATTTCACCATATTTATTCAATCTGTGTACTGAGCAAATAATCCAAGAAGCTGGACTAGTTGAAGAAGAATGTGATATCAGGATTAGAGGAAGACTCATTAACAACCTGTGATATGCAGATGACACAACCTTGCTTGCTGAAAATGAAGATGACTTGAAGCACTTACTGATGAAGATTAAAGAACATAGTCTGCAGTAGGGATCACACCTCAACATAAAAAAAAAAAATGAAAATGCTCACAACTGGACCTATAAGCAGCATCATGATAAATGGAGAAAAGATTGAAGTTGCTAAAGATTTCATATTACTTGTTTTCATAATCAACCTCAGTGGAAGCAGCAGTCAAGAAATCAGATATATTGCACTGGGAAAATCTGCTACAAAAGACCTCTTTAAAGTGCTGAAGAGCAAAGATGTCAGTTGGAATACTAAAGTGCATCTAATCCAAGCCATGGTATTTTCAATTGTCTCATATGCATGTGAAAGCAGGATAATGAATAAGGAATTTAGACCAAAGAAAAGTTGATGCTTTTGAGTTGTGTGTTGGTGAAAAATACTGAAAGTATCATGAACTACCAAAAGAACTAACAAGTCTGTCCTGGAAGAAGTGCAGCCAGAATGCTCCTTGGAAGCAAGAATGCCAGATAGATCTTAAAAGCTTGCAAGCTGCCATCTAGATGGAACTATAGGTCTCTCCTCATCCAGAGCAAAGAAGAAAGAAGAAAACCAAAAATTCATGGAAACAATTAGTCCTAGTGACTGGTTCACCTTCTGATCTGCAGCCTGTATGACTATGAGACCAGAAGAATTAGATGGTGCCCAAATACCACTGTCAACCACTTGGAAGGGGATCTGTGTCAGAGATCCTGGATAGAGAGGGAGAACAATGTGGAACAAAACTCAGAATCATTTGGAGGGAAAAAAAAAAGCAGGGAACAGGTTTTCTGGCCCAATGGAGCCTGGTGGAACCACTGAGACTATGGCCCCTAGCTGCCCTTCAGGTCTGGACTTGAATCCACACTTGTGGCTTCCAGCCAAACAAAAGACAGGCATATGAGTTGAACATTTACATGAGGTAGATACACTCCTTGGAGAGAACAATCATGGGAGAAAGAAAGGCTGCTTATGCACAGGGAGAAACCTCAGGGGTCAGGAGTGCTGGAGGGATGGACACAGGGAAGAGGTAACTATGGGGAGGAAGTGGGAGGGGAGCTGCTGCATTGTGGTAAATTGTAGTCAATGTCATGAGACAGAGTGTATGTGAACTGCTGTATGGAAAGTGAATTTGCTTGGTAAATTTTCAACCAAATCACAATAAAAATAAAAAATAAATAATAATAATAATAAAGAATGGCCAGATATCATCTCACCTACTTCGGTCATGTTATCAGAAGGGACCATTCCCTGGAGAAGGATATCATGCTTAGTAAAGTAGAGGATCAGTGCCAAAAGGGAAGGCTCTCAACAAGATGGATTGACACAGTGCTGCAATGGTGGTCTTGGGTATAGCAAGGATTGTGAGGCTGGCACAGGACTGGACATTGTTTCATTCTATTGTGTATAGGGTCACTGTGAGTCAGAGCCAACTTGACAGCACCTAACAGTAAACAACCATCAAGAGACTGTGGTATCAGCATCAAAATAGACAGGTTAATGGAACAGCATACAATACAGAACTAGATCCACATATATGTGATCAAATGATATTTGACAAAGATGTCAAAGTAATTCAGTGGAAAAGGACAGTCTTCAACAAATGGTAATAAACAGTATCCATTTTAACCAATTAACTTGGATCCATAACTCACATGATATGCAAAAATTACATCAAAATGAGTCACAGATCTAAATGTGAAACAGAAAACTATAAAATTTCTAGAAGGAAACATAGAATGTAATTTTTGTGATTTTACGATTGGCAAAGATTTCTTAGAAATCTGGAATAGCACAAATAAACTTGACAAAAAAGCATGAAGTTCATGGAACCAATAACTTTACCAAATATATCCAATATATAGACTAGTGCCTTAAGCATTTGACTGCTAACCAGAAGGCTGGAGGTTCAAACCTATCAGTCACTTCTCAGAGGGAAGGTTGGGCAATCTACTTCCATAGTGATACTGCCTTGGAAACCCAAGGTTTCCCTTTGAGTCAGATCTGACTTGACGGCAGTGAGTTTGGGTTGGTTTTGGTATAATACCCAGTGCAGTGTGGCACTGGTGGAGGTATAAATACATAAATCAATGGAACAGAATAGAGAAATCTGAAGTGGTCCGAGATAAGGATGCCCAACTAATCTATGGTAAAAGTACAAAACACAATGAAGGAAAGACAGCCTTTCCAAAAACTCGTGCTGGATCAATTGGACATCCATAGTCATAAAAATTAACCTTGACCCAAACCTTATACCTATATGACAATTAACTAAAAATAGAATCTGGCCTTAGATGGAAAATTTAAAACTATAAAACATTTTTTAAATATATGTGTGTGTGTGTGTGTGTGTGTGTGTGAGAAGATCTTTGGAATCAAGGGCTAAGCAAAGAATTCTTATACTTGGGACAAAATGCTTAATCCATAAAAGAAAAAATAGAAAGGGAGAAAAATAGGGAAGAAAACTCAAAACCATAAAAAGACCAGACTTACTGGTCAGATAGAGACTGGTGGGACCCCCAAGACTATGGCCCTTAGTAACCCTTTCAGCCTGGAACTGAACTCACCACCTGGCTCAACTTTCAGTCAAAAAATAGACAGGCATGAACAATAACATCAGTCCAGCACTCCTTAGATAAAATTCAGAAGGGCGGAAGAGCTGGTAAAGAAGGATGAATGGAAATGGCAAACAGGGAAGAAGTGGGAGGAGCGCTGTTATGTTGTGGAGATTGCAATCAGTGTCATGGAACAAAATGTGTACGAGTTGTTGAATGGAATAATAATTTGCTCTGCAAATTTTCACCCAAATCACAATAAAAAAGTTTAAAAAAAGAAGAAGAAGGAGAAGGAGGAGGAAGCGGAGAAGGAGAAGATTTACAGACTTGGATATCCTATGGGGCGGGTCTACTCTGTCATATAGGGACACTATGAGTTGCAGTCGACATCATGACAATGGGCGTTGAGAACTGGAAAATGAGTAATAAAATTATTTTGTAGATGAAATGATAGGGGAAAAAAAGTAGATAAATCAAACCTCAATAAAACTAGAAACTGTTACTCTATAATATAAAGTCCATGTAGAAATGTTAAGAAAACAAAAGTCCATACAGGTAGAAAATATTCATAAACTGTTTATCAACAAAGGATTGGTATTTAGAATACACAAGGACTCTCAAGATAATTCAACAGTAAAAGAAAAATAAATTAAATTAGAAAATGGGCAAAAGACATGAACGGACATTTCACCAAAAAAGACATACAAGTAAATAAGCACATGAAAAGACAGATGTTCCACATCTTTTAGCCATCAGGGAAATACAAGGTAAAATCACAAGATATCATTACACATTTATCAGAATGCTTAAAACTAAAAACAATGACAACACCAAGTGATGGTAAAGATGTGGAGAAATTGGATCACTCATTCGTTATTGATGGGAATGTAAAATGGAATAGTCATTCAGGAAAATAATTTATCTATTTCTAATAAAACTAAATTACTATATAATCCAGTAATTTCTCTTTTGATCACTCATCCCAGAGAAAGTAAAACTTACTCTCACATAAAATTTTATACACAAATGTTCACAGCAGCTTTATTTGTAATAATCGACAACTGGAATTACTCCAGATGTTGTTCATCAACAAGTAAATAGTTAAACAAAGTGTGGTGCATATACACCATAGAATACTGCTCACCAATAAAAAGTAATTGACGACTGATGCATGTAACAGCAAAATCCAAAAGGTTATGTTGAGTCTATTGTTGCAACCGGTATATCAATCCATCTCATTGAGGGTCTTCCTCTTTTTCTCTGACCCTTCACCTTAGCAAGCATGACAGAAGGGACTGGTCCCTTCTGATAATGTGTCCAAAGTGCATACGTAAGATAAATCTCCCCATCCTCACTTCTAAGGAGCACTCTGCCAGTACTTCTTCCAAGATAGAATTTTTCATTCTTCTGGCAGTTGATGGTGTGTATTCAATATTCTTCACCAACACCCTAATTTAAAGGCATCAATTCCTTCCACTGTATTGTTGTTGTTACTGAGTGTGATTGAGTTGATTCCATTTCATAGCTACCCTATTGTCCAGAGTAGAACTACCCCCTAGGGTTTTACAAATCTTTATGGAAGTAGACTGTCACATCTTGCTCCTGCAGAGCAGCTGGTAGGTTCAAACCAGACTTTTGGTTGGCAGCTGAGTGCTTTAGCCATTGCACCACTAGGAACCATTTCTCTACGCTACAGGTTTGCAAAATGCTACCATTGGGGGAAACTTTGTAGGTCATATATTGGATCTCTCTGAATTACTTCTTACAACAGCTTGTGAATCTACCATTGTTGTTGTTGTTAGGTGCCGTCAAGACTCATAACGACCCCGTGCACAGCAGAACGAAACATCGCCCGATCCCGCCCCAGTATAAAGTTGCGCAGTAAACCGACAAAGTTTGTCTCCCTTAGCTATTGGAAACCTCTGAATCTACCATTATCTCAGTAAAATTTTCAATTAAAAAATAAAAGGAGCACATACACCTACCATACAATTCAGCCTTTCTACTCGTAAGTATTTACCCAAGAGAAATGAAAGTTAGTCATACAAAGTAAAGCTACTCCAAAGGAGTCTCTTGGCGATAATCTTCACAGAAGTGTATTGCATGTCTTCTGCAGCACCACTGGGTGGGTTTGAACTACCAACCTTATGTTAGTAGCTGAGCACAAACTGTTGCACCACCCGGGTACCCTCTGTTCGAACACTTATGATCAAATGCATATGGGTAGAAAGCATCAAGATTTATACACAAAGTAACTTCCTAAAGAGGAGGCTGCAGGTATGGCAGAGATCCTGGACACTGGACATGTACTAGCCTCTGTCTGGCCAAGCAAGAGTGAGAGTAGTAGATGCAGAAGGGACAGGAATGGAAGTAAAAGGCTAAGTCTACAAATGAGGGATCCCAGGGGGCCTTAGTGCAGAGAGACAGACAAATGTTTTCGGGGCTTATTAGAGAGCCCTGGTGAACACTTCGACCGACATTTTTCTTTGCCCTGAGTTGCTCAAGCTGAAACAGGTCTTGGGAAGTCAGCCACGTGATAACTTGGAACAACCACAGACAGATGTGACTGTACAGGTCACAGAGTGTGCAAACAAGGATGAGCTAATGAGGGACTTGTCAGAAACCCTGAGATCTCATAGAGCCTAAAGCAGGTTGACGGCCCTTCCTCTATCCCAGGCCAAGTGTCAGGGAACTCTGCAGCAGAAGCTTTTGTCCTACGTGGGACATTTCCAGCCCAGAGAGCACCTCTGCCTTTAGGCATGTAGAGAGGTGTGCTTTACAACCAACGGTCAAATAGGGGTGGTGTTCAGTTAGACAAAGCTCAGAGGACTTGCCCTGGCTTCAGCATGTCACATGATTACATCAAATCCAAAGTAGAATATAATTTTAATAATTGTCATTAATTAGAACTTTGCACTTTAGAAAGTGCTTTTAAATACCTCATAAGTCATCTTCTAGGACATACTATGGCCAGATACCAGGCTGAGTGTGTTATACATGTTATCTCAATTAATCATTGCACTAAATCTTAACAGTAGAGGATATTACTGTGCCCCCTTTACAGATAAATATATTGAAACTTAGAAAGATTGCATAACATACCCAAACCAACCAAATCCACTGCCACTGAGTCTATTCCAAGTCATAGCAGCCCTATAGGACAGAGCAGAACTGCCCCCACAGGGTTTCCAACATTGTAAATCTTTACAGAAGCAGGCTGCCTCATCTTTCTCCCATGAAGTGGCTGGTGGGTTCCGACCATCCACCTTTTGGTTAGCAGCCAAATGCTTTAACCACTACCACCAGAGCTCCTATAACACGCCCAGAGTCATTTAATTAGATCCAGGATTAAAACCTAAATCTATCTAACCCCAAAACCCTGCCCTGGCCGCTACATTCTATACCATTTCTCTAAACACACATAAAAACCCATGAAGATGACATTAATCAGATCCATTTTAAGGGGGAAGGATTTTTGTAAAATTAAATTAAGAGATTTAACCAAGGCCTTACCACATAGTAGAAAACAGACCAGAACTAGAACCCAGATCTTCTGACACCGAAGGAGATACACTGGGATATAGCAGAAAGACCATGTCTTTGGTATCCAAAAGACGTGCGCTCAAATCCCTGCTTCTTAATGTATTCATAATGTGACTTACACAAATTTCTGAACCTCTCTGAATTACAAAATGGGATTATTATGCCTACACTAATGGGGAGTTCTCACAATTGACTGAGACAGCTCATGCATCTTCCTTCTTCTCCAAAGCCTCTACTCTTTCCATCAAGCTAAATAAAATGGCATAATCCCAGCTCAAACCCACAGACACATACATAAATAGAGGAGGCACAATTTAACAATAATGATCCAATGATACTATTATTTGGAACATGGAACAAATTTTCCAAAGCAAGTAATTCTATGTTTTGTGAAACAACATGTCAGCTTTTGCTGCCTAAAGATAAAAACACCACAAAGTTTAATGACTTGCAATAACAGTCATTTGTTTAACTTATGATTATGTTGGTCACCAATTTGGGCTAGGCTCAGCTGAGCTGTTCTTCTGGTCCTGGTTGGGCTCCTTTATGTGTCTGCAGTCAGCTACTGGGTCTGCCAGGGGATAGCTGATCTCTGGTGGCCACAGCTGGGATGGCTGTTCTTTGTACCACCGGGTCTCTTATCATTCAGTACACTTGCCTGACCTACTTCTGACAGCAGTATGGCAGGGTTCCAGGACAAAGCAAAAGCACACAAAACCTAAATTTGGAATTAGTATGTCCTTTTTTGCCACATTCCATTAGTGAAATAAGTCACAAGGTCAGTCTTGATCAAGGGGTGGCAAAATAAACTCCTCTTGACAAGAAAAATGGCACAGTCGCATTGCAAAAGGGCCTATACACAGGAAGGGGAATAAAAGTGGCCATATTTACCAACAACACATCTCAAGGGATATAGAAATCCACTCTCCTGCTCAAATTCCCCCTGCAAATTACAGAGTAAAGGACTTTTCTTCCTCTTCCATTACAACTCTGCTAGATGGCCAGAGACCCACCCTTCTTCTCTTGGACTTACACGTATCCTGGGACATTTAGGGAGAGAAGGGAAGAATTATCCTCACAGGGTAAGTCAGGTGAGGAGGGAACAAAAATTTGGGGCACAGCCAGGCCTCAGTCCTACACAAGGCAAGGTGCTGGCAGCTACAGAAAAGTCCTCATGGGATGCTGGCCAGAAAACAGCTGTCACAGTCCCAGGGCACCACGGGTGGTGGGTCATGCTCACTCAAGTGGGCACTTGGCAGCCTACAGGTACTCGATTTCTAGAGACTCCAAAAATGGCCCTGCATGGAAGCCTTTTCCAAGACATCCCTTACTCCTGAATGCATGGTCCTTCAGGCCTGTTCCTTTCTCTTGGGCCCCATTGACCTCTTTGATATTTGTTCCAAACACCTCATTTTACCAGAGTTCACTTCACTTTTGAGCAAGGCACGTAAAGGAAATATGTGCATTGGACCCTGTCCCTTCCAAAAGGAACTGGCACTGACCAAATTCAACCAATGCTGCCTCGTGTGGGAGTAGACCTTTGTTCTCAGACTTTCTAAGTTTCAAAAATAAAAAGCCAGAAATCTGGGTGAATTCTTAAGATTTTTAAGTGTGTTGCTGTTGTTGTTTTTAGGTGCCCTCAAGTTGATTTTCTACCCAAGGTGCCAGTAAAAATTCTAAACAGAACTCATCTTCAGGTTAAATTAGCTTGAGGCGTGCCAGATGGTGAAGTTTTGAAGAAGAAGGAATTTTCCTTTATTTCTGTTTTCAACCCTCTTGATCCCTCCCCTGACACAATGAGTACAGAACTATCTTCTTGACATAAGACCTGGTTGGGGATGGAGGACCAGGGGATGTTTAAAAGCTGTGGACCAAGAGGACAAAAGCAGATGATGACATAAATGGTACAGCCCAGTGGTGAAGGCAGCCTTGCCTGGTCCTGGTCCTGCCACATTCCCCCATAGCCCTGGGACCTGGTAAATGGATTAACCCCATGCTAATCAAAGTGGGGCCCAGGGACCAGCAGCATCGGCATCACCTGGGAGCTTGCTAGAAATAAAGAATCTCAGAACTCATTTCAGATCTATTGAATCAGACCCCACATTTTATCATAATCCTCAATCACTCCTATGCATGTTAAAGTTTGAGAAATACCCCCAGGTAAATCTCAGGTTCTTCATTAATAGATCAATTATAATGATGTTTTTCTCATAACCTAGTGTAAAGAATAAATAAGATAATGAATATAAAGCACTTAGAATAGTGCCAAACATACACCAAGCACTCAATCATCTTAAATAAATGAGGGTTAGATTTCTAGGAGGGAGCTCTAGTAGCATAGTGGCTACGGCACTTGACTGCTAACCAGAAGGCTGGCAGTTCAAATCCACCAGCCACTCCTCGGAAGGAAGATGGGGCAATCTATTTCCGTCATGATACTGCCTCGGAAACCCAAGGAGGGGTCGCTATGAGTCGGGTCAGACTCGACGGCAAAACAACAACAACAACAACAAACATAAAAAGAACCATTTGGCCTTCAGGATAACTAGATCAAAATATCAGTCATATACAAGAACCCACCCTCCCTCCATTATTGATACTTCTGTGAAAAGATTTCTAAATTCTGGCCAAGAATGCAGGGAGACATCTTTTCTGCCCCATTTTGCCTATAGCACTGGCACATTGGTGGTTCAGTGGTAGAATTCTTACCTTCAATGCCAGGGAGCCAGGTTTGAGTCCCAGTCAATGCACCTTATGCACAGCCAGCACCTACCTGTCAGTGGAGGCTCGTAAGTTGCTATGTTGCTGAACAGGTTCCAGACTAAGGTAGATGAAGGAGGGAAGGTCAGGTGATCTACTTCCAAAAACAGCCAGTGAAAGCCCTGTGGATCACAATGGTCTAAGCCACAACCAGGAATGAGGGTGGTCCAGGACCAGGCAGTGTTTCATTCCACTGTGCACGGAGTCACCACGAGTCAGGTAGACTCCACAGCTTACAACTCCCTGTAGAAGCTACAACCACATGTCCTGTCAGAAGAACCAACCAGAGCTGGCTCCTTGGGTAGGAATGAGGTGGGACGTCAGAAATTAAAATGAAATAATGCTCGCTGAGTACCCAACACCTGCTTAGTAAATGGCATCTTTGACATCCTACAATTAATTCAACATACATCCTCTCTCAGAACTTTTCTGTAAATGAGTCAGGGTGAATCAAATCCAGCCTTATTCTGGGCTTTTATTCCAGACTCTCTTTTTCTCTAGTTCAGTGGAGCTGGGGAAGGAGTTAGAGGGAGATTGTTTGTCTATTTGTTGCTAGATTTTATAGCATTTCATTTTTCTGCTTTTATAAATGAAACATACTTACACACAGAAAACATTTTTTAGAAGATAATTAAAGCTCTTTGAAATCTTTCCATCCAGAAATGTTACCACGCTGTTTCTTTTTATTTATGTTCTTTTCTCAGTGGGGATGATGGATGAGAGAGAGAGAGAGAGATTTACACAATTGGGTTTGGGTTCATACTGCATATTCAGTTTGAGTCTCAGATTTTTTCTAAATTTTATTTATTTCTGTGTTGTCGTGGAGAATATACATAGCAGAACATATGAACAGTTTCTGCTTGTGCAACTTGAAGAGTACATTCTTCAAATTGTGCAACCATTCTCACCCTCTTTTCTAAGTTGTCCCTCCCTCTCCTTAACATAAACTCACTGCCCCCTAAGGTTTCTATCTAGTCTTTCCAGTCACTATTGTCAATTTGATTCCACATAAATAGTTCTTACATGAGCATAATGCTAGAGGCAGACAGACGTTTTTTACTAGCTAGGCTGAATTATGGTTTAAGAAGACTTCAGGGGATATTTTTGGTCTGAGGTTTAAAGACTGCCCCAGGGCAATAGTTCCAGTGGTCCATCCACCCTCCATGGCTGTAGACAGTCCAGAGCCCATGAGAATTTGAAATTCTGTTCTGCATTTTCCCCTTTATAATCAGGAATCTTCTATGGAATCTTTGATCAAAATGTTTAATAATAGTAGGCAGACCTCACCCATTTCTTCTGGTCTCATGGCAAAGGAGGCAGTAAGTAGTTTATGGAGGCAATTAGCCAGATAGTCCATAGCTTCCTTCTATCCCTGACTCTCTTCCTCTTTTGCTTCAGGTGAATAGCGCAACTCAAAAAAGCTGTGCCTCAGATGGCCATTTGCAAGCTTTTAAGACACCAGGAACTACAGAATAAACTATATGATGGAACACAAGAACTAAACACTTTGTTAGGTCATTAACTGGGATGTCCCATGAAACCAACACTCTAAACCTCTAAACCAAGGAACTAAATCCCATGAGGTGTTTGGTTGTACATAGCAGCCCAGCAGCAACTCTTCTTCTTCTTCTTCTTCTTCTTCTTCTTCTTCTTCTTCTTTTTTTTCTTCGGCCATTGTTGTAAATACATCTATCACACAACTTTTGCCAATTCAACTTTTTACAAGTATACAACTTATTACCAGCAATTACAATATTCACCCGGGCAGCTTACCCCTAATCAGTGCAATCTTTCCATGTTTTTTTAATGAGCATCTCATTATGAGTATTTTCATGTAAATAAATTGTCTCCAAAAAAAACTTTTGAATGAAGAAAATCTGTGAAAGCCACAAACTATATAAGGTGGACACCTGTCAGAGAAGGAAAATTCAAGTATTTTCCACTAAAATGAGCAATAGAAGAGTGGTAAGACTGCCCTCTGTCACAGGCAGAAAATCTGTGAGATCCAGAAAAACAAGGCTGTCCCATCGAGCTCCAGCTCTCCCAGGTCCCGCAGTAGTTCCCGTTATGGCAGCACCGTAATTTATTGTGATCTTCCCCAGCTGTTGATCACTTAGGTTATCATCAAGTTTTTGCTACTACAAAGAGTACTTCAACTAAGATCTTTACAGATCCATTCTGACTGCATTTCTGATTGTTTCTTTATGATTGTTTTCCTGGATGTTTATCCCAATGAATGAGATTCCTAGTTTAAAGGATATGAGGTTGTCAACTTTTTTGATAGATGTTATAAAACTGCCTTCCCAAAAGCCTACATCAATTTGTTCTCCCACCATCCATTGTGAAATAGTTATTTTCATAGCCTAGATTCTTTCATCTTTTGGATTTTAAACAGGCAAAAAAAAAAAAAAAAATCTCATTTCAATTTTCATTTCTTTAATTATTGATGAGGTTAAATGTTTTTCTAATTATCATGGTTCATTGTCATATTTTGTACGTTATGTCCTCTCCAGCCTCATCGTCCACTGCTCTCCTCCTTACCCCTGTGCTCCAGTCCCTCTCCTCTGGTCTGAAACTAAACAAGCTCATTCATATCTCAGGGCCTTTGTGGCTTTTTCCTGCTGCCAGGGGCATGCTGCCTCCTAGACTCAAATAGCTAGCTCCCTCTCATCATTCAGATCTCAGCACAATGGCATTTCCTCAGGGAGACCTGCAGACCACCTTAGCTAAAGTACCCAACCACACTCCATCATGTTACGCTACCTTAAAATCATCCAGCAACTCTGCAGACTAAAGATCTGACAATCTGCTTCCATAAAGGTTGCCGCCTAGAAAACCCTACGGGGTAGTTACACTCTACTTTCTTGAGGAAGGTCTTCATTGTATTGACCATAGCATGAAAATGATTTCATGTATTTGTTTACTAAAATATAAGCTCCACGAGGCAAGAATAGCCAGACTTCATCTCACCTACTTTGGTCATGTTGTCAGAAGGGACCATTCCTTGGAGAAGGATATCATGCTTGGTAAAGTGGAGGGTCAATGAAGAAGGGGAAGACCCTAACAAGATGGACTGACACAGTGGCTGCAACGATGGGCTCAGGTATAGCAAGTATTGTGAGGATGGCACACAGTCAGGCAGTGTTTCCTTCTGCTGTACTAGGGTTGCTATGAGTTGGAGCCAACTCGATGGCACTTAGCAACTACAAGCTCCATGAGAGCAAAGAAATTGTCAGTCTTGTTTATTGCTTAAATCCTAACCGAACATTCTCTAAACAGTTCAGTAAAGAATTGTTGAATGAAATTAATGCATCAGTCATGTCTGAAATGTGATTTCTTGTAAAGTTTAATATGAGTCTGGAGAGGTAGATTGAGACCACACCAAGAAAGACTTTTTTTATTATCATTATTGTTATTATATTTTATTTTGATTTGGGTGAAGATTTACAGAGCAAATTCA
>NW_006921921.1:1581491-1598805 GCF_000298275.1 Orycteropus afer afer | reverse complement strand
CTGTGATGGGCCTGTTCAACTTTTCCACATCAGTCTGTGTTAGTTTAGGTAAGTGGTGTGTTTCTAGAAAACTGTCCATTTCCTCCAGATTTTCAAATGTGTTGGAGTACAGTTCTTCATAGTATCCTGATATCACACCAAAAAAGACTTTCAATGCCACTTTATGGATGTCTTGATTTCTTACCCATATTTCTCCTTAAGCTGATATATCAGACATACATGTTCACTATCACAGGGCTCTTCAGTACTTGTTCTTCACATTAAGTGAGTACTGACAATTTGCAAAAGAGAGAAAAACATTCAGAAATGAAAAATGGGACAGTGAAAATAGATAAATGAATGAGCCTACAAATCTCTCTTTCCAAATAGCATCAACAAAGCCTGCTCTATCCAGAGAAAGAGACCATGTTCCTACTGACAATCATTCTTGCCTCTGACAATAGAACTTGGAACATATACCATGAGTAAGCCCGGACTTTGATGTCTAAATTTCTGGTTTCAAATACCTACACAGCTATGAACCATTTGACTTTGTGTCACATGTTCATAAATTTTTTATCCAGTTTCTTCATTTGTAAAATTAGAATAATAACTTCCATTTCCTATGGTCGTTAAGAGGATTAAAACAAAATGACTCAAGTGCTGTAGCTTTTCTTTTTTTTTTTTCTTTTTAAATGAGATTGATTTGTTTGCATTGACCTAGGAAGATCTCTACCCACCAGCCACTCCTCAGAAGGAAGGTTGGGCAATCCACTTCCATAGTGATACTGCCTCAGAAACCCAAGGAGGGGTCACTATGAGTTGGGTCTGACTCGACAGCACATAACAACAAGAAGGAAGATTTCTAGGGCATGTTGTTCAGTGGAAAAAGAAAGTTGCAGAATGACACGTAAAATATAACGTCATGCATACTTAAGTAAAACACATGCATAAATTCAATGTGTACTGAACAGACCTGGTGATTTGTTCCCATAAAGATTTATAGTGTAGGAAACCCTATGAGGGCAGTTCCACTCTGCCACATGGGATTGCTGAGTTGGACTCAAAGGCACACAATAACAAAAAGAAACCCACAAGGTCCAATTCTAACCTGGTGACAGTGGCTATTTTCCAGAGTGAGGAGGTTATTAGAAGCAATAATTATTATCTGCAACACCTAAATATTTTTTATAGCAGAAATTAACTTATTTATTACTTTAGATATTAAAAAATGAAAAGTGTTGTTTTTCTTAAAAGAAACACCAATACCATGTATCTACTTATCTTATTAAAGTCTGTACAGATTCCAAAGATTTGTGACTGCCTCTTAAATAGAATGGGAGCTCTGGTGGCATAGTGCCTAAGGCATTTGACTGCTAACCAGAAGGCAGGTGGTTCAAACCCACCAGGCATTCCTCAGAAGAAATATTGGGCAATCTATTTCTGTAGTGATACAGCCTTGGAAATCCAAGGAAGAGTCACTGTGAGTCAAATCAACTCAACCACAGTGAGTGGTTTTTTGTTTGTTTTGTTTTGTTTTGTTTTTCTTAAATAGAAAAGTCCAGGGAAAAAGGGAAAATCTTTTAAGTAAATATATATCATTAAAGAAATTTCCCTCAGCCTATAGGCAAAGCCTAAGGAGCTCTGGTAGCACAGTGCCTAAGGCATCTGACTGCTAACCAGAAGGTTGGTGGTTTCAACCCACCAGCCACACTGCAGAAGCAAGACTGGGGAATCTACTTCATAAAGATTTACCACCTTGAAAACCCAATGGGAGTCGCTGTGAGTTGGAATCGACTCATGGCAGTGAGTTTGGTTTGGTTTAAACAGAGTGTGCATTGGGCCTCATCTGTGTTCATGTGGCATGTGTTCATGTAGTGTGGCCTTGGCTTCACAACCACAGTGCTTTAATTCAAAAAGAGGAGTCATCTCGCCATACGGTTAAAAGAAATGATGCCTGATGTTTGGGAATTCCAAAGAAAAATCCATCTGCTAGTCATCCAAATGGTGCAAAACTCATTACTCCAACCACTTGACTTTGATTCCCTTTTTCCAACATTGACCATTTTCATATGTAAATAGATAGAAGCCATGGGTCCCTCAGTTTCTAATGCTTGTTTCCTGTCTTTCTTATCACCAGCTCTTCTCATTCAGTTTTATTTCCAAAAATGTAGGTAGTTAATTCATCTTTCTCTAGTAATCCACATAAATATTTGTTATTTTTACAGTTAGCACACCAATCAAGTGATTTCACAGATATTATTGATTAGCACAATGGTAAAATGAGAATTTAAATAAAAGATATGCATCCATTTTACATGGTAAGTGAATAAGGCAAATATAATGAAGGCAATATGCAAGTGAGTGAGTTATGTTTGGGAGAAACTGACCTTCAGCATCCACACTTATTGTATTGCTCTGTACTAGATTCAGTATCTGAAGCAAGGTTAATGCTGCCTCGAGACCCTGGTACATAGAAGATTCTTGATAACATACTTGTGGCCTGAGTGATAGTTACTTGGCTTGACAATGTGAGTTGTAAGATGGTTATCTCTATGACAAACAGCTCCTAGAAAGGTTACAGTGGATGTGACCTGTTTGCTCCACATCAGAGACTCTCAACATGACTGCATTTTAGAATCACTTGAGGAGCTTTTAAAAATACTCCACATCCAGGCTGCTCCACAGATCCATTAAATCAGAACCTCTGGGAGTGGGAGCCAGGCCGTCATAATTTTACAGCTTTCTGTGTGGTTTCAGCATGCAGCCAAGGTTAAGTATCACTGAACTGGGTGATGGCGTTGCCATCCATATGACGGCATCAACGGACTCAGAGAATGTTAAGGTCTTTGCACTAGAGATATTCTCTCTACCAGAGTGGGTTCCTCCCCAGATCTCTGCTTCACCGATTCCCTCATCGACCTCAGATATTTGCCAACTCTTTTTCTCTCTCTGAAGCTTACCCTCACCACCATATTTAATATTGCAATCTGCCCCCACCTCCTTATCTCATGACACACCTGTTCCCCCTTCATCTGTCCTAGTTCTTCCTTTTTCCATAGTATTTATCACCTTCTAGAGGTTTTGGCACCACAGTGGTTAAAGTGCTTGGCTGCTAGCCAAAAAGTTGACAGATTGAACCCACCACCCACAGGAGAAAAATGTGGAAGTCTGCTTCCATAAAGATGACAGCCTTGGAAACACTATAGTTCTACTTTGTCCTATGAGGTCACTATGAGTCAGAATCAACTTGATGGCAATGGGTTTGGTTTGGTTGTCTCACCTTCCAACACACTATATAATTTACTTATTATCTTTATTATTAATAATGTCCTCTTCTAGACTGTAAGCTTCCAGAGCACAGGGATCATTGTCTGTTTCCTTCCCTAAATATCTCAAAAGCCTGGAAGATCGCCAAGTACATGGTAGACCCTGGATAAATACGTGTTAATTTGAGTGTATGAAGATTGGAGCCAGAAGAGGCCAGTTAGATAGTTTGCTAATTCAAACTTCTCATTGAACAGGTGACAAAACTGCAACCCAGAGTGAGGAAGAAATGCATGTGGGGCACAGAGCAAGTCAGTGGCAGACCAGGGACAAGAAGCCAGCCCCTGACTCCCAACCCAATATGCTCTCACTGGCCTAAGCAAGTTTACTGTTTGCAAGCCTCAGAGCAAGCAGCACAAACACCTCCACGGCAGCCTTTTGTTTCTGCATCCAGTTTTCAAAATCCCACTCTTTGCTTCAGAGAGCATTATTATCATTAAACCTTGATGAATCTGATTCAAAATTTGGGAACTCCACTGTCGGTTGTCTGTGTAATCACTCAGAGCGCATGCAGAAAGATCCGTTCTCACCAGCAGTGTGTGTGTGTGTGTGTGTGTGTGCGCATGCAGTGATTTTTGTTTGTTTTTTGTTCTGTTTTCCCTAATCTGGGCTGAAATAAAGAAGCCGGGAGATCTGCGCTTTGGATTTTGTAAATGAGCCCACTGCCCATCGCACTTTGCAACAAGATAAGGCCCGAATGGCATTTGCAGAAATGCCTCCCTATCTCGCGAGCAATCCGGCTCCTGCGCCGGCCCCTTGGTAACAGCTTGGCAAATCTGCAAAAGGAATGCGACTATATAGCTTGTGTGCGGACCGTGGAGTTATTATGGTTTCCAAATTGCCTAGCAGGTCATTAATCATAGGCCAAGATAGGCAATCGCGGTGGCAACGGAGTGAAAGCACCCAGCATAATGCCAGCGAAATCATGTTTAACATGCAGCCCTTGCTGGCGCAGATATGGAAGGGGGAGAGGGAAGGGAAAAAATCTTTCCCCTTTTAGGAAAGAAAACTTCTACTTATCTTTGATTTGCATTCAGTCCTCCCTCAATAGTCCGTAAGCCTGTTATTTAATTCATTTTAGTGCCAGGGTCCATCACAAAGCAAAAACCCTGAGCGAGACCTATGCAGTCTGTGACCTCCAAACCCCCTGTCTTTTCTTGTCAGTTCTATGTCATTTGTGCAGTTGAACTCCACCAATTTGAAATGCTGACCTCTTCCACAGACAACCTTATTCTCCTCAAGTGAAAGAAGGGCCCGACAAACCACTCAAGCGGGAGATGGCAAGAAAAGAGAAGAGTGGTTGACTTCTAAATCAATTTCCACAGCCCACCCAAAACCCACACACGCATTGCATTTGTATAAATTTTTGGGGAAAAAAATGCTGAATGGAATTATAAAGAAGAGAGCTCCTAGAACAAAATAAAAAAATAAATAATAAATTATGAACTGGGGCCAGGAAGAAAAGCAGAAACTCCCCTCCCAGTGGGCCAGGAAAGCTCCGAGGCCCGCCTCTCTTCTTTCACACCTGAGACTCCCTGAGGCTGTTTGAAAAGAGTGAAAAGTAAAATACAGGCATAAAGTTCCCTGTCTGTGGCAAAGGCAACAAAAGAGAAGGGGGGTGGGAGAGCTACCAGAAAAACAGGACTGAAGTTTGGTTGCCTAAGAATTGCTAGGCACAAAGCCTGGGGTGTATGCATGACCTGTCTGTAGTGTACTCTATGTGTGCACACATCCTTCAGGGTCCTCAGTGCTGGGTCCCAGTCCCGCCTGCCCCCAAATGCATGACTCAGTAATACCCTGTGCCCTCTGTTTTCTTTTTGTTCCACACCATGTATATAATTTCTCGTGGACTTTAGGTTTTTTACCATCAAAACCAGTCATCAAATACATGTTAATGTAAGTTTTATGCATGCTATAAATGTAGATTTAATATTGTGTATTAAAATATACATTAATCTAAATCTATATTAGATTTTAATATATAATGATATTATGTATTAAATAATATTATGCATTAAAATCTAATAGATAATGTTATTATGTACTAAAATCAACATTTATTCAGCACTTACTATATTTCTTTACTAGGCATTGAGGATATAAAACACAGTCCCTTTTCCAAATCCCTAAGAATCTAGTGGGGGAAAAAAAATCCCAGAAACCCCCTCTTTCAGAAACAAAATATGAGACTACAAATATGAGTTTCTCTTTTAGTACATGAATCCACTTTTCTTTCATTTTTCTCTCCACGCCCCCAATCTCTTGCTACCTGGATTTTCTAGACTGAGAAAAAAAATTCTCAAATCAGTTTGCATTTCCTTACACACTGTCCTTTCTGTTCTCTAGACACACCAGTCACTCCTCAGAAGGAAGATGGGGCAATCTACTTCCGTAGTGATGACTGCCTCAGAAACCCAAGGAGGGGTCGCTATGAGTCAGGGCAGACTCCATGGCACACAATAACAACAGACCTTCTGAACTGCAAGAGTAAATTAAAATAAATTCACTTCTCATAGTCTGAAAAGTGAGAAATCCCCCTATTATGAAGCACACAATGATAAACCCTTTTGTTTAGTTAGTTTCAGGGTTTGGGAAACATTGTTAGAAAACTAGTGATTCTCAGCTTTTGTAGTTGAGTTGGATGAAGTATCATGCCTAGCTCCTTTTCTTAAGAGCGTTTGCTCTCTGAGCACACAAACTCAGTGTAACTCCTGGTGGTCGATATGAAAAATGTCCTCATTTCACGTCTAGTTACAGCAGCATCTGCTAAACAAACGTGATTTAGGGAGCTTTTCTGAACTCTAAACACAGTAGAAAGTTCTTTTATTTTTGCCATTTCTTCCACTCTGGGAAGAAAGGTGGATATGTCAACAAATACATCAAGAGACATTGTGATATAGGAAACTAAAGAACAAGACAATGCATGGATATTCTAGAGAAAAACTGAGAGTCTGCGTAGGATGAAGTCAAAAAAAGAACTCCCAGAAAGAGATGTCTGATCTGGGTTTGGAAGGTAAATGAGTGCACAAGACCAACAAAGAGGCAAAGGGCATATGCAAAAATACCGAGAGGAGAAAAACCAGAATGTGTGCAGGAGACTGTTAGCAATTTTGTATTGCTGAGGTAAAAGGGTGAGACAGGGTTGGCTGGAGATCCGGCTGGGGCTACAGACAGGAGCTAAGTCATCAAAGCCCTTGTCAATCATTCATTAGAACAATGATTCATTAGAACAGCAGCTCTATAAGAGCAGCCACCATGATTTGTAGTTCACATTGCATCCATATTTCCTAGCAAAGTGTCTGGCAAATAGTCCACTGCCATGGAGTGTATCCTGACTCATAGCAACTCTACAGGACAGAGAAGAACTGCCTCCATAGGATTCCCAAGGCTTTAAATCTTTACAGAAGCAGACTATCTCACCATTTTCTCACAGGGTGGCTGGTGAGTTCGAATTGCCAACCTTTTAGTTAGCAGCCAAATGCTTTATCCACCACCACAGCTCCTTTGGTGCATAGAAGAAACTCCATAAATATTTGTGGAATGAATAAAGTGACTACTATCATGGGCAATGGGAAAACCAAAGAAGTGTTTTAAACATGAGAAATATATAACCACATTTTAGAAAGAGCAGTTTGGTGGCATGTTGGGGATTGTGTTTTTTCCAAAGTACTCAGGTGGCCACAATGTGGAGGATAAATTGGAGTCATAGGACAGGAAGACTATTAAAGAGGCAGAGGTCTGGGGGAGAAGTGATAATGTCCTGAACAGAGTGGTCAAGAAAGCACGGGCTGACTATAAGAGATAAATGCAAGGTATCTAAAATTATGGGAATAAGTAAGTTTGTGTTCAAACTATGCATTAGTTACATTCTCCAAGAACATGCTGTGATAGTTAAGGCTGTGTGTCAACTTGATAGGGCCAGGATTCTCACTCTTTTAGCAGTGATAATGTCATCATTCCCCATGATGAGATCTGATATAATGCAATCCACTCCATCATGAGATCTGTTGTGTAGTCATCTCCCATGATGAGATCTGATATAAAGCAATCAACTCCATGATGAGATCTGTTATGAGCAGCCAGTCAGTTGAAAGGGAGCCTCCTCAGGGGGTGTGACCTGCTTCCCATATATATGGACATCCTGGGAAAATTCTCTGACTTTCTGCTGGATTTGGATCCTGCATCTGACTCATCCTCATCTCCAGTTCCTGGACTGGAACCAGTGGCCTGACATATTACCTGCTGATCTTGGGATTGTTATATGTATACAAGTAACAGGATTTATTGGCGTATTGATGCCTGCTTGATTTATCTGTCTATCTCAGAGCAAGAAATCTGGATGCAGGAATTCTAATTGAGATGATGGCTCACAATGCTTGGAGGGACACAGCATCCGACCAGCTTACCTGTCAACCTTAGCAAGTGGCTTGTTGCCTTGTTGTCACAGGATGACTTCTCCTTTTCTAGTATCATGTCTGCTTTCTAGGCATGAAGAGGGGAAAGGGAAAAAGAAAGCAAAAAGTTTGTGCCAGTTGGATCTGAATTCTGGTGGCACAGTGCCTAAGGCATTTGACTGCTAACCAGAAGTTTGGTGGTTCAAACCCAACAGCCACTCCTCAGAAGGACAATGAGGCAATCTACCTCTGTAAAGGTTTACTGACTCAGAAAACCAATGGGGGTCACTATGAGTCAGAATCAACTCGACGGCAGTGAGTTTGGTTTGATATGTGTATCAAATGTATATGTATTCCATTGACTTTGCTTCTCTACAGAACTTAACCTAAGACACATGCTTAGTATGCTTTTTTTCAATCTCCACATACAGGCAAAATATCTCTTAAAGCTTAATGGATCTAATCATTAATCTAGGGAAAGAGTTCAATAAATAATATGGATGTTTTCCTTGTTCTTCTAGGATTTTCAAACGTCACATAGAATCTGTGGTGATGGCAACTGGATGTGGGTGAGATGGGACAGTGAGAGAGAGGGGGAGAAAGAGGATAAGAAACCACACTTGAGTATCCGTTTGGAGATGTTAGTGAGTGACAATATCCCAAACCAAGATTTGGAAAACTAGTTTGGCATGTTCTTTCAAGAAACATTTAGTCAGAGCCTGTTAAGTGCCTAATGGGGACTTGGAGCTACGAGGGATGAAACAAAATTGGCAGGGCTGGAAATGCAGTCTATCTACCTATGCCAGTGCTATGCTATAGGCTTAAATGCACATCCAAAGAATGAAGGGAACTAGTTAGGAACATCTTCAAGTGGTCTTGATTGTTTGAAATCTTTGGAAGGTAATTGAGAAAATAATCATTTGGAAGAATGTGTCCAGCATTCCCTCCATGGATTGTAATCTTGGATGTCTTACTTAGTCGCCATGTTACCTTGGGCAAGTCATTTGACAGGGCCTCTGTTTCATGACCTGCAGCTCAGGGAGTTGAAGGAGAAGACCACTGAAGTACTCCAGCTTTAAACATTCAGGGACTCCCTAAATTAAGTTGATTACATTGTGTTGAGAAATCTGACCCCACAGTTAAACTTAGTACGAATAAATAAGGCTGAAAGAATGAAGACCAAATAACAGCTCATGAGGGAGGCCCATGAATTAAGGCCAATTGGTTTCTGGGATAAAATATACTGTAAAAGGAGACATTAGTCAAGTTGTGATGAGTCTCAAGCCCTTTGTTTCTGACCCATATCCACCCTTTCTTTCTTCCTTAGGAACAGAATCCCATTTTTAATCAAAGCAGTGACATTCCCAGTTTGAAATTTCAATTCCTTGCCTTTCTTTTCCCTTACAGTAATGAGTTAACAAAGTTCTGACCAAAAGTATATAAGTGGAGGCTATTGGAGGGATTTTTTCAAAGTGTTTTCAAAGAATACAGATTCAACTGGCACAAAGTTTTTGCTTTTTTTTCCCTTCCTCTCTTCATGCCTAGAAAGTAGACATGATGCTAGAAATGGAACAGTCATCCTGTGACCACAAGGTAACATGTCACTTGCTAAGGTTGACTGACTGGTAAACTAGTCAGGTGCGGTGTCCCTGCAAGCATTGTGAGCCACCATACCAATCGGAATTCCTACATGCAGATTTCTTGCTCCAAGATAAACAGATAAATCAAGCAAGCAATCAATAAGCTAAATCCTTATTTGTTTACACTCCTATAGGCTGGGTTTGCATTTTATGCTGTCAAACCTATTTGTAAATGATAAAAATGGCTATTGAGAGCCTCCACACCCTCATAAAGTGACAAATGAGCCACTTTTTCCTGCAATATATAGTTTATTTGGGAGCTACAAATATAATAAATGACTGTTTCTAGGGCAAAAGGAAGGTTGGGCAATCTACTTCCATAGTGATATTGCCTCGGAAACCCAACGAGGGGTCGCTAAGAGTTGGGTCCGCCTCAATGGCACATAACAACACAACAACAACAGGGAAAAAAACATGCCTACAAATATTAACAAAACTAATTAGATATCCTCCAGGGCTAAGGCATTTTATTTATCCTTGTAGCCCCAGTGTCCAAAGCAGACATGGGACACTTTAGGAGCACGATCCCTATGCATTGAATGAATACAGGAAAGAAGAAAACAATCTTACATCAAGGGATCATTTTACCCATTAGCTAGCAAACATCTACATCTGATGATTAGTCATCAATACCATTGGATTGATTTTTCTCCCTCCTGGGGTTGCATAAACCTATCTATGAGAACATCATATAGAAACCATAAAAAGTTATTGATGAGTTTTACAAATGTGGCTAGCATGCCCGTAACCAAAAACTCACTGCCTTCAAGTTGGTTTGACTCATAGTGACCCCTCCTTGGGTGTCTGAAGTGGTATCTCTATGGAAGTAGATTGCCCAGTCTTCCTTCCAAGGAGTGGCTAGTGGGTTTGAACCACCAGTCTTCTGTTTAGCAGTCAAATATGCCTTAGGCACTAGGCTACCAGAGCTCCTAATATGCCCTTAGGAAGAAGCTAATATCCAGGATCTGGAGTAGACCAAATCCACTTCTGATAACATTTGTGGCAGGCAATGATGATGCTTACCATAAAAGGTGTAATGGTGAGTCAAGGCTGAGGAAAGGAGTATCTGGGAGACCTAGGGTCAGGGCCCAGTGTGATCATGCAGGAGAGCAGAAGACAGGAGAAGTGTGCCCTTCTCCTGCTTCTCCTCCACCACACTCCTCAGACAGGGGGTCCCTCAGGAATAGTCAGAGATCTGAACTACACACACAGTTTACTTATTATTAAGCCCCTAATTGGAAAACAAGGAGCCCTCGTGGTGCAATTGTCAAACACTTGCTATTAACTGAATACTCGGCAGTTTGAAGCCACTAGCTGTTCCACAAGAGAAAAGCTGTGGCAGTCTGATTCCGTGAAAATTTACACCCTTGGAAACCTAATGTGGCAGTTCTGCTCTATCCTGTAGGATCTCGATGAGTTGGGATTGATTAGAGAGCAACAGGTACCTTGAAAACAATTTTCACATAAAATTAACAGTTACCATGGAGTGAAATAACTGGATTAGGGTATACATCTTATCTGAGCTCAGTTGACAACATTGCTATTATCTCTACTTTCATCCATTTCTAGCCAGAAGTCAAAAGAAAGTTTGTAACATTGGCCTCATTGTAACCATCACAACCTCTGTAAAGCAGGTCTAGAAAACTATGACCAGGCAAGATCTGTTTTCATAAGTAACCTTTTACTAGAATACAGTCACACTCACTCCTTTATGTATTACTTTTGCCTGATCTTGCACCACAGTGGCAGCATTGAGTAGTTGCCTGCAAAGATCAAAAGATTTACTATTTGGTTCTTTACGGAAATAGTTTGCTGATGCTTCCTTTACAAGAGATTTGACTCTCTTCCTTATTTGTTTTGTTATTATTTTGGAGATTTGGTTTGGTTTGGATTTTGGCTATTCAGTATCTGAACACTGTTCTTCCCCCACCCCTAATTTTTTATTGTGATTCGGGTGCAAATATACAAAGCCAGTTCATTTTATTCTCAACAGTTCATACACATTTGGTTTCATGGCCTGTGTTAGGCTGGGTTCTCTAGAGAAGCAAAACCAGTAAAGCTTATATATACATATAGAGAAAGAGAAATTTATCTTAGGAAAATGGCTCACACACTTATAGAAGCTGGCAAGTCCCAAGTTCTTGGATCAAATATCAAGCTGGAGGCTTTTCCTGACTCAGGGGCTGATGAGCTCAGTGTTGGCAGGCAGTATACCAGCTGTTGACTCCAATGAATGATGAATCCAAGATCTCCAGGCCGAATGGTAGATTGCTGGCTCACGGACAGTTGTAGGCAGCACAACAGGATCCCAATCCACAGAAGAGTATCTCTTTCCCCAGGAGGTCCATAACTATATTGGAAGCAGGCCACACCCCTAGGGAAACTCCTTTTCAATAGATTAGCTGCTCAAAACATATACATCCGATCCCATCATGGGAATAACCCACATCACAACTTCTTAATCCACACAGAATTGTGGTCGCCAAGTTGACACACAGCTCCAGCTATCACATGGCCCAACTACAATTCCTAACCATAAAAAGCTCTCCTCCCTTCACCTCCCTGTGACTACCCCTTCCCTTTATCCTTCTTATCTACGAATTCCTCTATTTCTCCAGGTTTTCCTCTATGCAAATGCTGCCCTTCTGATGTCTCTCATGGTTGGTCTAGGGGGTGCACCTCCCTACATCTCTTATAGGTCTTTCAACTGTTTGGCTGAGAACTAGTCCATGGAAGTGAGTCCAGGCCCAAAGGATAACCCGGGACTGTAGTCTTGGGGTTCCACCTGTCTCTATCTGACCAGTAATTCTGGTCATTTCTGTGAACACCGTTCTTTTGGAGAACTCATCTAAAGAATTTTAGTAGAAAGCAGAGCCCGTCTCCTACTATACTACCTTCTGAAATGGTTTAAGGTCAACCAATTCTTTTTGGTACAGTGACTTCATGTATTCCTTCCATCTTCTGCATTGTTCAACATTTCACCCATAGAATCTTTCAATATTGCAATTAAAGGGTTGAATTTTTTCTTTATTTCTTTCAGCCTGAGGTGCTAGCATGTTCTTCCCTTTTGGTCTTCTAACTTCAAGTCTCTGCACATTTCATCACAGTATTTTACTTTGTCTTCTCAAGCCACCCTTTGAAAGCTACTTTTAAGTGCTATTATCTCTACTTTTTTTTTTTTTTTTAACTTCTGTTCACTTTAGCTACTCTATGTTCAAGAGTAAGTTTCAGGGTATCTTCTAACATGCAGATTGATCTTTTCTTTATTTCTGCCTTTCAATGCCTTTTAGCTTTCTTCATGTATGATGTTGTTGATGTCATCCCACAACTCTTCTGGTCTTTGGTCATTAGTGTTCAGTGTGTCAAATCTATTCTTAAGATGGTCTCAAAATTCATATGGAACATACTTGAGGTCATACTTTGGTTTTCATGGACTTGTTTTAATTTTCCTCTCTTTTTAGGTAAAAATCACTTTATTAGTTTTTAGTGTGCATCAAAAGGTTAAAGACGAACTTAAAATGGTTTTTGTTTGTTTGTTTGTTTGTTTGTTTTTTCTCTCTCCTCTCCTCCCACCCCTGGTAACCAACAAAGAAAATTTTCTTCCATATATAAACCTCTCCTTGACTTTTTACAATAATGACTAATACAATATTTGTCCTTCTGTGATTGACTTATTTCACTCAGCATAATGTCCTCCAAATTCATCCAAGTTATGCAGTATTTTGTAGATTCTACATTATTCTTTAGTGTTGCATAATATGCCATTGTGTGTATGTGCCATAGTTTGCTTATCCATTCTTCTTTTCATGGGCACCTAAGTTGTTTCCATCTTTTTGCTATTGTAAATAGTGCTGTGATGATCATAGGTATGCATATATCTGTCCTTGTCCTGGTTCTCACTTCTTCAAGATACATATCAAGTAATGGGATTGTTGGATCAAATGATATTTCTAATTCCAACTTTTTTTTTTTTTAAGTTGCCATCTGCTTCCCACAGTGGCTGTATCATTTGACACTCCCACCGGCAGTGTATGAGAGTCCCAATCTCTCCACATCCTTGCCAGCATTTCTTATTTTTATCTTGTTGAACTTTGTTATTAGTGCTGGGGCAAAATGGTATCTCATTTTTGTTTAGATTTACATCTCTCTAAGGCTAATGATCATGAACATTTCCTGTGTTTTTTTTGCCACCTGAATATCCTCTTTGGTGAAGTGCCTATTCATGTCTTCTGCCCATTTTTTAAATTGGATTATTTGTCTTTTTGTTGTTGAGGTATTGCACTTTTCTATAAATTTTAGAGATAAGCTCCTTGTCAGATATGTCATTTCTGAATGTTTTTCCAATCAGTAGATTTTCTTTTTACTCTTTTGGGGAAGACTTTTGAAGCACATAAAAATTTAATTTTTAGAAGATCTTATTCATCTAGTTTATCTTCTACAGTTTGTGCATTTGGGGTTAGGCTTGACAGTTATTTATGCCATAAATGAGGGCCCCTGAATTTGCCCCTATTTTTTCCCTGAGGAATTTTATGGTTTCGAGTTGGACATTGAAGTCTTTGATCCCTCTGAATTAGTTTTTGTGTATGGTGTGGGATATGGATCTTGTTTCATTTTCCTACAAATGGATATCCAGTTTTGCCAGCACCATTTGTTAAAGATACCATCACTTCCCCATTTAATGGATATCAGCATATTGTCAAAGATCAGCTGACCATAGGTCAATGGATCTATTTCTGGGTTCTCAATTCTATTCCACCGGTCTATGTGTCTGTCATTGTACTAGTACCAGGCTGTTTTGACTACTGTGGCTGTATAGTAGGTTTTGAGATCTGGCAGTGTGAGACCTCCTACTTTATTCTTCTTCTTCAATAGTGCTTTGCTTATCTGAGGACTTTTTCCTTTCTATATAAAATTAATTATTTATTTTTCCATACCCTTAAAGAATGTTGATGGGATCTGTATTGGGATTGTATTGAATATATAGTTTGCATTGGGTAGTACTGACATTTTCACAATATTCAATCTTCCTACCCATGAGCATGGTGTTTTCTTCCATTTATGTAGATCTCTTACACTTTCTTGAAGTACTCTTTCATAATTTTCTTTGTACAGGTCTTTTCTATCCCTGGTAAGATTTATTCCCAAGTATTTTTTTTTTTTTTTGGTAGCTATTATAAATTGTATTGATTTCCTTATTTCCTTTTCAGCAATCTCTTTGCTGGTGTAGAGGAATCCAACTGAATTTTGTATGTTGATTTTGTATCCTGTCACTATGCTAAATCTCTCAATTAATTCCAGTAGTTTTTTTTTTTTGTTTGTTTGTTTGTTTGTTTTTGCTGAGTCTCTGGGTTTTCTGTGTATAGGATCATATCATCAGGAAAGAAGGATAGTTTTCCTTCTTCCTTACAAATTTGGGTGACTTTGATTTCCCTTTCTTGCCTTATGGCCCAGGCTAGGACTTCCAGTACAATGTTGAATAGAAGGAGTGATAGAGAACATCTTGGTCTGGCTCCTGTTGAAACCACAAGAGGAATGGTTTCAGTATCTCTCTATTGAGAATAATATTGGCTGTGGGTTTTGCATATATGCCCTTTATTATGTTGAGGAATGTCCCTTCTATTCCTGTTTTGTTGAGAGTTTTTATCAGGAATGGGTGTTGGATTTCATCAAATGCCTTTTCTGCATTGATTGATATGGTCATGTGATTCTTTTCCTTTGTTTTATTTATGTGATGGATGTTGTCTATTGTTTTTCTAATGTTGAACCATCCTTGCATACATGGTATGAACCCCACTTGGTCATAATGTTTTTTTTTTTTTTTTGATATGTTGTTGGAGTTTATTGGCTAGGATTTTCTTGAAGATTTTTGCATCTATATTCATGAGGGATATTGACCTGTAGTTTTCCTTTTTAGTGATGTATTTGCCTGGTTTTGGTATCAAGGTTATGCTTATTTCATAAAATGAATTTGGGAAGATACCATCCTTTTCTATGTTCTGCAATAATTTGAGTAGGATTGTTGTCAGTTCTTCTATGAATATTTGGTAGAATTCTCCAGTGAAATTGTCTCAGCCGGGCTTTTGTTGTTGTTGTTTGTAATTTTTTTAATGATTTGTTCAAGTTCTTTTTTTGTTATGGATCTGTTCAAATTTTCCAACTCGGTCTGTGTTAGTTTAGGTAAGTAATATGGTTCTAGAAATCTGTCCATTTTTTCCAGATTTCAAATTTGGTAGAGTACAGTTCTTCATAGTACCCTGATATTATCCTTTTTATTTCAGTTGGTTCAGTTGTGATGTCACCCAATCATTTCTTAATTCATGTTATTGGTATTTTCTCCTTTTACTTTCTTAAATTTGCCAGTGATTTGTCAATTTTATTAATTTTTTCAAAAAAACAACTTCTAGGTCTTGCTGATTTCTTCTATTGTCTTTCTATTTTCTGTTTCATTTATTTCTGCTCCAATCTTTATTATTTCTTTTCTTCTGGTGACCATAGGCTATTTTTGCTGCTCTTTTTCTAATTATTGGAGATGTTGGGTTAAGGTGTTGATTTTAGCTCCTTCTTTTTTGATGTGTGCATTGATTGCTATAAGTTAACCTCTGATCACTGCTTTTGCTATGTCCCAAAGATTTTGGTATGTTGTGTTTTCATTCTCATTAGATTCAAGGAATGTTTTAATTTAATTTTTTATTTCTTCTATTACCCAGTTATTTTTTAGGAGGGTATTATTCAGTTTCCATGTGTTTGCTTTTTTTCTGTTTATCTTCCTATTGTTGATTTCTAATTTTGTAGTATTGTGATCTGAGAATATGCTTTGCAGTATTTCAATGTTTTCACATTTATTAAGGCTTGCTTTATGGCCTAACATATGGTTTATCCTGGAAAATGTTCCATGGGCACTAGAAAAGAATGTATATTGTGCTGTTGTTGGGTGAAGTGCTCTGTAGATGTCTATAAGGTCAAGTTACTGGATTGTATTGTTTAGATCTTCTACATCTTTGTTGAGTTTCCTTCTAGTTGTTCTATCTTTCATTGAAAGCAGTGTATTAAAGTCTCCTGCTATGACTATGGAGTCATCTATTTGTCTTTTCAATTTTGTTAAAGTCTGATTTATGTATTTTGGGGCTCTTTCATTGGGTCCATAGATATTTATTATGGTTATGTCCTCTTGTTCAGTTGATCCTTTAATCATTATATATTGTCCTTTTCTGTCTCTTGTTGTTATTGTTGTTGTTATGTGCCGTCAAGTCAGCCCCGACTCATAGCGATCCCTCCTTGGGTTTCCGAGGCAGTATCACTATGGAAGTAGGATTGCCCAACCTTCTTTCCGATCAGTGGCTGGTGGGTTTGAACCACCAGCCTTCTGGTTAGCAGTCAAGTGCCTTAGGCACTATGCTACCAGAGCTCCCTTTTGTCTCTTATGGTGGTTTTTGTCTTAAAGTCAATTTTATCAGAAATTAATATTGCTACTCCTACACTTTTTGACTGCCATCTGCTTGTTTTATCTTTATCCAACCTCTGATTTTTAGTCTATTTATGTCTCTGTCTCTAAGGTGTGTCTCTTGCAGGCAGCATATTGATGGGTTATGTTTTCTTATCCAATCTATAACTCTCTGCCCCTTTTTTTTTCTAAATCTTCTTCTTCTTCTTCTTCTTCTTCTTTTATTGTGATTTAGGTGAAGATTTACAGAGCAAATTCACTTTCCATACAGCAGATTACATATACTTTGTCTCATGACATTGGCCACAGTTTACCACAATGCAACAGCTCCCCTCCCATTTCCTCCCCATAGTTACCTCTTCCCAGTATCCATCCCTCCATGCACTCCTGCCCCTTAAACTGTCTCCCTGTGCATAAGCAGCCCTTCTTTCTCAATGATTGTTCTCTCCAAGGAGTGTATCTACCTCAGGTAAATGTTCAACTCATATGCCTGTCTTCTGTTTGACTGGAAACCACAGATGTGGGTTCAATTC
>NW_006921921.1:1559272-1575041 GCF_000298275.1 Orycteropus afer afer | reverse complement strand
TTACTTTGGATAAGATACTTTGGTAATTGGGTTAGTTTCTGGGTTATGTCATCATGTGTGTTAATAGTTGGTTGTTGTTTGCTGTTGTTGGTTCTCTGTCCAAAGTACTCCCTTTAGCATCTCTTGCAAGATTGGTCTGGTTTTAAAAAATTCCCTTAATTTCTGTTTATTTTGAAATGTGCTGATTTCACCATAATATTTGAGGGTATTTTTCTGGGTATGTGAATCTTGGTTGAAAATCTTTCTCTCTCAGGGTTTTATATATACCATCCCATTGCCTTCTCCTCTGCATGGTTTCTGCTGAGAAATCAGAGCTTAGTCTTATTGGTTGCTCTTTGTAGGAAACTTTTCTTTTTTCCCATGCTGCTTTCAGGATTCTTTCTTTGTCTTTGGTTTTGGTGAGTTTGTTGATGATGTGTGTTGGTGATTTTCTTTTGGGGATCTATCCTGTTTGGCATTTGTTGGACTTCTTAAATGGATATATTCTCATCTTTCATCATTTCAGGGAAATTCTCTTCCAATTAATCTTTGAAAATTTTCTCTGTGGTTTTATTTGTCTCTTCCTGTTCTGTAATTCTGATTACAAGCAGGTTATTCCTCTTGATGGTATCCTACATGAATCTTATGCTTTCTTCATTTTGTTTTGATCTTTTTTTCTGGTTGATCCCTTTCCAAAGAAGTATTGAGGTATTTGTCTTCAATCTCACTCATTTTATCTTCCATTGATTCAATTCTCCTCCTTTGCTCTTTCAATGTGTTATTTATTTTTGAAATTTTAGTATTCATCTTCTAGATAGAAAATCTGTAGATAGAAATTTTTCATTTATTTTGTCATTTTATCCTTTTATTGTCTTCCAGAATTGTTCTAGGGTTTTGTCTGTATTTTCCTTAATTTTGTCAGTATTTTCCTTGGTCTGTCTCTCAATCCATTAAACCAAAAATCAAAGTCACTGCCATCAAGTCGAATCCAACTCATAGTGACCCCTCCTTGGGTTTCCAAGGCAGTATCTCTATGGAAGTAGATTGCCCAATCTTCCTTCTGAGGAGTAGCTGGTTGGTTTGAACTGCCAGTCTTCTGGTTAGCAGTCAAATGCCTTAGGCACTACACCACCAGAGCTCCCCTCAATCCATTGGTTGTTGTTGTTGTTGTTATGTGCCATCGAGTCAGACCGACTCAAAGCAGTAGAAACAAGGGATCAGGATACAGACCCAGAGAATATCCTTGAGGAAGACATAGCATTGGAACTCCCTGATAAGGAATTCAAAAGAACTATATTTAGGTACCGGTTATATTTTGAATTCCTTATCAGGGAGTTCCAATGCTATATCTTCCTCAAGGATATTCTCTGTGTCTGTATCCTGATCCCTTGTTTCTACTGCTTTATGTTGCTTTTTTGTGTGGACTGTGAATGGTCTGTTTTCTCCAACACATTGTGACATTGTTGTATTTATATTTAATTGGTGATTGTATGTTGGAGTGATTTGCCCAAGATTTTCATTTTCTTTGTTTTGCTTGGATGTATCTGAATAAGCAGGGCACTGTGATCCTCTATTTGCTGGTTAGCAGCACTTCTGTACTCACCACCTGTCTCCTGATGGGTATGAAAGAGAATCAGAGTAGGTGCATGGATCTCTGTTAGCTATTTGTGAAGAGCAGTTAGGGGTAAGGCAGGCTCATATTGACTGCTGTGTATCATTGGCCAGTTGGTGCAGAAGCAAGTTGTGGCCCTCGTTCAGTAGGTGGGGGTGCTGCAGGAGGTGTGGGTATGGCTGGGTTGTATGGGCATGGTTGCTATCTCCCACTCAGTTAGGCAAAAGCAACAGTCATAAAAACTACCAGAAAAGTAAATTCAAGGACAAAAAAACACACATACCACATAAACACACAAGAACAATCACCAAAAAGATAAAGGAAAAAAAAAAAAAGAGGAAAGACAATAAATGAGATGAAATATTTAAAAAATTACTTTAAAAGTACAAAAGAAATATAAATAGAAAAAAAAAGCCACAATATCTGGGGAGGAGGGAAGAAGAGAAAAGAGCTAGAGTAAGAGAATTATAAGAAAAAAAAAATGGGAAAAATACAAAAACAAAAGTGATGGGAAGAACCATAAGAAAGAAAAAAATGGGAACCAGGAAAAGAGAAGAGAAAAAACTTGAACCTGGGAAGGGAAGAAGAAAGAATGAAAATAAAAAAGGAAGAAGAAAAAAGAAAGAATAATTTAAAATCAAAGAAAAAAAAACAAAACAAAAAAGAAAATGGGGGGTGCAGGACAGGGTACTCAGCCTCCATCAGAGTACATAGACTGAGATGAGATTCCTGCTGGCTCAGAAGGTAGGTGGAGGTGAAGATGGCCACACCTCCATTCACCAAGAGGGTGTGGGGTATAAGAATAACAAGGGGAATATCACACCTTTCCAGTCATCAGCTGTCCATGCTGTCCTTGGCAAGTGGAGCCTATTCTTAGGTCACTGGAATCTTTTATAAGAACACTGTCACTTTAAATGTCCAAAATGGCTTCTACTTCAAAGCATTCAAAATGGCTGTGCCCTCCAGACAGCTGGAAGTTCATAGCTCAATTTGTCTCCTTTGCTGCTTTCCTTTTTAATCATCAGCCACCAGCACAGTCATCCATGCAGCCCTTGGAGAGCAGGGATGAGTTTTAGGTTAATTCTCAGGTCCTAACACCACTTGGAAATATTCAAAGTCTCCATGCCTTGATGATAGCTGAAAGTCCACAACTCCATTTGTCTCCTTATTCACTGTTTTCATTCAGGTTCTTCTACTAATTGGTGTTTAATCCACTTCTGTATCCTTCTTTTCAAAGCTGAGGGTTCCAGGATTACCTTCTGTGTCTGTGTCAATTGGTTTCTATTTTCTTTGTTGAAGAAGATCTGTGTAGCTTGTCTGCCTATTCCACCATCTTACTGGAATCCTTGTTTTAATTTTCTTGAGCTCCCACTTGAACTTGCATATGAGCAATTGATGGTCTGTTCCATGGTTGGCCACTGGCCTAGCTCTAATGGATGATATTGAGCTTCTCCATTGTCTCTTTTCACAGATGTAATCAATTGGATTCCTTTATAGTCCATTCAGCAAGGTCCACACATAGAGTCATTGTTTATGTTGTTAAAGAAAAAGTACTTCTGATGAATAAGCCATTGGTCTTGCAAAATTCTATGATGCATCATTTCTACTGCTGAGGCCATATTTTCCAACTCCTGATTCTTCTTCATTTCCAACTTTCACATCCCAATCATCAATAATTATCAATACATCTTGATTGCATACTTGATCAATTTCCAATGGCAGTAGTTGGTACAAGTTCCACATGAGTTGATTAAGTATTCTGGAATTCCCATTCTTTGCAATGTTATCCATACTTTGTTATGTTCCACACAGTTGAATGTCTTTGTGTAGTTAATAAACACAGTTAAGATTTTTCTGGAATTCTCTGCTTTCAGTCAACTTCCATCTGCCATCAGCAACTATATCCCTCATTCCACATCCTCTTCTGAATCTGGCAGTTCCTGTTGGTGTACTTTTGCAACATTTTTGAATTATCTGCCGCAAATTTCACAAGCACATGGTAATACTGATGTTATGGTTGTTAGGTGCTGTCGAGTCAGGTCTGATTCATAGCAAAGGAAAGCATGGTCCCTTCTGACAACATGACCAAAGTAGGTGAGACGAAGTCTGGGGATTGGTCAGTTTTGCCATCTTTCAAGGCTTAAATGAGCCATCCTAGGGGCAAAAATGGGGGGATCTCACTACTATCAAGAAAGGGGAACCAGGAGTGGAGCACATCCTCAGATGTAAGATCCCTGCACTGAGAATGCAGAGAGATGGTGGCAGCAGAAGCAGCTGAACCAAGAGACTGGTATGAGGCAGAGCAGTGGGCTTTCTGGCTCACACAGAGAAAGCTGAATGCATTTGGGCAGGAGGTTTGCTGGTGAAGTGGGGTACCTCTCTGGGCACCCATCAACAGAGCTAATAAAGCTTTGTAACACTTGCCCAAGCAGGGCGGAGGCCAAGGCCAGAGATAAGTGTGTTTACAGCATGCTTGAGAAGCTGTCCTGTTCAAAGAATTATAACCTGAGTGTTCCTGATTCTGAATTGTAACCTGCTACTTCCCTAATAGTTATTGGGTTATTGGGAGGGACAGCTGGTGTTAGAATTAGTAAAAAGGTGGGAATGTGGGGGCATTTTGGACTTCTGCTCCAAAGGAACCAGTCTTGGGCTGTTGATGTTCATCTTGATTCTCTCTCACCCTTCTGAAGTCAGAAGAGATAAGACAAAGACACCCCATGCCTTTTTTGCATAAGGAGATTAGGGTGGGACACAACACCCTTAATCAGGTACTGATCCAGTGTAAGTGGAGTTTCCCTGAGGTTTGGTCTGGATCACCTTTTATCTTACAAAAAAGAGAGAGAGAAGGAGAGAGAGAGATAAGTGAGCAGGGGTGGTGGGGGCTCAGTAACCAAGAAAGAAGAGCCAGGAATAGAACACCTCCTTTGGGCCCAGGGTTCCTGTGCTGGGAACCTCCTAGACCCAGGAGAATATTGATGCCTATTGTTATTGTTAGGTGCTGTCGAATCGGATCCAACTCATAGTGACACTTCCTTGGGTTTCCGAGGCAGTATCACTGCGGAAGTAGATTCCCCCATCTTCCTTCCAAGGAGTGGCTGGTGGGTTTGATCCTCCAGCCTTCTGGTTAGCAGTCAAGTGCCTTAGGCACTATGCTACCAGAGCTCCCATACTGATGCCTAGACAAGTGGAAATCTCCAAGGGATGCTGCCCACAGATATTGCAATGACACGAGGATCTTCCTCCAGAGAGAAAGTCTCCCCTAGAGCTAGTGTCCTGAATTTGGACTTCTAGCCTCCTAAACTGTGAAAGCATAAAATTCTATTTCTTAATGTCATCCTCTTGTGGTATTTCTGTTATAGTAGCACTAGATAACTAAGATACTAACCCAAGCTATTTTCAGTTGTCTCATATACATGTGACAATGAATAAGGAAGATAGAAGAATTGATGCCTTTGAATTATGGTGTTAGTGTAGAATATTGAATATATCATGCAATGGCAGAAGAACAAACAAATATGTCTTGGAAGAAGAACAGCCAGAATATGCCTTAGAAGCAAAAACAGTTAGATTTCATCTCATTTACCTTGGGCATTTTATCAGGAGGGACCAGTCCCTAGAGAAAAACATCATGCTTGGTAAAGTAGAGGTTCAGTGGAAAACTCTCAATGAGATGGATAGACATGTTGACTGAAACAAGGGATTCAACTTAGCAATGAGTATGAGGATGAAGCAAGATCTGGCAGCATTTCATTCTGTTTTACATCCATGGGGTCACTATGAGTCAAAACTTAATGACACCTAACAACAACAATAATGTCTCCTAGAATAAAAGCAGATAAGGCCAGATAATCCCTTTCTTAACCTCCCATGCATCTATATCTCAACCAATCAGAAGATCCCATTTCAATATGGCCTCAATAGCTCATGGCACAAAGAAGCAGAGACAGTGAAGAGTTCATGTTTTGTCACAATGGTAGCAAGGGCTTGAATGAGAATAAACTAGGAGAATGAGATATCACTTTAAAAAAAAAAAAAGCTTACCAATTGGTAAAATTTAGCAGTTTCCAGTGGCAGGAGCTCTGGTGGCATAGTGCCTGAGGCATTTGGCTGCTAACCTGAAGGTTGGTGGTTCAAACCCACCAGCCACTCCTTGGAAGGAAAGTTGGGCAATCTACTTCCATAGTGATGCTGCCTTGGAAACCCAAGGAGGGGTCGTTATGTGTCTGATCCAACTCGACGGCAGTACACGGCATTTTGTTTGTGTTAGTTCAGTGGCTCCACCAGAGCCACAAGGGGAATCCAATGCAGAGTGCTAGTGATGGTGGCCAGAGATCGGAAGCACTAGCAATTGTGGCCTCATCCGACTCTTCTGGGGATGGTATTGGCTGTGGTTTTTGTTCCTGCTCTGACTTACCTTTTAAAGACTATTTTCTAAGCCTGGAATATGCCTTCCTAATATAATCATTTCATGAACCACCCAAAACTCTTTCCATTAAATTTTCCCCCAAATATAAGTCAGCCAGAGTTTGTGTTGCTTGCAACTGAGAGCTGTGATTGACAACACCTCCCAATTCTTTGAAAAACAATCCTGCAGCCCTTAGCAGTTTACAAATCATCTTCACATAACCTGTTTCATTCTCTTGTCAGCTCTCTGAAGTGCATTTCAATGAAGACTTGACAGGTGAAGATTACAGTTAAGTGAGGTTAAACAACCTTACTGAGTCAACACTAAAACCTCTTTTGATGGAACCAGGGTTTTCTTCTACTCTGTCGTGAGACAGAACTCTCTTTACAACATCCTCCACATGTTCATTGGGTCTGCTGATAAATTAAACACATCCCACCTCTTCAAATGCAGCAGAGAGTCCAAAGCTCTGTTAATACTTACCAGTGTCTTGTCGGGAGTTATTTTTTGGGGTTTTTTGTTTGTTTGTTTGTTCGTTTGTTTTTTGCCTCCTTTATTCCCATCCAGGTGGCTTTCCTCCACTGGAAAATGTCATCACCACGTCATTAGCAATGCACTGTCACCTGAGAGTAGGAAGAGGCATCCCCACGCCATATGGCTGAGTTTAATCTACACAGTCACAGTGTAATCCTGTTGAAGTGGCTTCCCTTTGCAATCAAAACCGAATTTCACACTTTACCAAGATGGGGACAGCTCTTGTCTTCCCCAGAGTAATATAGATCTCCCCAGGCAGCCAAGGCCAATGGAAATGGCTTTCTTCTCCAGGTCAGCAGCAGGTGGGGGGGGCAGGGCTGAGAGGTCAGCATGAATGGGAAGAGGCTGTTAAGGACAGACAGGAGCATTAGGGGAATCGGGGTCAAAGTAATCCCCCACATTCATCTACAGATTACTGTTCGAAACATTCAACCCCTGAACTTTGGAAAAGCAAATTTGGAAGATAAGTTACCTTTATGAGATTGGTGGTTTTACCCTATCTATAGTTGTGGTTTCTAACCTTGCTTATCTAGTTTATTTTCCCAGGAGAGTTACAATTATAGATCACTATTCACAAACTAGGAGCTCTGGTGGTGTGGTAGTTAAAACATTCACGTGCTAACCAAAAGGCCAGAGGTTCGAACCCACCAATCACCTCTTCTTTAAAGTTCCATATAGAAAGATGCTTCCATAAAAGCAGTCTGCTTCCATAAAAATTTACTGCCTTGGAAACCCTATAGGGCAATTCTATTCTGTCCTGGAGAGAATATGAGACTATGAGTTAGAATCAACCCAACAGTGGTGTGTGGGTTCACAAACTGGCCTCATATCAGAGCCACCCAATTAAGCACCATCTCCAAGAATATATATTTTAAGCAAAGCTCTCTCATTTATTTTTAGCTCATGTATGAGAATCACAGGTGAAAACAAATATGAAAAGAAAATAGAACGTCACTAGTGATGTAAGACAGGCAGAATGAAAGAATGAGATGCCACTTTTTAAAAATGTACCAATTGATAAAGTTGTTTGCTGGTTTGTTCAAAATATAACACCCAGTGCTACTGAAGCCATGAGGAAGTTATTACTTGCAGCACTGCTAATGGGACAATAACTGACTCAACCATTTTGAACACAGCTTGGTAACAAGAACTCCAAGTCTTCAAAAACTACATTTTCTTTGACAATGCAGTTTTCCTATAATGCATCTTTCCTGAGAATGTGTGCAGTTGTCATAGGGTACATTTTCATCACGGAGTTGATTCATACATAAAATTAAAGAAGGTTCTTTTGTGTAAAAATAGGAGATTGGTTAATATGTTGTCATTCATTCAAAAAGCATTTAAAAGCATGCGTAAACAACTATTTAATGGTTCAGAAATCTGTAACTACTAGAATTTTGAATGTCTTACCCTATAGGCTATAAAGGCCAGAACAATGTCAGTTTTGTTCACTGCTCTATCCTGAGGGCCTAGACAGAGCCTGGGAAAAACTAGGCACTTTGAAAATATGTGTTGAGTTAGTTACTAAATTGGTTGATGTTGATATTTAAGTAGAAAAGTACATTATATGATGTTGTCCCTGGGGGATGCAAACAGCTGCCCTCTCAGCTGCTAACTGCAAGTTTGGTGGTTCGAGTCCATCCAGAGGCTCCTCTAAAGAATGACCTGGTGATTTGCTTCAGAAAATCAGCCATCAAAACCCGATGGAGCCCAGTTCTATCCTGACATGCACAGGGTCATTCTGTGTCAAAATCAACTCTATGACAACTGGTGGCAGATTTCGTCAAAGATTGCACAGATAATTAGATGCTTACCGTGATTTGCTCTTGTTGGTAGAATTATAGATGATGGCCAGTCTCTTCTTTTCCCTTATATTGCCTTGCTAATAAACATAAATCTTTACCACTTAAAATTCTGCATAATATATCATTATATGGGCCTGCTCATATTTAATTGAATCAATATTCCAAAGTTAATATTTTAGGCTACTTCTGATTAGTTGACATTATAAAACACACACACACACACACACACACACATCATAACAAACATCCTTGGCAGTGTGTCTTTGGAAGTTGTCTGAATATTTTTTTCCATGAAAAAAAGTTTGTAGAACTATCATTAGTGTGTCTGTTTTTATCCATAAGGAGTGGAGCACTCACCTGCTAACTGAAAGGCTGGCAGTTCAAACCCAACAAGGCACTCTTCGGAAGAAAGACCTGGCCATCAACTTCCCTAAAGATTACAGCCAAGAAAATCCAACGGTCAGTTCTACTCTATTACATGGGTCACTATGTGCATAAATGACACCTAACAACAATTTCAGAGGCAGACAATCTGTCGCAACACATTTGCTACTCATTGAAATGCCTATTTGTTTAGATGCCACGAGGTCAATTCCTCCCCTCTGTGTGTCCTAGTAGTAGTGCACGGAGCACTCCCGAGACTGGGGACTTGGAGGCAGAGCAGGCCTCTGCTGGTCACTCCAACAAGAGGGAACTGTGGAGAAGGCACATGTCGAATGCAGGTGCTGCTGCATTCTCTCCCACACCCCGCTTTCTTCTGTTTAGGAAGGAAGGACATTCTGAACCATCTGAATGCTAAAGCTAAAATGGTCCAACCGGTTCTCCCCACAGGGTTATAATATTTGGTCATTCCATTTTTTTCATAGATTTTCAAAAGAAAAGAACTCACCACTGGGGTCTGTAAACCACCATTGGCTATATCACTGTTGCTAATACAATTTCAACAGTTTTCGTTCTAGCAGTTTTACATATTTGTGTTGGGGTTTCTCCCAAGGCTGGCCTGTGTTTCAAACATCATTGCATTCTGTGCATACTCAGAAAATGTCGTATGTTCATGAAATAGTCCACAAGTAGAAGACCTTGTGCTGACATCCCTCCATTCTTCTTGGCCAGGAGTCCATTAGGTAATGATCATATATTAAGCACTGAATCTGAACAAAGTAGTCCTCTGACTTCTGAAAGATGAACAAGGTTTCCCAGAGAAAATCAAACCCTTTAGGACAAAGCAGAATTGCCCCATAGGGTTTCCAAGGCTGTAAATCTTTATGGAAGCACACTGCCTCATCTTTCTCTTATGGAGTGGCTGGTGGGTTTGAGCTGTGGACCTTTTGGTTAGCAGCCAAATGCTTTAACCACTGTGCCACTAGAGAAGGAGGAAAGCAAAAGAGAAAATTTGGAAGAGACTAAAGGGACATGTTTGAAGATTATTTCTGCTTTCTGGAAACCAAAACATTTACAGAAGGAATCAGCTAAGAAAACAATGGCCCTATAGGAGCTGAGCAACTTCTCCTGAACTACTAAAACTTCCTGGGACAATAAACTGTAGCTTTCTTGATTTCTTTCTCTCTTCCTTTTTTTTCTTATTTTCTTTCTTTGTTTCTTTAAATAGGTGTTTTTGGACTTGTAAGAGCTAATGGGTAGGTGTGGACACAGAGAGATGGTGACAGCAATCCCAGATGTTTGAGAGTTGATGCAAATTTAAATAACATCACTAATGTCAAATGCAGTAGAAGTATGGCCATCCCTGGACTTTGTACTAATAGTTTTCTGAAAAAATTTCCTTCTAGGCCAAAATTCTGAATTCCTACAGAACACTGAGGGAATAAAGCTCCTGGGAAGGAACAAGCGGCCAGATCTAACTTCCCGTGCTTACTTTCTGGCGGCAAAGTACTCACATCTTGGAGCTTCGTTTTTCTCTCCTCAGGGGCTAACGATTCCTTACCTGCTCACCAGGAATCAGTAAGTTACAGGCAAATCATTGTGCTCTGCTCACTTCTTCAAGATTCGGTCCTTCTTTCATACCACTAGACAGTCTCCCCAAGACCTGTGCACATAGTCTCTGCCTTACTTCATAACCTCCTGGTAATATGAACACCATAGAACAACCACATACAACATTCCCTGATGAATTAGCATTTTTTTAATAAATGTAGTAGCAAACATGGCATATGTATTCCTGATACACTCAAATAAAAGACTAAATCCTATTTCATTTCAAATGAATTTTCCTGAGCACCCACTATGGCTGGTTAACATGTTAGACTTGTTTGAATAGTTTATCCTATTATATCTTCACAATTACCCTGAGAGGTAGGTCTTACTATCTCCACTTATGCAGATAAACCAAAAAAAAAAAAGCAAACTCACTGCCTTCAAGTCAGATTTGACTCATGGTGACCCCTCCTTGAGTTTCTGAGGCAGTATCACTATGGAAGTAGATTGCCCAACCTTCCTTCCGAGGAGTGGCTGGTGGGTTTGAACAGCCAATCTTCTGGTTAGAAGTCAAATGTCTGAGGCACTATGCCACCAGAGTTCCCCTTATGGAAGCCCAGATGCAACTCTCTAGCTTATTGATGGTGCACAGAGAATCCAAACCATATCTCCTAATGCAAGACCAAATATTTTCTGAAACAAAATTTTGTTCAAAGAAAACTGAAAGGTCTTTTCTAGAGAAACTCTTCTTCCACCCTCCCCTTCTTTCTTCCCTGTTTTCTTCCTTCTATGAGTATTTATTGTGAAATGTCTAGCAGACTCTGCTCAAACAACTAGGAATATTCTTTGCAATACAGAGAAGATAGGAGAGAGCATGCCAAAGTATTGATCATACTTTTGGAAACATGGAGTTGTCTCTGGATCTTATTGAAGACACTAGGGACTGGATTATAGTGGAAAGAGAACAGATTTTGAAGTCAGACAGCCCTGAATTCAAATCCTGGCTCTGGGACTCTCATGTGGCCATGGATGAGTCACATAACCTCTCTGAGTCCTTCTGTTTTTTGATCTGTCAGGTAAATAGAATAATGTTCAATCTTAGAGAATTGTATTGGTCATTAACAAAGTAAAATGTCTGGCATTGGGAAAGTGCTCAATAAGGGGAAATGAAGGTGTAGCCTTGTGTATATATTTTAACCATTTCTATTGCAGGAAAAGGTTCTGGGAAGCTGCCTTGGCCTGGGAGGCCTGCCCCTCTGTCCATCTTCCATCTGCAGGACCATCTCCTGTGACCTCTCCTAGCCATCCTGTGCTGAGTCTTCTTCTTGTTATGTGCCGTTGAGTCGGACCCGACTCATAGCAAACCCTCCTTGGGTTTCTGAGGTGGTATCACTACGGAAGTAGATTGCTGAGTCTTAGTCAAAACTGGAGTGTCTCCGTGCATCCTGACATGGCAGAAACTGCACTTACATCTCCTTTGGCTTGCAAATCTGGGCTCCTCTGGCTGGCAGGCAGGCAGGCTCTTCATGGGTGGAGGGCCAATTCGCCATGGCAGTTTGTATTTGCAGCAGGCCTGACAGGCTGGGAGAGGAAGGCGTTAATGTTTTCTGACAGGCGACCCCTAATTGTGGGAGCTTTTCTTCTTGGCCTTTCTGTGAAATTCTGACTTAGGCAAGCAGCATAACAAAGTGGTAGGCCACTGAGTGTGGCTTGCACTACACTGAGCTGGGGGGCTGGGGTGGGGGTGGCTTTGCCCAGCATTATTCATGAAGACTTTCAGCTGTTTTTGTCTTTTAACTAACCTTTGAGTTTGATCAGAGGGCTGGCCAGCCTCCCTTTCACCAAAGGCCCTGCTGGCACCTGGACAATGGGGACAGACTGTTTTTCCTAGTAAAGAGAGTTAGCTGGGGGAGGCCAAGGGCTGTGAGTACTGGAGGAGGGTTGTGTGAGGAGGAGGGGGCCCAAGAGCTGGCCAGCTTTACTTCTCTGCCTTGGCCTTGCTGAGGAGGTGGTTAGTGATAGAATTTCAAACTCCCACACACAAACACCCACACTCTGACTGCTGACTCCGGGCTCAACAACTTTATCCTGGACAGTGCACATAGTGGGCTGGTTTTGCCTTTTGCCTTCCAAATGCCACACCCCCTAACCGCAACATAGCTTTTCTCTTGCTCTTTCTCCCTACCCCACTCCCTCCTTCTGAAGGTCTCCAATCCAAGTGTTTTTCTTTTTTTGTTATTGTTGCTGTTGTTAATTGTAAATGATAACGGAGAAAAGGAGAGAGTGCAAACGGGGGTGGAGAGGAGAGGGAAAGGAAATACAAGGGGGAAGGGAAATTAGAAAGAGAGGGGGAAGCGGCTCAGACAACAGACCTAGGGAGAACAACTGATAGATTGGCAGAGCGGCTTGGTCCAGAGAGGAGTCTGAAGGCGGGGCTCAGCCAAGTGCAGAAGCTATGGTGCTGCGGTGTCAGAGTGCAGTGGTCCTGGCTGTCCAGGCGTCCAGTGGAACTGGGAGGGGGTTGAGGGGTAGGTACTCCCTGAGTGCTCTCGCTTTAAGCAGGTGCGGAGCTTTTGTCCCCGCATCCACTTCCTGCCTGGACAGCCTGGACCCAGGCTCCAGTCCTTTCCAACGCACTTGCAGAAAGTGACTCCCTTTAAGGAGCGTGAGTTGGCCGCTTTCTGCGCCCCCCCTCCTCTTGCATCCCCAAAATAGCCCTGGGAGCCAGCGCATCAAAGGCGGCTTTGTGAGCTCCCGCCTGCAGGACATTCTGGGAGAGCGTCCCGCTCCTGGCTCGAGTTCTTCTCCGAGTCCCCACTTCTCCGTCCATCGTCTCTCTATTCTCGCTCTCATTCATCTTTCCCCTCTCCTCCTTCATCCTTTTTTCTCTTTCTCCTTTTTTTCTTTTTTCTTTCTCTTTCCTGCTCTACCTCCCCCTCCTTGTTCTCAATTCCTCCCTTTCTCTCCTTTTCTCTTCTCTCTCCCTTTTCTTTCCGTCTCTCTTCTTCCCCTCTTTCCTTTCTCCATCTCTCCCTTCCTCTCGCCTCCTTCCTCTTCCTCCTTGTAACACCTCTCCCCACCGGCCTGCCCCCCGCGCCTCCTCTCCTCGAACACCTCCCCCGGCCCCATCAGGTAGCCCGGCGAGTCCCCGGCGCGCGCAGCTGACAGCGGACGCATGCCTGTAGCCAATCACGGCCCGGATGCGCTGCAGCTTGAATAAATCTTTAAGCCTGACACGCGCTCGGCCCCGCGCTCAACTCGGCAACCTGCTTCCTGCCATTAACCTACACACCCTCTTTTGTAACAACCTAATCTTGTACACAAAGGGAGAAGGAATATAACTTCGACCTGCGTTAGAGCCAAGCCCTTCGCCTTCTTACCAGGAAAGAACTTTAGTGTCCCCAGTCCATTTTCATCGCCACTTTTGACTCCGCATCATCTGGAGTTTCTCGGGAAATTGGTTAAAGGGGCCTTTCTTGGTCCAGGAGTGGAGAGAGTGAGAAGCCCAGAGACTTCTCAGCAAAAACAGTTACAGGCATTTAGTATACTGGAGAAGCATACAAAGTGTTTGAAAAGCAAGTTGTCCTAAAACATGCTTCTGGCAGAGCTGCTTCTAGAAGATAGAAATTAAGACAAGTCCTAGAAATGTTGCTACGTTTAGTCATTTGATGGTCCCTTTTTGAATGAGTGCATAAGTGGCTGAGTGAGTGAATGGATGAAAGGTTTCCTAAGAACAGCAATGTCTTTGTTCTATCTGGTGGCAAGTCCCCACCATCACCTCTTTACCTGGTTGAGAAAAAACCATGAGAAGCAGTTATCTCTTGCATTGAGAGTCAAAGACAGTTATAGCACCCTTTTACTTTTTATGCACCTTCTGTATCAGTGTGTGATACTGTGGTGCCTTGGATGTTGCTATGATGTTGAAAGCTATGCCACCAATATTTCAGATATTAACAATGCCATCCATGGTGGGTGGGTTTCAGAGGAACTTTCAGATTAAGAGCATCTAGGCAGAAAGGCCTGGAGATCTACTTCCAACAATAGCCGATGGCAACCTTATGGATGGCAACAGAATATTGTCTGAACATTGTCACTCGCTTTAGACATGTCATCAGAAGGGGTCAATTGCTAGAGGAAGACATTATGTTTGGTGAAACAGAGGGCCAGCAAGGGGAAGGGGATCGTCAGGGAGGTGGACTGGCACAAGAGCTTCAAGAACACAGGAAGGGGACAATAGCTGCAGGACCAGGTAGCATTTCCTTCTGCTTACACAGGGTTGCCACGAGTATGGGTTGACTTGACTGCAGCCACCTCTCTCTTGTGATGTATGCAAGGGAAGGTGTTGTTCTCCTCATCCTCTAGAAGACAAAACTGTAATTGACTTGGAAACTGGCAGATAAGTCATTCCCAAGTCAAAAAAAAAAAAAATAGGAAGTGATTTTCCAGATGTAGCTGTTGGACAGAGCTAGGATACAAAAGCTTTGGCCAGTGTTCACCCACAGCCTTAGGTCATTTCTTACTGATAGCACCCAGAAGTCCCTGTAAAGCTTACCCAAAACTTATACATTTGTAAGATCCTATGGGGGAACCTTCAGTGCCTCAGTCAGCAAAAGCAAATGGCACACATAAAGGATTAGAAAAGAGTTTAATAGAGAGACATATGTGAGTGGGGTTAAGAGAACCAAACTGATGCAGCACCCAAGGACTAGCAACAGTGGTGAGCTGCTAATTTTGAGTCTGAAGGGGGCCACAGGGGCCTATTTGTTACTGGACCCTGGCAAGTATTGTAGCTGAAAGAGGGAAACCTCCTGCAAGGCTCCTCTTAGACCAAGGAACAGAGTGGCTGCCAAAGCAACTGAGGACAAGCAGTGAGAAGAAGGGATATAAATGCCCTGGTTCATTTCTGTCCTACCTTGTAACCTCCTAGTGGTACAGCCCACTAACCATATCCAACAGAGTACAAGGGAACCCGAGTAACAGAGTCCATAAAGATCAGCCTCATGAGACACACAGCAGAGAAAGATGGAGAGTTGATCAGGAGGAGGAAAGGAAACATAAGTAACACAGCTACCAATAGAACACAGCAGATCTTCCATTCATCCAACCAGTATCTTACTTGAGGGGCTAGGGAGACAATAGTCAACAAGGCAGTCAAGGTCCCTGGCTTCTGGTGTTTACCATCTACTAGAGAGCAATTGACAGTGATCATATAAACAAACAAACAAAATATGCAGTATTTTCAGATGGTAGTAAAAGCCAGGAAGAAAGACAAGATAATTAATAGAGGGTGAGAAACAAAAACAAACAAAAAACCCACTGCCATGGATTGCAATTCATAGTGACCCTATAAGATTGTAGAACTACCTTCTAGGATTTCCAAAGCTGTAAATCTTTATAGTAGTAGACTGATTCATCTTTTTTCCCCACAAAGCAGCTGGTGAGCTGAAACCCCTGATTTTTTGGTTAGTGATTGTTGTTGTTGTTGTTATTTGCTGTCGAGTC
>NW_006921921.1:1543052-1559127 GCF_000298275.1 Orycteropus afer afer | reverse complement strand
CTGGTTAGCAGTCAAGTGCCTTAGCCACTATGCTACCAGAGCTCCCTTTGGTTAGTGATTAGAGAGTGAAAAATTGTTTTAGATAGGATGGTTAGGAAAGGATGTGGCAGTTGTGGAAAGACAACCTGGATTTCCCAGGAAAACTTACGCAGACACTACATTGGCTCCTGGATTGCTTCTTACTAGAGGGTTTGTTTGTGTCAGCCTGGAATCTAGACTGTGACTTAGATGTATAAGCGGACCAGTACCATGAAAATGACAGACAGGAATGGCAGATAATAACAACAACAGCAGGCACTAACATTTAGGTATGATTTGTAATGCAATTTCTCCACAAGGCTATGTGGTAACTTTACAAATATTGTCTCATCTCAGCACAGTGGTCCCTGCAGCTTCATAAACATGAATGCTGAGGCTTAAAAGGGATTGGCCTGGTGGTTCTGTGTTCCGGGCCTCCCACTCCTGCAAGAACAGTGAGGTGGGAATACACAGTCCATTCTTCATGGCTCCAACTCAGTCCCACCCCTCTGATTCTTTAGGCCAAGAGCAGAACTGTTCTCTCTTTGGTGGGCCCATTGATCTGAACTTCACATACATTCTCCTCCATACACATCCCCACCCTAGTTTTGAAAAAGGCTGTGTAAGGAAGGTAAACCACGTGTCCCACAGCTCCAGCCCAGCCTCTGATCACACGTGCATTCAACAATTCTGCAGCCAGCGGCTATTTTTTGCTTTTTCCCTTCTCTCCCCACTCATTTTCCTCAATGTCAGACACGTCTCCAACCGTACCACAGGGGGCTCCAGACCACTTATTGCATACGTAAGATTCCTCAGTCAGTAAAGTCAACCCTGCCCTCTTCTCCAGGAGCCCTCTCCTCAGAGTGGGGTGGACGCTAGGACGCCGGCGAGGCAGCGTTTGCTGGCCACTGGGGTCTACATTTTGTACTTCGCTGACAGCCGCGGTCCGCGGCAATGCCCGCAGCGCAGCCAATGGGCAGCGTTGATTTATGGAGCTGACTAATGCGGGCTGAATGCGGCCTGTCAGGGCGCTGTGAATGGCTTCCCTTCGCCGCACAAGCCCTGGCTTTGTGTTGCTAAGCGATTAGAGCAGATGTAATGAGATTTTGCCCAATCCTCGCTTTGCCCTTTCCTAGCTTCGGCAAAATTGTGTGTGTGTTTGTGAGTTTTCCGAGTTTGCCTTCGCATTGTGGCAAACAAGGGCTAACTTTGCCTTGAGTTGAACAGACTGGGTATTTCCCATTCAGGAGTGAGTAAAAGAACACCTGTCTCAGGAGAAGAAGAATTTTAAAAGTCACTTTTGTGGGGGCTGCAACGTTATCTTAATGTTATATTCGTAGCCATAAATGACTTGCTACACTTTATTTACATACCTTATCTGGAAACTTGCAAAGGAACGAAATTAAAAGAAAAAGAAATGGTGGGGTCGGAGGATCGCGACTCTGGTCCTCCAAAGGAGATAAAATAAAGCCGGGCCTCACAGCAGCACTACTTCCTTCAGTAAGCTCTAAATTGGCCCACTGCTGGCAGAAAGTCCGATTATTTATGGCGAAGAGGAATTTACTGATTTTTTTTTTTTTCTTAATTACGCTCATCTTTTTGAAAGGAACTGAAGCCTCAATGTGCACTCTATAGAGGGTCATTTAGCAAAATGACATCAGACGCTGTGTCGTGCTCCGCGCATCGCGGCTTTAAAAAATGATTATTCTGTGCCGCTAAATGGTATAGATGTACCAACACAGACTAGATTTTTAACTCTGGAAGACGTGCTGGCTCCTGGTTCTTTGTTGGGTTTTGTAAGATGCATTTTGCGCTCGCCTTTCCGCTTGGCTGGAGACACGCAAACTGAATGTGCAAGTACTGCAGGCGGCGAGCGAGGAGCGGGAGAGAGAGGAGTAGGATTCTGATCACGTCCCTGCTAACTGACAAGAAGCGAGCCAGCCAAAAACCCACTAATTTCTTTTTGAATCTTGGTAATTGGGTACTTTTACACGCAGCTCACGCTATACGGACGGAGTCACAAGCTTAGATGGGCCAGTGTCTCAAAGAGACCACACATTTCTAGGGTTTTTTTCAATTTACTTCACTCTAACTCCTTCCACAAGGAATGTATACGTGCCTCTTACTTAAAATCAACACGAAAAGTGTGTGGGTGGGAAGGCAGGAGTAGAAAATCTACCTGAAAGTGGGAGAAGAGGAACACAGCTGCCAGGAGAAGTACCCCAGGCCCCAACTCTAGCATCAGCATCCTTCCAAGCACCCCTGGTCTCCATTATTTCATCCAGTCCTTGCAGTGGCACAAAGAGAAACTCGGAATGGGGGCCAGAACTGAAAAGTGGAGCAGAGGGCCCTCTCTGCAGTACACTCTTTGGGGGAGTTTTTTTTTTTTTTTTTTTAAATGTGCAGTGATTTCATGAAAGGATGTTGCAACCATTAATCACTGCCTAGAAGCCCTCTAAGAGTCTGAATCAACTAGAAGGCTATGTTTTTTTGGGGGAGGGATGTTTGAAGTCTCTATATGCATCCACATTTGTAGCACAGAAGGGGAATAAAAAGTATTCTTATCTACTTTTTTTTCCCCTCTACATTCATCATAGAGATACCACTAGGCATAGCACTTGTCTTTGTCATTGCTGCCACTTAGGGTGTTTTGCACCACCCTCTTCTCCCCCATCCACCCCTTCCCTTGGACACTTCAATAATAACTTGCCCAGGGGTAGCTGAGTCAAAGAAGGCTTGGAGGCAGCTAATTATTTTCATTTGTAAAAAAGAAAAAAAAAAGTTTTATTACGAAACTAGTTTGTATAAAACAGGGTTATACATTTTTTTTTTTGTAAGTTTGTAATAAAACAGTAAGACAAAAAGGCAGTGATAGAAATTTCCCAAAAGGCAACCTATCGAAACCAATTGGCTGCCATTTTGCGTTTGGACAGTAGCTGCATAAACTTTGTTCTTCTAGAACAGTATTTAATAACATCATTAATACATTAACGAAGTTTCTATAAAGTAAGACACATTGGTGCTGAAGTACATCTGGTGGCCTTTTGATCTCACCTATGAGGATAGTTCTTTACAAAGCCACATAGGGAAAATGGCAGGTGTAAAGTGAACTACACATCTAAAATAGGCAGAGGTAATAGCATTACATGTTAAAGTATCAAGATATACACATTTTAAACCATTTGTACAAAACTTCTATAAATTTTTCTCTCTCTTATGTACAAAAATATCTTAATATATCCCCAAACTGGTTAGGATAGATACAAATAGATTTTTCTTATAATAAAAAAAAAATTCACAAAAGGTTGGAAGCATTCTAGGATGAAAATGGTAGAAAAGATGGTGTGAGGGAGGGCCTAGGGCTTGGGGAGGGAGTATCATAGGATCAGGATTTCCAAAGAGTGAGTATCACATCCTTTTACTGCATACAGACGTCCACAGCTTATCAGGATGAGAACACAACCCATTGCCAGAGGGCTGAGAACTGAGCTTTGTGAGAGGGTGGGAGGTGCAGGCTCCCGGGGAAGCTAGCACTTTCAGCTCCTGTCAGTGGTGGGTGGGAGTTTCTGCAGGGCGTGTGCCACTCCCTTCTGCCAGAGCCCACTGGCTTTGCACACAAGCTGCATTTTACGCGTGGACTCGGGTCCTAGTGGCTCTTAGTATCTCCGTGAATGATTGGAGGGCAAAGATACTGTTCTGAGCGCATCCTTGTTCTCTGAGAGCATTGCAGGTCCGGCAGGCATTGCTTAGCGGCTTTGGGGTTGGTTGCCTGGGTTATGTTTTTCGTCCTTCTTCTCTTCTTCATCTTTTTTTGTTTTCTTTTATCCCCCCTTTTCCTCCCTCCCAACGTTGCTGAGGAGAAAATACTAAAGATGCAGTTGTGCGGTCACCCTACAACATAAACACAAGAACGGGAGAGGTTAGTGTGAACTTAAAGGCCAGTGGTTGGGTGAGATCGAAGTTTGGGAAAGGGTCTGTCAGGTACAGCGCCTCTTTGGATAAGTCTCCGACCTTAATTTGCCAGTATCTCCCCACCTCACCCCTACCCTGCCTTCCCCTCCTTGAAGAGCTGGGCAAAGCCCCACTCTTGGAGGCCATTGCTGAAACAAACTAGGATTTGAAATTGACAAACTTGGCAACAAATCCTTTAAGTCAAAATCCCCTTCATCTCCGTGGAGACAGACGACCCCCTCCAGACACTAAGAAGGGAGGAAAAAAGGGTGGAGACAACAAAAATGCCCCCCCCACTCACCCCCAAGATGCCACCTACCTGCTTCCAAAGTCCTCTGGCACCAGGGCCTGACCAGGCCAAACCCCTCAGAACCAGTTGGTGAAATCGAGCAGCTCTTGCTCCTCGGGGCTGAGCGGGTCGTAAGAGCCCTCATCGGAGGAGTAGGATGAGACCGGCGAGCCGGCCATAGAGTTCATGTCGTTGGAGTAGTTGGGGGAGATGGTGGGCGACAGGACGCCAGCCTGGAAGGCAGCGCTCACTGCGTCGTGCTCGTCCAGCAGCTGCTGCAGCGCGCGGATATACTCGACCGCCGAGCGCAGAGTCTCCACCTTGCTCATCTTCTTGTTGGCCGCGCCGTTGGGGACGTGCTCACGCAGGGTGGCGAAGCCCAGGTTGACCAGCTTGACGCGGTTGCGCTCGCGCTCGTTGCGGCGCGCCACGGCGGCCGGCTGCTGCTGGGGCAGGCTGTAGCCGAAGCCGCTGAAATTCAGCCGCCGTTTGCAGCGCATCAGTTCGGGCGAGGACGAGCGCTGTCGCTTGACTTGCTTGGGCGCTGACTTGTGACCGCCCCCTGAGGGTTGGCCGTCGGCCGCCGGGCTCAGCTGTGGCGCCTGCTGCGGCGGCGGGGGCGGCGGCTGCTGCTGTGCGCTCTGGGCCGCCGCCGCCACCGCCGCCGCCGCGGCCGTAGCGAAGAAGCAGGCTGCCGGCTGCAGGAAGGGCTGCTGGGGTTGCGGCTGGGGCTGCTGGCCCGCGCCGCCGCTCTCCATCTTGGCAGAGCTCTCCATGCGCAGCGGTGGCCAAGGAGTCGTGGAATAGGAGCAAGCGGGGACACGAGGGGAGGGCCCGCAGGAGGGAGACACAGACAGAACTCGGGTGCACGAACAGAGAGGGAAAGAAGAAGAAAGGTGAAGAGGGAGCCAAGAGGGAAATTAAAAATACAAGTCCCGGGGAGACTTCTCAGGCTAGGAGCACGGAAGGTGCAAATCCTTTTCCTCCTCCCTCCACTCCTCCTCTCCCCCTCCTCCCCTCCTGGGTTGGCTTCAGGAGCCTCGCGTGGCGCTCGCGTGTGAGGCTGCAGCTAGCGCCTTCTTGTTAAAAAAAAAAAAAAAAAAAGGCAGAAGAAGCAGCAAAAGTCGGTGCCGAGCGCGCTCTGCTGAGTCGCCCGCTCACTCTCCCCCTACCGCTGCGCGCTCTTGCGCCGGGTCTCGATCTCTCCAGCCGTGGCTCAGGCTGTTTTATTATTATTATTATTATTTTGTTAACCCCCTTTCTTTCTTATTTCCTTCTTTCACTCGCCCTCCCTGGCCGGCTCCCTGTCGCCTTCCACGTTCCCTGACTAGAAGTGAGAGAGTGCTGGGCGGCCGGAGTGCCGCCGCCTTTTCAATGGGACACCCAGCCCCACGCGCTGCCCTGGCCCCGCCTCGCCCCCCACTCCCCGCGGCTGCGGCAAGCGGCTGCAGCCCCCACCACCCCCTCCTCTTACCTCCTCCTCTCACCGACTCCCTAAACTCTCCCTCCTCCCCCTTACTCCGCCCGTTCCCTGCGCCCGCTCCTTGCAAACTCTCCATTCAGCAGGGTTTGTTGTTGCAGTGCGTGCGCCTGGCGCGTGCCGGACTCCCGGCTGAATAAACAGGCGGCGCGCTCGGGGCGGGCTGCTGCCGGGGGTGGCTCTTGAAAGGGGGGGGGGGAGCGGCGTTGCAGGAGGGACGAATGGCGCTGGGAATTGGGGTGTAGGGGAAGAAAGATTCGGAGCAAGGTGCACGGAAATTCTTCAGAGAACTTGGAGCAAAGCGCAATGAAGGATTTGGACGGAGAAAGTGGCACAGGGGCGGTGTGGAGGTTGGGGGAAGTGGGGCTCGGCTTTCTCTGGTTTCTTCTTCCCACTGTCACTGACTTGGGGGGTCTTCATTGCCCTTAGAAACTGAAGCAAATTGATAGGATTGGAGCTGGGAAAGACGAGGGGCAACTCAGTCCAGTGTCATGGGAAAACTATGCTAAGCCTTGTGTTCTAGTCCCAGCCTCTCCTTCCACCAGCTCTGTGGCCCTTGGGAAGTGTCATCCTCTCAGAGCCTCAGTTCTCTGTGGCAACAGATAGTTGTATTGAATGGTCCTTTATGTCCTTTCCAAGGAGCCCCGGCGGCGCAATGATTAAACACTTGGCTGTTCAAACCCACCGGTAGCTTTGTAGAAGACAGAGGTGCCAGTCTGCTTCAGTAAAGATCTACAGCATTTCTACTCTGTGCTACAGGGTTGCTATGAGTCGGAATCGACCGACGGCAACGACTTTAAAGTCCCTTTCTGCTCTAAAAACTACTGACGTGAACCTCACAACTGAGCAAACATGTATGGAGAGCATAAGCGAGGAGGAGGGAGTTGAGCGCACGGAGAAGCAGTTGTGGTTAGAAGTGTGTGCAGGCAGGGATGCCTTCAAGGATGAACTCTGCCGACCATTGGCATCGCCCCCTTTCTTCTCCTCCAGAGGATTATTTCCAGACTGACTGGGGGTGGCACAGAACTGGAGCGCGCTGGAATATTACCTGGTTGGGTCTGGGAAAAAAGAACGGTGGTGCAGTGTGGAGGTGATGGAGCTTGGGGGCCCTGGGGAACGTCCCTGGTTGTTGGGCACCGCGGCAGGCACCTCGGCGGCCCTTGGCGCAGCCTCCATCCCGCCCCAGGCGTGTGCCCGGCCGGCCGGTGGCAGGCGACTGGGAGCCGAGCCCGGTTGGGCCGCGTGCTGGCGCCGCGAGGGAGGGGGAGGGGCTAGCAGCCGTCGCTCGCCCGCTTGGACGGCGCCTGCCCAAGCGCCCTTCCCGGGCCCTCGGCCCTGGCGCTTGCCGGCCCGAGCCCTGTCCAGCTTCTGGGCGCCTGGGAACGCGGTGCTCCGGCGAAAGCTGAGCAAGCAACAGACTCCATCTGTGTCCAGCTCGGGCGATGAGGCTGAAGCGTGTCTCAGGTGGCGTCTACATCGGCAGAAACGAGAGGAGGGCAATTATGCGGTTAATTTGTCCGGTAGAAATAGGCAATTTTGATCAGAGACCTGGGTGCAGGATGATTGTGGTGAGTCAGCCACATAATTGTTTCTAATTGAACGTCCGTTTGTGGAGATGACTCTTTCTAAAGGGCCCGTGGGGATTGGAACCCAGGGACTGCCAAAGGTATAGGTGGCTATGCTAGCTTTCAGAACAATGATGATGAGATTGGGAGTTAAAACAAGTGGCTTCCTAGATGGATCCTATTTTTCTTTCTGCCTCAGTTTCCTCTTTATAGGACAAAGGGATTTGGAAGGCATAAAATGGAATCGCTCCAACCGAAGTTGGTTCTTTAAATCGCCCCGCTTCTCACAGGCCTCTGCTGATACCAGTGGGCTTTACACCCCTGCCTTTCCCTCAGCTCCGAAAAGAACTGAGAGGTCTGCAAGGTCACATTGATCCTCTGTTCCTGGAAGCACCAGGCCGAAGGCCCAGTCACACCCTTGGGTTGACCATCTTGGGCTTTCCGACCAGAGTAAGCCTCAGACCACCTGGCAAAATAGTAATTATTTGGACACATCACCTTACACATGTACACACATGCAAAGGCCCCAGCTATGAGCTCTGAGTGTAGGCCGCCAGGAGGCTTCTAGGAAAAGCTTCTTCCTGCCCGGCCATTCATTCCTCTTTAGCAAAATCATTGCGACGTGGGATGTGGCGCTACCATGGACTCATCTGTGTGTGTCTTCTTTCACAATAAGCTGACCCACTGGCCCTGAGCTCCTTTCCAAACCAGTCCCTGTCACTTCACACTTGATAAAGGTCCAGAGTTCCATCTCTGCCACTATTTTGCATTGTAACCTTGAACTAGTCCCCCTCCCTCTACTGGCCTCAGTTCTACTGGCCTTCATCTGTACAGGAATGGCAGACACTACCTGATTTAGAAACTCAAATCTAGAGCACAGAAAATTTGCCAGTAGCTAGCATGCGTTCCCAGTCTCCCCCTTGGGTGTGGGCTCCACAAGTGCACAGATATACTAATTGCCAGGGGTTTCAAGACCAGAGCCTACTCCAGAAACACACACACATGCACACACACACACACACCATGAAATGGGTACCCTAACAGGAGTGCCACCTTGTGAAGCCATGCCTTGTAGAAGCTCTCCCCATTGGCCTCAGCCCAGCAGAAAAGACAGTGGGTGCAGGGATCCTTCCAGCCAAAGCTATCTTGAGTAGTTGTCTCTATTCTCCTGCTCTGTCCAGAGCCAAACACCTCTCCTTATCCTCTCTGTTCACATTTCTCAATCCTGCTACCTTATACTTTGCAATGCTCTCCAAGGATCCAAGTGTTCTTCTCCCCCACTCTCTCCCAATTAAACAAAACTAACACTTCTACCACCACCATACTCCTTGCCCAACTCTGTCATCTCCACCTTCCCCTCCAATCCCAAGATAGAACTTTCTAGAATTTCTCTTTAGGGGTTTGCAACTCTAAACTCCCAGGAATGCATTGCCAGGGGAAATTGTCACTGAAAATGTTTATTTTTTTTTCCCCACCAGGTTGAAGCAAAGGATTGTTCCAGAGTCAGAACTAGAAACCTGTCTTTGACCCTGCCACTGAGAGTAAGACACTTCCCCCATCACCTCCATTGAGGAAAATTGACCACATCTTCTGCTGGGCCTACGAATATCAGACCCAGCCCATTGCTGAAACCCATTACCGTGGAGTTGATTCTGACTCACAGTGACCCCATAGGACAGAGTAGAACTGCCCTGTAACATTTCCAAGGCTGTAATCTTTATGGAAGCAGACTGTCATATCTTTCTTACATGGAGCAGCTAGTGGATTTGAACCACTAGCACCCAAGAGCTTAACCACTACACCAGTGGGCACTGAGGGATAAATCAGACAGCCCTTACCTGGTATCCAGGCTCTGTTGCTTAAGAGCAAATCTCTTCCACTCTGTGAACCTTGGCTTCCTAGTCTGTGGCATGTCCCCATTGTAGTACGGACCTTAAAGATGTGAAATTTCATTGAGATGATTGATGTATGTGCAGCACCCAAGGCTAGGTTTAACTAAAACGGGATTAATGTGCCTTTCTAAAACAATAAGTTCACCCTTTCTAAAACAGTAAGTTCACCCTTTCTAAAACAGTAAGTTCACCCTAGGCCATCCAGGAAGGGGTCTGTGGGAGGAGGAAGCCCAGCTCTTGCCTTCCTGGAATCAGGAAGTGGAATTAAGACATCTGGGACCATCTGTGATCATTGTTCTAGATAATGGAGACCTAATGCCACCCTGTCTTGCTCTCCCAGCACCTGGGTGTGGTGATGCTTATAAACTGATGTGACAGGGATAGAAACCAAGTTTTTAACACAAACAGAAGCAAGTGAAATCAAATACCAATGTGGTCCTTGGTGTCCACTTGGGAGGGATTTGGTGGCGTCACTGGACTTGGCTGCCATGTCAGCTTTCTGTGGCTTCTGTGCCACCCAGTCTATGTGAGCATGTTCCAGGGGCTTGGCCAGGCTGCTTGTTCATTGTTCCATTTATCCGGAATCAGGAGGTGATGAAAGCAATTTACAAGGGAAGAGTTTGATACTTTCATCCATAAATGAGTGCATCTGTGAGAATGGTATTTGCCTATCAAAGCTGTTTATGAGAATCAAATTAGATGCTACTTGTGGACCCTGAAAAATCTTCCTTTTCATTTCTTCAAATTATCATTATTCAGGCAATAGTCTGCCCTGTGATGAGAAGGGCAAGACACTGAGCCCCTTTAGTGTGTATTACCCAGAATATAGATGTTCCAGAAAATGAGGTTACCCTTTCTCCTCCAATACAGTAAGGGCCTTGATTTCTACACCTCCAGGCTCCTTTCCTAGATCAGAGAATTCTGGAGCTTCAGATTAGACACATCTCTATTTGATGCCAGGATCTGCAGGGAGAGATGGTTTTCCCAGTGCCATGAAGATAGCTGCTGCCCAGGAGACCTGAGGCCCTGGTACCCTGAGTCTCCTGCCACCTTAACTTCTACTCGCAGATGAAGGCCAGGGCAGTGACACCTTTGCACCAATGCTATCCTCAAGCTCCAGAATTGTGCACTTGTTCTCTTTGGAGAAAAGATATGCTTCTTACCTTTTAAAAAGCTCCATTTGTGCCTTTTGGGGGTGGAGAGAGACAGATGAAATGAAGTTTTCCACTGACTGTGTGATAAAATAATACGTTTTTGTTGGATCCTTAACAAAGGGCACACACAGGTTACAAAGATGAACACAGGCCTTGGACTCCTGGTGCAGTCACAAGATTTTTAGCGCAAACTTCATTTAAGTTCCTAGGTGGCACAGGAGCTCTGGTGCCGTAGTGTGTAATGCATTTGACTACTAACCAGAAGGCTGACGGTTCAAACCCACCAGCCACTCCTCGGAAGGAAAGTTGGGTAACCTACTTCTGTAGAGATTCTGTGTCAGAAACCCAAGGAGAGGTCGCTATGAGTTGGATCTGACTCAGCAGCAGTGAGTTTGGTTTTAAGGAGCTCTGGTGGCATAGTACCTAAGACATTTGACTGCTAACCGGAAGGCTGGAGGTTCAAACTCACCAGCTAGTTTGTGCTCTATCACTAACCTATAGGTTTCCAAACCCACCCAGCAGTGTCATGGAAAAAAGACTTGGCAATCTGTTTACATAAGGATTACAGCCAAGAAAATCCTGTGGAGCATGGTTCTACTCTATAACACATGGAGTCACCATGAGTCAGAATTTATTCAGTGGCCTTGGGTCAGTTGGGGAGAGCTGGGATCCAGAAGCCGTGGGGGCTTTGAGGACTCCGTGAGCCTGTATTCTTAGCCCATATTTTAGTTCTGGGAACACAGAGCCTCTGGCTTTGGGTTGTATGCTACTTCACCAAGGGAGAACGAAACAAACATTACTGCACGATTTGTTCTCTACTGTCTCCAAGCACACACTTCCCCAAGGTAACTTCAGAAAACCCTGCAGCCCAGCCTGCAATAGGTCTGCCCCAGCCTCAGATGGCCTGCTCAGGAGGCAGAATAGTGCAAGGCACTTATTTGTCTTGGCTCAGCTTCTTGCTCACATCAGCCAGGCCTGCACCTGCATTAAGGAATCCAGGCTTCTAACAAATCTATCTGCTTTTTCACTATGCCTTAAGGGGTGGGGGAGAGAGAAAAAGACCTGGAAAAACAAAACAACAAAAAGCACAAACTATTATTTTATTGTGGCTTTTTTGTTGGGGAGGGGCGGCTGAGAGGTGGGGACGGATGATTTGCAGCCACCCTCACAAATCCTTTTGAAGTTCTCCAAATCAGGAGAAGTAACGCAAAGTCTTTGTTTTTTCAAAAGCCCCATTTACATTATGATTAAATACCTTCCTCCTCGGATAAGCATAAAGAAAGTCGTTAATCTATATAGCTCTCCAAAGAATCAATACATTCTAAACTTTTGTAGGATTTGTTACACTTTATTTTGTTACAGTAGGCCAGCTCCTCTCAGTCTAGGGACAGGGCTCTCCTTCCTCCTGCTCCCCACCTCCTCCAAGAATGAAAATAAAGTAAAGGTCTTTCACAGTAAACAAAACCAGCTGATTCTTCACAGAGAACCCATGAATAGCTGGAGAAGAAAAAAAATTACAATAAATGGTGCATTTTTTTTTTCCCCCTCTGCTGGGTATAGTATTCAAGGATCAGGGCAGTATTCAAACAGAGGTCCATTTTTTGCTCAGCAAGAGAGTTTAGAAAAGAAGCGTGGGGTCCATTCAGCGCTTTCCCCCCTTCACAATCACAGGGCTGTATGAAACCTATCTTCCATGCCTTGTCAGAGTATTTCTGGGGACCAATTAGCGCTTTGTTGCATGGCTTCTTTGCTGAATCTTTGAGCAGCAAGAAAAGCGCTCTTGAGTCGCCCCTTATTTTGACCATTTCAGTCATTACTCAGTGTAATAATTAATATGACAACTGGACGCTCAAGTTTGTATAGAAACACCTCCGCTCCAGGAGCGGGCGTGCAGTGGGTGGTAACAAGCTGCACATCAGCCCAAGAAGCCACACACACAAAAAAGGGAATGAATGGCGAGAGAGAAAGAGAAGGAATAAAGATAAAATAGTTGGCACAAGGCGTAGGGACATAAAACAGACTCAGATGGGGAGAGGGAGGAGGAACAATTAGAAGGGGAGGGAAACCACCCTACAGAGGTTAACTTATTTTGAAACTGTTTTCTGAATAGAACCGTGGACGTGAGTGGTTGGCTTTCAAGACAACTCGTTTTCCCTCATCTTTTTCGGACCCGTTTGGAAAGACGTTAAAAAAAAAAAAAAAAAAAGAAGGCCTTGCCAGCCCAGTGCTCGCAAGGACGTGTGCAATCTTTAGGTTCTTTCCAGGGCCCTTCTGGAAGGTGCACTCAACCGGAGCTCCCAGCCCCTTGCTCTGCGTTCGGCGTCCATTTTTACGTGTTTTTTTTTTTTTGACTTTCGCTAGGACCTCGGTCTTTGGAGTTGGCCATCAACCAGCTCCGGCGCCGAGTGTAGAAGAACGAGACGAGGGTTGGGCCATTTCGCCCGGTGGATTGTGTTGGGCCACCTCCCAGGGGGTGGATTTTGGTGAGATGGTATTCCTTTATACCCTCCAATCACTCTGCAAAGTTGACTTGGAAAAACAGCGCCCTGCGGGGCTCCTGAGCCGGAAGGGGTCTCTCCCTGGCAGCTCGCAGACAGCCTGGGCGCTGGGTCCCAGCCCCCTCCGGGTGCCCGCCTCTGCCCGCCCCCGCAAGTGCGCCCCAGGGTTGCGACCCGCTCCGTGACGGCATAATAAATAATTAGAGGGTTTAAGCGCATTAGCCACAGCTCATGCTAATGAGCCAGATAAGGGCTCACGCTAACCAGAAGTGACAGTTTGCATACAGGAAGGTGGGGGGGGGGCTGCTATTTTTACCCAAACTTGATAGCTCCTTCTCAAATTCATACGTCCCAAACTTTCCTCCCCCGTCCCCCTCATTTCTTTCTCCTCACTTCTCACCACCCTCCGCCACACACAGAACACACACACACTCCACCCTCTTTTGACCCTTCCACTGCCTTTCGCTAGACCCGGCCTCATTGTGACGTCACGACCACCCCTACCCGCCACCCGGTGCCTATGTCTGACCCGCCTGGAAAGTTCACTCCTGGCGCGTCCGCGACCGAGTTACTCAGTCTCTAAGAGTGTGTCTGTCTTTATCCAGGGCGGGACGTCCTAAGGCTCCCAGCCCTCAGGGAGGGACTGTAAGGCTCAAGGTCAGGGGGATCTGAGAGGCTCCCAGGGGCCTGCGCGCCCTCGGGTGCTCGTCTGCGCTCTGCAGGGCTAGGGCAGCTGCGGAATGGGGCGGGGAATGCAGGCTCCGAGAGCCTTGGCTCTCCCGAAAAGCTCCCACCGCCTCCCTAAAGCAGGGGCAGTTTGCCGAAGTGACTGAGGTCAGTCGTGTGTCCCTATTGTGTGGCCACGTGTCCTGTGTCCATCATCACCTCCCCAAAGTCCGAGCGCAGCTCGACTCCTCGAGGCTCGGCCTGGGAATGCTTGGCCCTATAAATCAACCTGGTGGTCGCCAGCAGTCTCCACCTCAGCTCAGACTGGACGCTGGCCCCAGGACCAAGGGGAAAGTTTGCTCAGGACAAGTTAGGCAAGAAGCAGCCATTGCCAGGACACTTAACACTGTTTACCTGGGAAACTGTGTGCCGCCAGGAAGCTCTGAGTGGCGTGCCTAAGGCACTTGACTTCTAACCAGAAGGCTGGCAGTTCAAACCCACCAGCCACTCTCCGGAAGGAAGACTGGGCAATCTACTTCCATAGAGATACTGCCTCAGAATCCCAAGGAGGGCTCTCTATGAGTCAGATTAGGCTCAACAGCAGTGAGCTTGTTTTTGTTTGTTTGTTTAGATCTGCTTGTTAACCCTGTCTTCTCTCTCCTCTCTTAGAGTATTTGCAGCGCCACCCATGGACAAAACCAGAAACTTTTTTTTTAAGTGGGGAGGGTGGAGGGAGGAACAGAGTGATTTCTAATAATATATGGATATTCACTGACAGTGAACCTAAAGAAACATCCAACAAGGACAGGCTTAAATGAGTTAACATTTGTAAAAATGCTTAGAACTGTTCCTGGCAGTAAACCCGGAGACATGTTTGTTAAGCAATGAGTGGGAACAAGCCGGAATACATTAAAAGAGACATGTGCTAGTCATTTAAGGTGTTAGAAACATGCCTTTTAAATCTAAATGTAATCAAAGTTGATCTGTTCATTGCTTCTATTATGTTCAAGTATCTATTGAACATAATGGAAGTATATAAGACACACTTATTGCCTCCAAGAGGAGTCCCTGAGTAGTGCAAAGGGCTATGTAACCAGAAGGTTGGTGGGTCAAACCCACTCACAGGTGCCTCAGAACACAGGCCTGGTGATTTGCTTCTTAAAGGTCGCAGCCTTGAAAACCCTATGGAGCAGTTCTTTGCACACCTGGGGTCACCGTGAGTTAGAATAGAGCAGATGGCAACTAACAACAATTGCTTTGTAGTTGAAGAGAGGAAACAAATAAACAAAAAACAACCAAACTTACTGCAGTGGAGTCAGATCCAACCCATAGCGACCCCTCCTTGGGTTTCTGAGGCAGCATTACCACAGAAGTAAATTGCCCAATCTTCCTTCTGAGGAGTGGCTGGTGGGTTTGAACTGTCAGACTTCTGGTTAGCAGTCAAGTGCCTTAGGCACTATGCCACCAGAGCTCCCGAATAGAGGAAAACAAAATATAAAAGAAAAAGAAGATTCATTCAAACACTCATTAAGGCAACAATGGGAAGCCCTCCCCATTCTCTGCCATTACACATTAATCTTAGGGGCACTTCAAGGCTACCCCCCAGGTAAACACACAGTCTAGGTAAATACAGAGGGCTTATTATGCAAATAACACCCTGAAATCAGTAATCCAGTCCCTCTCACCCAAATGGTTGTTCCAAGCTTCTCCTATATGACAAACTCATGAACAAACACAAATGGACACACACACCTTTGGGAGAATCATTTCAAGTCAAGAGATTTTTAGTTTTGTGACCTTGGGTAAGTTGCTTAGCTCTCTGGAATTCCTTTCCATCTACAAAAGGAGAGGGTTAAGATGTCTGGCCTTCAGTGCTCACTATATAGGCTATGCAGGCTTGACGCCTGACTCTGCTGTGGCAACAGTTCCCTTCTTCCAGCAAACCAGGAGATGAAACATCTTTTCCACAAGATTGGGCAAATGACATCATTGGCAGCGGGTTTTCCATGGTGTATTAGATCATGGCTCCTGGTGGCCAGAAGGTGGCATAATGAAGTCAGCGTGAGGAACTCTGGTGGCGCTGTGGTTAAAGCACTGCTAACTCAAAGGTCGGTGATGGGACCCTATCAGCTGCTGAGTGGGCGAAAGATGAAGCAATCCGCTCCAGTAAAATTTGCAACCTTGGAAATCCTACGGGGGCAGTTCTATTCTGTCCTATAGGGTCCCTGTGAGGTGGAATACACTCCATGTCAGTGGTTTTGGTTTTGGGGTTTCTGGGGACCAGGGCAAGAGGTGGGCTATGGGAGCATCAGAATTCACGTGCCAGAAGGCGAAACTTACACTGTCACAATCAGCTTTGTAGAGGAATAAGATTCCCCTCCACTGCTTAAGGTTGGGCAAATCTACTTCAGTAGTGATGTTGTTGTTGTTATGTGCCCTCCAGTCGGACCCTACTCATAGCGGCCCCTCCTTGGGTTTCTGAGGCAGTATCACTACGGAAGTAGATTGCCCCATCTTCCTTCCTAGGAGTGGCTGGTGGGTTTGAACCACCAGCCTTCTGGT
>NW_006921921.1:1541139-1542952 GCF_000298275.1 Orycteropus afer afer | reverse complement strand
GGGTTTGAACCACCAGCCTTCTGGTTAGCAGTCAAGTGCCTTAGGCACTATGCTACCAGAGCTCCACCTTGGAAACCCAAAGAGGGGTGGCTATGACTCAGAGCTGACTCGGCAGCAGTGAGTTTGCTTTGTTTGGCTCTATTGCTTAAAGGGAGCTCTGGTGGCATAGTGCCTAAGCCATTCGACTGCTAACCAGAAGGCTGGTCGTTCAAACACACCAGCCACTCTTCGAAAGGAAGGTTGGGCAATGTATTTTCGTAGATTCACCGCCTCGAAAACCCAAAGGGGGTCGCTATGAATCGGAATGGACTCTATGACAGTGAGTTTGGTTTCTACTGGTGTTGCTTAAGCATGTTTTGGTCTTGGAGTTAGCTGAGTAACTGGGAAGCGCGCCGGCTTCCTTTGCGGGTTGTGTGGGTCGCTCGCCATCTGCTGTTTCTTGTTCAAACTGCAGCCAGGATTGTGTGAACATTCTCTGAGGCTTTCATTCGAGACCATTCAACTCAGTTCAGCTGATTGTAGACCACACAATTCAGTTCAACCATACAGCGCTGAGCTGCCTGATCGCATCCCATACAATACACATACTAGTCCTTTTGTATATTGAAGATTGAAAACAACTTCTCTAGAGGTATTTCAGGATGGTAGGACAAAATCTCCATCACTCAAACATGTGAAGAACTAACCAGTTTTTATAATGGTGCTATATACTAGTTTAGTAGGAAGCTCTGGTTAGTGTAGGGCCGAAGGCATTTGACTGCTAACCAGAAGGCTGGCTGTTCAAACCCACCAGCCACTCCATGGAAGGAAGACTGGGCAATCTACTTCTGTAGTGATACATTGAAAAGAATGGAAATTCCAGAATACTTAATTGTACTCATGAGGAACCTATATGTAGACCAGGAGGCTGTTCTTTGAACAGAACAAGGGATACTGCATGGTTTAAAATCAAGATGGGGGTGTGTCAGGGTTGTATCCTTTCACTATACTTATTCAATTTGTATGCTGAGCAAATAATCTGAGAATCTGGACTATATGAAGGAACATGGCATCATTAACAACCTGCGATACAGTGATGATACAACTCTGAGAGGGCACAGACAGGGGTGGAATTCCCGCTGGTCAGGAAGATGGGTGGACGCAGGAGATGGCCACACCTCTGTTCCCAAGAAGGTGTGGGGTATAAGAGTAACGAGGGGAATATTATACCTTTCTAGTGGTCAGCCTCCAGTGCAGTTTTGCCTGTGCTGTTCTTTGCAAGTGGAGCCTATTCTTAGGTTGCTGCCTAGATCAGGATGCTGTTTGCGTATATTTGCATATATTCAAGATGGCTTAGCTCTCAGGACAGGCAGCATTCCACAGCTCTGTTTGTCTCCTTATTCATTGTTTTCCTTTCTACTTGTCAGCTGCCAGTGCAGTCCTTGCCCATGCAGTCAGTCCTTGGTAAGCAGAGCTGATTCTTAGGTTGCTGCTGGATTGGAATGCTGATTGCAAATATTCAAAATGGCTGTGCCCTCAGGACAGCTGGCAAGCTGCAGTTCCATTTGTCTCCTTATTCACTGTTTTCATTTAGGTTCTTCTACTAGTTGGTATTTAATCCACTTCTTTATCCTCCCCTTTAAGCTCAGGCAGGGTTCCAGGATTATCTTCTGTATCTGCTTCAATTAGTTTCTCATTTCTTTGTTGCAGAAGTTCTATGTAGCTTGTTTTCTTGTTCTGATCTTGCCAGAAGTCCATAGATTGTTTTTCTGATGTTGAATCATTCTTGCATATCTGATATGTATCCCACTTGGTCATGATGCATTATATTTTT
>NW_006921921.1:1539211-1540447 GCF_000298275.1 Orycteropus afer afer | reverse complement strand
CTAATTGTTGGAGATGGATTAAAGTTTGATTTTGGTTCTTTCTCCTTTTTTGTTGTGTCCATTTATTGCTATAAGTTGTCCTCTGAACACCTCTTTTACTGTGTCCCAAATATTTTGGTATGTTGAGTTTTCATTCTCACTTCATTCAAAGAATTTTATATGATTTTCTTCTTTTTTATTTTGGTGAGAAGGTTTACTAATTTTCTTTGAGGTTACCTTATAATTTATTATTATCTTCCCAAGTTTAAAACAGTCCATTTTATCTTGATATCATCTTGACTACTTCTCTATTTGAAAGTTCTATATCTACATCATTTATTCTCTCATTTTGCTTTGAGGTTTTCACTGTTTACAAATTGACATCTCTGGTTCCCGATTTCCAGTCATGTAGATTTATTTTATTTTTGATGCTTCTATGTCTGGGTTGATTTCTGGGTGATGTTGTTATGTGTCTTAATCTCTGGTTGTTGTCTGAGACTGTTGGTTCTCTGTGCAAAGGAGTCCCTTTAGCATTTCTTGTAAGATTGGTCTGATTGCTACTAATTCTATTAATTTCTGTTTATATGACAAAGTACTAATACCATCCTCATATTTGAGGGACAGTTTTGCTGGATATATAATTCTTGGCTGGCCTTTTTTTTTCTTTTCTCCTTTCAGGGTTTTATATATTTTATCCCATTGCTTTCTTTCCTGCATGATTTCTGCCAAGAAATCAGAGTCTAGCCTTATCGATTCTGCTTTTAAGGTGAGTTTTTGTTTTTCCTGAGCTGCTTTTAGGATTCTTTATTTGTCTTTGGTTTTGGAAAGTTTGATCATGATAAATGTAAGGTCACAGTAAGGAGAAGAGGATGCACAAAAGTGGGGTTAAAGAGAAGTTTTTATTCTGTGCTCCCGGGAGAGGTTTATGGGTCCCCGAGAGGGGCCCGGGAAAGGTTCACGGGTCCCTGAGAGGAGCCAGAGAAGTTGTGCTGCCCAGGTGAAAGAAAGGGTTTTTCATAGTGATTTTCTTCCTGGTTCTTAGAGGACCAGAGTGAGAGCAAGGTATGTGTTACAGGGACCAATAAGATTAAAGTACCCCATTAGCATGGGGGTAGGAAGCAGAGTTGAAGCACTTCATTAACATGTTGTTGTTGTTGTTGTTGTTGTTAAGTGCCATTGAGTCATTTCCGACTCATAGCAACCCCATGCACAGCAGAATGAAACACTGCCCGATCTTGCTCCAGCCCCACAATCCCT
>NW_006921921.1:1522808-1535268 GCF_000298275.1 Orycteropus afer afer | reverse complement strand
AAGGAAGAGAAAAGGGAAAAAGGAGGAGAGAAGAGTGTAGAACTAAGAGGGAAGATAAAACAGTAAAGAAGGAAAACAAGCGGTCCAGCCCTGGTTGGCGGTAGATTGGACTGCCTTGCCCGGTGGGGGCTGAGGTTCGCCTCAGTTCACTGGGATGTTGTGCAGGGTAACGGAGAGATCACGCCTCTCCAGTTGCCAATCACCAGTGTGGGTGCTGGTTCAGTTACTGGGTGAGTGGAGCCAGTTTTCTGGTTCTTGCACACTGCTTGCAATAATTCAAAGTGGCCACATGGTGTAGGTTGGCAGTTCAAGGCGCCTTGTTCGCTGCTTTTGTTTAGTCTCTTCTTTGTCCTTTCTTTTTCAGCTCTGGGCTGCAGAACTTTCATCACTATCAGTTTCACTTGGTTTCTGGAGTCTTTTTTGTAGAGGGTCTGGATAGTATCTCTGCCTACTCTGCCATCTTGGATAGAAATGAGAATGAATGTTTAAATGAAATCAAAATAGTATGAGATTTGGACACAGGAGATCTATGTGACTTTGAACAAATCATTTAACTACTCAACATTTATTTCCTAATTTTAAACATGAGAATAATAACCCTTACAGATAATGTATGTGAAAATATTCTGTAAACCAAAAAGTAAAATACAAATAGAAACATTGTTTTAAAGAACATACCCCATGAAGTCAAGTCTGCTCTTTTAACTTGATATCCTCTGGAGGTGGAATGGTTAAGGCATTTGGCTCCTAACCAAAAGGTTGGTGGTTTGAACTTACCAGCTGCTCCTTGGAAGAAAGACAAGGCAGTCTGCTTCCATAAAGATTTACAGTCTTGGAAACACAATGAGTTGGAATAGACTCAATGGCAGTGAGTTTGGTTTAGTTTGAGTGAGTTCCATGGAACTCAGGGCTGATCAAGAAAAAAGATATGACCATGAGATAGCAGCATTGCACAAGTTATTCACTGCGGCCTACACATTGACCCAGAAGTCCCTGCTGATGCAAATGGCTAAGTTTTCTATTACTAATGGAAAGTTTTGGGGTTTAAACCCACCCAGAGGTATCTTGAGAAAAGGTCTGGTGACTGGCTTCCTGAAGGTCACCGCCTTGAAAAGTCTTATGTAGTGCAACACACTGGTCATTGTGAGTTGGCATTGACTCCATGACAGTTGATTTGATCTTGTTACACATTGACAGTCCACAGCTGTAGGTCTTCCAGAAGCATAAGGGGGAGATGGCATGAAAATCCCCAGGGAAGAGGAGAAGGGGTGGGGTGGAGGACTTTACATGTCCTAGGTGATGTCCTCCTCAGTGAGATGGGGAATTCCTGGGTCAGAGAGCTCTGAAGGATAGCAGCATCCGAGGGTCTTTAAACTACAAGGTTTTACCCTATCCATGATTGGCAGCTATTGGGTGAAGTATTAGGGGGATATAAAGCAGGTAGGCTTAAAGTAGCTAAAAATCTGCTTATGTGGGCTATTTTAGAAACAATTGGATGTATGCAAGTTCAAGTTTGGTGTCAGTGGGTTTTTTTTTTTTTTTTTTTTTTTTTTTGGGCTAACAGGCTTCAGCTTGCTATGAAGTAAACAGCTCGGGCCAATCCACAGAACCTGCCCTTGGATCCTTTATAGTTATCCCAATGAATACCGTTCCACAAGGATATTCTCTTTTCAGTGGTTAGTCTGAAGAGTTCCACTCAAATGGATCTCTTTGGTCCTTCAAGAGTAGGGATGGAGACACTTCTGAGGACTGCATCATCTCCATCTACCAGTAGATGAGTCAGCAGCCAAGGAGTCACCTTTGACATGTTCCTTACCATCACCCACCAAATCGAAACTGATTCTGCTTTTCAGCCTTCCAAGTCCTTCTCAAACTCACCCCCTCACTTCATTTCTACCATCAGCACCACTTCAGCCTGAGTAGTACCATGGCCGTTTCCAACTGGGATAGCTCCAGTCATCTCTTAATTGCTCCCCTCAGCCAGAATAATCTTTACAAAATGCAAATTAAACAGAGGTACCCTCTGATTACATATTTCACTGGATTTTCAATGCTTTTAAGGTAAATATATAAACCCTTTTATATAAACACTGAATGGTCTGCCCCTTTCCCTAACGCTCCAGCCTCATCTCCATTATTCTCACTATAGGAGAATAGTCAGGTTTTCTCCTGGCCCTGCAATCTCTGCTGCTACTCCTATAGCCCACCTGTTGCCACTGAAGGCAGAGCCTGGTATTACCTTGGTGAGGCTTCTGGCGTTTCTTCTACCACGTTCCTCAGCACCGTGCACTACACAAGCCTCACTGTTCTCACCTGGAGAAGCTGAAAAGTCTCCACTGAGGTTAGAAACATGCTCAGTTTCCTAGTGTTGCTGCAACAGAAATCCCATAAGGAAGTGGCTTTAATAAACAAGTTTACTTTCTCACATTTCTGGAAGATAAAATTCAAATCAGGACCTTGGCAGTGTCCATTCCTTCTGTGAACTTCTCTCCTGGTTTCTGGTCTGCTGACTGTCCTTGGTGTTACTTTGCTGGTAGCTGATCCTCGCAGGGCCTTTGTCTTCCCCTCTGTGTGGTATCTCTGTGTCTACTCTGCTTTTTTAACAACTCAGCAGTGACTAGATTTAGAAGCCACCCTAGTCAGGTATGGACTAACTAAAATATAAAAGAAAATCCTATTTCTAAACAGGATTACATCTGTAAGTATAGGGGTTAGGATTCCAAGACATATTTTAGGGGATACAATTTAATCTATAATGTACACCAACACCAGTTCCTGGGGCAACACATCCAAAAAATATTATTATTCAGGTCCTGATCCTCAGTGTGGAAAACAAAAAAACATAGGCTCTTTGGATTCTGGCCTGCAACCAGGACCAAATAGGAGTTGGGACATAGGGCCTCTCCCAAGGTCAAAAGCTGTGCATTACATTTGTGTCTCTTATTATATTTCAACCGGATAGAACTAGTCTAGTTTGTTCTCATTCTTCAGCTTTCAGCTCAGTTGTCACTTCTTTAGGAGCGAATTTTCTGAAAGGTCAAACCTTCTACTTGGTGTCTCCATAGTGCTACTCTCCATGGTAGTCATAATGTCACATGTATTTTGATGTTTACTTGATCAATATCTACTTCTCTCCCCCCAAGTCTATGAAGTACACAAGGCAAGTATTTATCTGACTTTGCCTCTTTCTGTATCTTTGGCATCCCTGGGTGGCACAAATGGTAGGCTGCCAACTACTAACCAAAAGGTTGGAGATTTGAACCCACTGAGAGGTGCCTAGGAAGAAAGACCTGGTAATCTGGTTGTGAAAAGTGTTGTTATGTGCCGTCAAGTTGTCTCTGACTCATAGCAACTCCTCCTTAGGTTTTCGAAGTGGTATCTCTGTGGAAGTAGATTGCCCAATCTTCCTTCCGAGGAGTGGCTGGTGAGTGACAGCTTTGAAAACCCTAGAGTGCAGTTTCACACTGACACATATGTGGTCACCATGAGTTGGAACTAACTCAATAGCAACTTGGCTTTTATTATTATTATTATTATTATTATTATTATTATTTTGGGTGTGTGTGGGGATGGTATCCCTACCATATTGCCCAGTCTCTGGCATAGCATAAACCTTCAAAAAATATTCTTTGGATGAAAGTACAACTTCTCTTTTATTATGCTTTTCTTATAAGTAAAACAAATGATTAAATCCCTCCTCAAATAGGTGGAGACACTTACCTTGCTTGTTTCCTAATTGAGTTCTTGACACAGAGGAAAGCAGAGATGTAATTTAGAATGACAAGGTTAATTACTAAATATATTCTCACACAGTTTTCAATATGAAAAGTGTAGTTACATTTAAATCATTTTACTATTCTTGTAAAGTATTGCAGAAAAGGAGATATGCAGAACACCTAAATGATAGACAAGTTAATCATACCAGAATTCATATAGTGAAAGCTCCTTTCAGGATGTAACTGTCTGTTTTGGTTTAATTGGGGACTTTGGATGTTGCTTTGTGAGGTTAGATCATCATGATTCTGTAAGTTTACTGTGCACTGTGGATAAAGCAGTCTTCTACCTATCATAGAATATTCCAAAAGCACGTTAACTGTCAAGAAAAGTTCAAGACTCTGAAACAGGTGTTCAGCCTCAGCTGTTGATTTGCAGACTTGCATGGGGCCCATAAGCTCTATGAGAAAAATTGAACCTTGTCCTTATGAGGTTCAGAAGTGTACCTAAACCAGACTACAGAAAGGATTGACCAGTATCTACAGAAAAGTCTCTATCAGGGTGAAGACAACTGCAGAGGGAGCCAGAATGAGCTGTCCTGGAGGTTTCCATTCACTACGAGGCATCTCACACCCTCTTGACCCATGTCCCGCTAATAACAAGAGACTGTAGTAACAGAGGAGACTTGGGTCACCAAGGACTGAGCTGTTTTGAAAGCACTGGACCCCATAAATGGCAACTATTTTCCTACTAGCCAAAGAATGATAAAAACACTAGTCCAAAGAGGATAAATAACTTTCTAAAAAACAAAATGAAACATACACACATAGCTAGTAAGGGTGAGGTAGTCACTTGAACCTGGGTTTTCTCCTGTCTAACGACTACTCCACCAATGTGTTAGTTCATAAGAACCAGCCACCTCTGCTTGGAGTCCCTGGCTGGTACAAACGGTTAACACATTTGGCTTCTAACCAGAATGTTGGAGATTCAAGCCTACCCAGCAGCACTTTGGAAGAAAAGCCTGGTGATCTACTTTTGAAAAATTAGCCATTAAAAACCCTGCAGAGTGTGTAATTCTACTCTGAGACACACGGGGTCACCATGAGTAAGTGTCAACGCATGGCAACTTTTTGTTTTTCCCTTGGTTGTTCTTTCTGTTTTGCTTGAACTAGTTTTGGCCTTTTGCTTGCCAAGACATACGTGTCTGAGAAGATGGATGAAACAACCTATTCTTGAAAGAAAAATATTCAAGCCACCATCTTGGAATTAATTGTATCATGGCTTCCCCCAGTATCACCATTCAAGCTGCCATGTAGGTGGATATAAAGGTCTCTGGGGCCATGATGCCAACATCTAAGGATTCACCCTGTTAGGTGGCACCAAAGAAAGTGAGATAGACGTGCAGAATTGGAGAAGTATTCATATCCAAGACAATGTCTGTACCATACCAAGAAATTGAGTGTCACATGGTATTGTGGGCCACGCACCTCAGTAGGTGTTCTTCCTTGAATTATTACTTGATGAGTAATGATTGCTGCTACCAAAACACTGGCTTTTAAGTGGTCAAATGTACTGAGGCCCTGTGGGGACCAGTGGTCTCTGACTGACCCAGAGTGTTTATATGCCCTCCTTTCCACACAAAGCTCTGTTCTCAGTCCAGAGCCAGGAATAAGGGGATGATGGGAACTTTTTCCAACTCAACCATCACAACCCTAGATCTTTTGCCTTCTTCCCCACAAGGCCATGATAACTCAGTTTCCTTGTCTATACAGTGGTGATAATAAAGATTCATCTGAAAGGATTATGCAAGGATTAAATAAAATAGTCAGGCAATGTGCCTGGCACTGAATAAATACTTAGGTGCCAAAAAAAAAATAAAAAAATTCACCTCTTTCTTTTCCCAGTGGGGTTGGGATGGAAATAATAAAGCTGAAGAACATCTCACTTATGTCTAAAGAAATCCAATATGGCTTTGGGCAAATTCTGTAGGCAACCTATTGTTTATTTGTTTTGCAATTTACTTTCTTACACATATTTAAATTGAAAAGCATAAAGATGATGAATAAATCATTTCTAACCCACAATCTTGAGAAAACTTGTTTTCTCAATATGTCTCTCGACATATTTATAAAATGGGGAACCCAAGGTTGTATGTCTCACTTTTTTAAGTACCTGTTTTAACTGTGTGCATTTTAAGATGCCATCTATTTCTTTAGGATTTAAAAATATTTTTATGATTGCATCCATTATGTGAATGAACTATAATTTATTTAATTCTTCTTCTATTGTCGAATACTTCATTTCTTCCTGAACTTTTTCAAATAAACAACTTTGTGAATTTTTTTTTTTTTTATATTTCTCATTAATAAGAACTGAACACATACTTGCTATATACATCAGGCACCAGGCTTAGTCCTGGAAATTAGAAAGATAAAGGTTTGTTTGAAGGCCCTTTGATAGAACAGTGGTTAAGAGCTCAGCTACCAACCAAAAGGTTGATGGTTTGAGCACACCAGCCTCTTTATAGGAGAAAGATGTGGCAGGCTGCTTCATAAAGATTGTAGCCTTGGAAACCCTATGGGGCAGTTCTACTCTGTCCTATACGGTGTATCTATTAGCTGGAATCAACTTGACAGCAGATTTTTTTTTAATGTTATAAAATAAGGAGCCCTGGTGGCACAACGGTTAAACACTCAGCTGCTAACCAAAATGTTGGTGGTTCAAATCACCCAGCAGGAGAAAGACCTAACAATATGCTCTCATAAAGATTATAGCCTTGGAAACCCTATTGTGCCATTCTACGCTGTCCTACAGGGTTGCTATGAGTTGGAATCACCTGGACGGGAATAGATTTTTAATGGTTGTTCAGTGCCTGGGGGGAACAAATGGTTAACATGCTCAGCTGTTACCCAAATTTGGAAATTCAAGTCTACCCAGAGGCATCTCTGAAAAAATTCCTGGTGATCTAATTCTGAAAAATCAGCCATTGAATACTTTATGGGGCATAGTTCCACTCTGACACACATGGGGCTGCCATGAATCAAAATCATCTTGAAGGTTTGTTCTCTGGCTTAAGAATTCTTAGTCTAGGAGGAGGAGATAGAAGAGTGAAAATAAGACAATGAGAGAGTTGGTGAATTCAGTTGTAGAGAAAAGTGTAAGTGTTATCTGAGCCAGGGAAGGCTGACTACCTCTGACTGGGAACAGTGAGCTAGAGAAGGCTTTCTGGAAGATGTGGTACTTGGGTTGACCAACTCAATACTAACCTCTTATTCCTAAGTCTCACCATCATATCAGCCTCCCCTGACTTTGATCTTGGATTTGTATTCAGACTAACTCTCACCCTGATCTTGCATTTGATCCCACTGCTCTGTTAACCAGTGGCTGAATCCACTCTGCCCAAAGTGTTTTCCGTTCTTGGGTAACATTGGTGTCCTGTCCTCAGACATCTAGCTTCAAACTTGAGTTTGTTTCCCTCTCTTGCCATATTTATAGTCAATTGAATGGTGGTAAATGTTTAGCAATCAACTCTTTCCCACCCCACCCAGAAAAAAAAAAAGCCACCAAGAAACACTTTGTTTGTAGTACTTGCTGGTTTCTGTGGTGTAAATATTTCCCTGTGTAGATTTTAACCTGCCAATGCAATGTCATTGAACACGAAGTTGGGAAAACATGTGCATTTCATCATGTAGTATTTCTGTAACACACTAAATAACCTTAAGAGCACAGACAACAATAATATGGCATGTTGTTGTAGTTAGGTGTCATCAAGTCAGTTCCTACCCGTAGGGACCCCATGTACAACAGAACACTGCCCAGTCTTGAGTCATCCCACAATCTTTGCTATATTTGAGCCCATTATGGGAACCACTGTAAATCCATCTAATTGAGGGTCTTCTTCTTTTTCACTGACCTGCTAGTCTACCAAGCATGATGTCCTTCTGTACAAACTGGTCCCTTCTGACAGTATGACCAATGTTTGAGAAATTAAGTCTCACCATCCTTGCTTCTAAGGAGCATTCTGGCTGTGCTTCTTTCAAGACAGATTTGTTCATTCTTCTGGACCCAGGCTTCCAAAAAACAAACCATACTTACTGTCATTTGAGCTTATTCCAACTCATAGCAACTCCCGTTGGGTTTGCAAGGCAGTAAATCTTTATGGAAGTAAATTGTCTCATTTTCTTTCCATGGAATAGCTGGCAGGTTTGAATTTGTCAGCCTTCTGGTTAGCAACCAAATGCCTTAGGCACTGTGCCACCATAGGTCCAGGCTTAGTCCTGTATATTCAATATTCTTTGCCAACACCATAATTTAAAGGCATCAGTTCTTCTTCAGTCTTCCTTATTCATTTGTCCAGCTCTCACATGCATAGCAACTGATTGAAAAGAGCACGGCTTGGGTCAAGTGCATCTTATCATTCAAAGTGACATCTTTGCCCTTTTAACACCTCAAAGGAGTCTTTTGCAGCAGATTTACCCAATGCAATACATTGTTTGATTCCCTGACTTCTAATTCCATGGATGTTGATTGTGGATCAAAGAAAATGAAATCCTTGACAACTTCAATCTTTTCTCTGTTTATAATGTTGCTTATTGGTCTAGTTGGGAGGATTTTAGTTTTCTTTTTATTGACGTATAACATGAAGGCTGTATAGTCTTTGATTTTTATCAGTAAGTGCTTCAAGACCTCTTCACTTTCAGCAAGCAATGTTGTTTCCTTACATATTACAAGTGGTTAATGACTCCTCCTCTAATTCTGCTACTGCATTCTCCTTACAATTCTGATGCTGCCTTCTTCTTCATATAGTCTAGCCTCTTGGATTATTTGCTCTGCATACAGATTGAATAAGTATGATGAAAGAATATGAAGCAGTATATAGACAGGGAACTTCCAGAAATTCAGGGTGAATTCAGAAGAGAATGTGGAATGAGGGATATCATTGTTGATGTCAGGTGGATCTTGGCTGAGAGCAGACAATGCCAGAAAGATGTTTACCTGCATTTTATTGACTATGCAAGTACATTCAGCCATGTGGATCATAACAAATTATGGTTAATATTGCAAAGAATGTGAGTTCCAGGACCCTTAATTGCCCTCATGAGGAGCCTGTATATAGACCGAGAAGAAACTGTTTTAAACGAACAAGGGGATATTGCATAGTTTAAAACAAGGAAAGGTGTAAGGCATAGTTGTATCTTTTCACCATACTTATTCAGTCTGTATGCTGAGCAAATAATCCAAGAAGCTGGACTATTTAAAATGGCATGTTGTTGTTGTTGTTAAGTGCTGTCGAGTCATTTCCGACTCATAGCAACCCCATGCACAGCAGAATGAAACACTGCCCAATCCCGCGCCAGCCCCACAATCCCTGCTATACTTGAGCCCATCATCGCAGCCACCGTGTCAATCCATCTCATTAAAGGACTCCCCCTCTTTCGTTGGCACTCCACCCTACCAAGCATGACATCCTTCTCCAGGGAATGGTCCCTTCTTACAACATGACCAAAATAGGTGAGACAAAGTCTGGCCATTCTTGCTTCCAAGGAGCATTCTGGCTGCACTTCCTCCAGGACAGATCTGTTAGTTCTTTTAGCAGTCCATGGGACTTTCAGCATTCTCCGCCAGCACCACAACTCAAAAGCATCAACTCTTCTTTGGTCTTCCTTATTCATTGTCCAGCTCTCACATGCATACGAGGTGATTGGAAATATCATGACTTGTGTCAGGCGCACCTTAGTCCTCAAGGAGATATCCTTGCTCCTCAGCACTTGAAACAGTTCCTTCGCAGTTGACTTTCCCAATGCTACACGTCATCTAATGTCCTTACTGCTCCTTCCGTTGGCATCGATTGTAGAACCAAGCAACGTGAATTCTTTGACAACCTCAATCTTCTCTCCATTTATTGTGATGCTTCTCATTGGTCCAGTTGTGAGGATTTTTATATTCTTTATATTGAGATGTAATTCATACGTCTCCATGTATTTTGGAGTATATCTCTACTTTTTGTTGTTAAATAACCAAGCAGGACAGAGGCCTAGCTTCATCCCCATCTACTCCTGCCTCCAAACCCAGACACACTGTACCATGTGATCTCCATGGTGGCAACTATAGCTATAGTATGGGCGTCCTTTCTTTCAGCAAAGATGTTCAGAATCTGATTATTTCCCTAGTGAGGTGTCTTTGTATGTGCCTTGGAGATTTCCCATTGCAGCTTTTAAAGATAATTCTGGGGTCCACGTGATATTCTGATTTTGAGAGGTCCATCCCCCAATAAATTATCTCTTTTAGGATCACCTCATTATGGAACCTATCTCCAGAAAAACACACTTTTGCTCTATTAGTGGTAGAGTCCAGCCTGTTCTCACTGTGACCACTTGTCTATGATCAGTCTTCAAAGAAGCTAGCCAGTTTCTTGCCTTTATGAAATAGGAACAGACCCATATCCCCCAAATTCCAGGGCATGTAGAACAAGTTCCTTGACAGGTTCTTTTCAACCTCCTTAACTTGGTATTAAGGTAAAAATAGAAAACTCTTCCTCCCCTCATGATGAGGAAAAAGAGAGAAATGTCATAGTACACTAACATCATGAAGATGGCATCCTGACATAGACTTTCAAATAGGAGAAAAATAAATTTTTTGTTTGTTTGTTTAAACCACCATTATTTTGGATTTTAAGTCACTTGTAGCTAAGTATAATCCTAATAGTATAGGCAATATGGAAAGATATTTGAGAGGGTTCATCTGCCCAAGAACTACATGTTTCCCATTAGAATTTAGAGAACAGTGCAATGAATGTCTCATTGAAAAAAACTTAGGAAATTCTCACCCTATGAAGTTATCCCAGCTCATAAGCCTCTTCAGAATCTCATATCTATGGCATACTTTTTAGTCTAACTTTCCCCACCCAGATAACCAGACATTTGAAGATCACTATCAAACAATGACCACACAAGCCAAATGCATTTAATGTATGAGTCATGGTTTTCATCAAAACAAGATTTAAGTCAGGCTCTTCCAGGAATTTGTAGTAGACTTTAGACATTGCACTGGACCATAATAAAATCAATTTTTAAATCAAGTGCAATTGGTCAAAGTTCTATTAAATGAAACACACACACACACAGAGATAGAGAGAGAGAGAGAGAGCCAGTCCATTAGCATCCTATCTTGGCAACATCAAAGTGAGGTCACTGAGTGTTGTCAGTCATGCACTCATTCATTCAACAAGCATTTGTTGACTTAATACTATATGCCAAGCACTGTTCTAGACACTTATGAGCAGGACAGTCAAAGTTCCTGCTCTCACTGATTTCATATTCTATCAGAGAAATGAACTTCAAACAAGTAAACTAAATGAATAAACAAGATAAAATTGGCCAAGAAGAAATAATATGGTCTCCAGGAGTCGGAATCAACTCTATGACAATATATATATATTTTTTTCAATTCTAAAAGATATTGACTGTTTTGGGGAGGCTGTTTTAAGTTGAATGCACAATGAAGTCCTCTCCATCAAAGTAAAGTTTGAGTTGAGAAGTAAATTATGAGAAGGCTCCAAAAGGAAAGAGTTGGTGGACAAGGGCTCCAGGTGGAGGGAACACCTGTACAAATTCTCTGAAATATGAGTAAGTGTGTCTTTTCTGAGGAACAGATAGAGGCCAGTTGTAGCTGGAGTAGGAGGAGTGAAGGGGAGAGGAGTGTGAGATGAGATTGGACAGTGTGTAAGACAAGATCATGTATTCTGCAACTAGTAGTCTTTTAAAGCCTGTTCATGTAAACTTGGGAAAGCTGATTGTTAACTTTTCAGTAATTTTGTGAGCCTGTTTCTAAAAACTATCTTAATTTAAAATTAAACTGTATAAACTTCATTGTAAATTTGCTTCTACAAATATTACAGAAAATCCTATGAGGTGGGTCTACTCTGTCACTTGGGGTTGCCTTGAGTTGAAATCAACTCAACAGCACCCAACAAAAACAACAACTTGCAATTAAGTAAATAATGTTAAAAACAGAGACAATAGCTACTTGTTTTAGTTATCTAATGCTGCTATAACAGAAAAGCCACAAGGGGAAGGCTTTCACAAATAGAAATTTGATCTTTCACAGTTTCAGAAGCTAGAAGTCCAAATGCAAGGTGTCATCTGAAAGGGGTTTTCTTTCTCTGTAGGCTTTTGGGGAAAGTTCTTGTCTCCTTTCAACATCTGTAGGCCTGATGTCCCTTAGAGATCTCCACGTCTTGACATCCTGGAGTCTAGGAGGTCCAGGGTCCAAAGGACATGTTCTATCTGGATCTTCTTTCTTGATGGTCCCTTCTTCTCTGCTCATTTCTATTGTATCTTCTCTTCTAAGATGAAAAGTGATACAAGACAGACCCCAAGGAAATTCCCCTTACATTGGTTCAGGGTTGTGACCTGAGAAAGGGTGTTGCATTCTACCCTAATCCCCTTACAACTGATTGGCTGATCACATCAGATCACATCTTGTGGGTGATGACATCCTTACATAACTGTGAAATCACACCAGCACATAACACCCAAGCCACTGAGAATCATGATCCAGCCAAATTCACACATATTTTGGGGGAGCACAATTCAATCCATGATACTACTCAAAACTCATTAATTTCTAGTTATTTTAATACATTTTACTATTATCTATGCCATTTTATTTTTACTATTATCTATGCCATTTTAGCCCCAGGGTTACAGGTGAGGAGAGACAACTCAGGGATGCCCAAAGCAGCAGG
>NW_006921921.1:1497913-1499098 GCF_000298275.1 Orycteropus afer afer | reverse complement strand
GATCCAACTTGATGGCAGTAGGTTTTAATAACTGTTGGATTATATAAGAATGTTATATAAAAAGAACTGAACAATAATGAAAACATTATTATCAAATTTATGAGGCACATCCAAAGTACTCTTTTTTTTTTTTTTTTTGCTCAAGGCACGACATGAGTTGTTGAGCTAACTGACAGGAAAGATTGGGAGCTTGTATCTTCACTGACTGTAAAAGGCACAGAGCTAATGTTAGACAATACTGGCACATAACAACAATTATGCTTGCAAGTCAACAAGGAAAGATAGGCATCCCAACAGCAAAACAGGCACAGGATAGTATGAACTATTCACAGAAGCGGGAATCTTAGTGGTTTAAATATATAAAGAGATGTTCAAGCTCTTTAGTTATCAGAGAAATGCAAATTAAACACAGCAATGAGATAGCTCTTCACACAGGTCAGATTGGCAAAAGTCGGACATTTGGAGAATGCCAAGCACTGAGAACATCTAGCAACAGGAAGGCTTCTGCACTGCTGCTGGGAGTGGACAGGTATAGGCCACTATAAAGGGCAATCTGTCAGTACTCCGTGAAATGAAGAATACATACTCTCTAGTCACAAAGGGACAAATATTTATGATATATATGAAATTGCTAGGATACAGAAGTCTGTAGAAACCAAAGTTTATTAGTGGTTACTAGGAGCAGGTAAGGAGCTCTGGTGGTGTAGTAGTCAAGGCTGGTAGCCAAAAGGTCGGTGGCTACCCCACCAGCTGCTCCACAGAAGAGAGATGAAGTAGTGTGCGTCTGTAAAGATTTCCAGACTTGGAAATCCAATAGGGGTCGCTATGAGTTAGAATCGACTTGATGGCAGTGAATGAGGATCAGGAGGGAGGGAGGGGAAAAGGGGGAGTCACTGCTTAGGGGAGACTTAGCGGAGATGGATAATGGTAATGGTTGAATAGAATCATAAGCATAACTAATGTCACTGAACTGTACAGGTGAAGATATTGACAAGGCAAATGATTCGTTACATATATAGTTACCACATTTTTTTTTTTTTTTAAAGAAATAGTGCATGTTCTGTATGATTTATCAAACACATTTGTAGATCCCAGGAAACTTCTCACACAGGCCTAGAAGGCAACAAAGATAAGGATATTTATTGTGGCATTGTTTGTGCTGGTTGAGAGTTAGAGAGAACCTAG
>NW_006921921.1:1477732-1496808 GCF_000298275.1 Orycteropus afer afer | reverse complement strand
CTTTCTTTCTTTTTCTTTTTTTAAAAAAGCTATTTATGTTTTTTTCTGAGGTAGTGGAAATTCAGTGTGCTCTCATAACTTAGATCTGGGGCATTTTTTCTTTTCTTTAATGTTTTATTGTGATTTGGGTGAAAATTTACAGAGCAGATTGGATTTCCATTCAATAATTGATACACATTTGGTTTAGTGGCATTGAGTGCAATTCCCATAATACAACAGCACCCTTCCACCTTCCTTCCCTTGTTTACTGTTTCCATTCATCTGTCTTTCCTATCCCTTCATGCCTTTGGAGCTTTATCCCTGGAGAAATCCTGCCCTTTTGATCTCATATGGTCGATTGTTCTAAGGAGTGTGTGCCTCCCTGGTGTTTTTGTTCACCTGATAGGCCATCTACTGTTTGGCTAAAAGCTGAGCCATGAGGGTGAGTTCAGGATCAAAGAGTATCCGAAGGCTATAGTCTTGGAGGTCCCACCAGTTTCTACCAGACCAGGAAGTCTAATCTTTTTTATGATTTTGAGTTTTGTTCTACATTTTCTACAGCTCTATCCAGGACCTTCTAATGTGATCCCTTTCAGAGCAGTAGGTAGTGGTGGTTGGGCACAGTCGATTTCTTCTGATCTCAGGGTCCTGGAGACTGAGATGCACTAATATGCATTAGTCTGTTGGACTAATTGTTTCCATGTGTCTTTGATTTTCTTTACTCTTTTTTGCCCCAGATGGGGAGAGCCCAATAGTTGTACCTTAGATGGCTGCTAACAAGCTTTTAAGACCCCAGTTGCTAGATACCTACGTAGGATGTACAACAATGCCTTTGTGGACTATGTTATGCCAATTGACCTTGAGGTCCCCTGAGACTATGGTCCTGAGCCAGATCTGGAGCAATGTTACATGAGGTAGGATTAACAATTCCATTTTGAGCTGGGGTGGAGAGCAAAGAGACGTGCTCTCATTTTGCTGTCCTCAAAATCACTATAGTCCTCATTTCAGAAAGGAAAGAAAGAATATTTAAGTGCCAGTGCCTCGGAGTTGGGTGAAACATACTTTTATCTTGGACTATTATTGAAACTTCCTGTGCCTCAACTTCCTTATCTATAAAGTACGAATGTGCAGTTCACCGAGTTGCTGAGAGGAGGAAATGAGATGATGCACATAGAGTTTGGCAGAGTTAAACACACAGTGTGAATGTGAATAACTAGCTCTTGTTGTTTGTGTTTATTTGTTGCATGCCTGTTGAATTTCAGGTGCAGTCACAGTCATTGGTCTCCTAATACACGAGCAGCTCCAAGGAATAAAATAATGTGTGTAAGGTTATCCCAGGACTAAGGAAAATGCTGCATTGTTAGTCTACCACACTAGAAAAATGCTGCAGTCAGATAAAGGGTGAAGATCTCCGGAGGGTGGAAGTTGGGTCTTAGGCTTCTGTGTTCAACAACACTGAGCTCCCATTATACAATAGGAAATATTTATCAGAGCCCTGGGACTCCCTGAAGATAGAAATCATATTATACTTCCGGGTTCTCTGTATTTCCAACAGCCAGAAGTAAGCCTGGCACACTATGCTAGTCAATGAAACCTAAACAACAAATCCTAAAATCCTCATTTTGAAGACAAAGAAACTGAGGTATATACAGTGGGATTAAGTGGCTTGACCAGAGATACAAGCTAATCATTGGTGGAACCACTAGCTAATCCCTTTATTTTGAATTCAAAACCTGACCTTGTTTGTTTGTTTGGTTTTGATTTTTGCAGAAGCTTGACCATGTGGTCAAAGATGAATGGGAGGGGAGGGGTGGACTTGTAGCAGCCTCTACTATTGGCTTGTTTTTCTTCCAGCCCATTAACCTCTCCTGGGTAAATATTAAGCAGACACTCAAGGCCTTGAGGTCCCTGGCTAGTTAGTGCAAATAGTTTGCTAGCCCACTAACTGAAAGGTTGGCAGTTGGAATCCAGCCAGCAGCACAGTGAAAGAAAAGCCGTTGAAAACCCCACTGAGCTCAGCAGTTCTACTCTGAAGCATGGGTGGCCATGAGTCAGAATCCACTTGACCGCAACTATTTTTTTTTTTTTTGGTCAAGGCCTTAACACCTTTGCTTTTTCACATCCCTTCTAAACCAACAACTTTGCGTGGTCTTTTATATTTTGTTTTGCCAAATGACAACTAATACTGCACCTCGTCTGAAAAAATGAGGTTAATTGGAAGTTTTCCAGTCTACTTGAATAATAGACCCTCAACAATTGTTTGCTATCAGATTTATGTGGATGGACTTTTAAACAATAGCTTCCATTGCACAGTCACTACTAGTTGAAAAGGACTGACAGCTGTAGGTTTGGTTTTTGGGTTTCCATTCATCGACAGTTTACGTGGTAAGAACTGTATTAAATGTTTAATGCATTGCCTCATGTCTCAAATTCTTGGAACAGCCCAGCAAGGTGGCTCTGCCAGCCTCTGTTCAGAGACCCAGTCATTATGTAAATAACCCAAGGCCACATCGCTGGATTCCAGCGCAGTCTGCTCTTGCCTTTGTTCTTTAGCTTCAGTGGCTGTGCTCAGCGTTCCCAATGCCATTTACAGTTTTCTAAGGCCAAAGCACTGAAAGTTTGCTTCCTAGTTAATAGAAGGACTGAAAAAAAAAAAAAAAAAATTTACTTAAAAACTTGGTTTTGGTCTATCAGGAGGATGAAGGAAGGATTGTAATGTTATCACCAGACCGTCGCAGGTTTACTCCAGTTGAAACTCGCACAAGTGCCAAACCTGTCTGATCGCCAGGGCACAGGTGCTTGTGCGGTCCCTCTGCGGCCTCCTAGAATCCGCGGCTCCTGCCCCTTCCTTCAGGCAGCCCCGGGCAAGTAGCCAGAAACAGGGAACCGGCAGCCTCTCGCCCACTGCGTCAGGACGACGCCCACCAGAGGGGCGTTCCTTTGCGTAGGTGCTTTCGTTGCATACACCCTTTGGAACCTCCTCGCTACTACTCAAAGCCAAGTTAAAAAGCTCAGCGCCACGTGCTGTTTGCAAATCTGCCTGGGACTGAGAGCTAGAGACATCACTAGCGGGTAGCCAGCATGTCAGCTGTGGTCTTGGAGAGCAGAGGCTTGGGCAGGAAACTCTCCGACTTCGGACAGGTGAGCTAGGCGGCCCTAATCTGCCCAGGTAGAGGAATTTGGCCCCAGGGAAAAGAGGTACAAGGAAGGTTGGTGTTTCCTAGTTCCATAACTTATCAAAAGTCAGAATCCATGTGAGGATGATGAAAAGCCCACCAAGTTAACAGATGAGGCATGTCCCCAACAATCGTTTCCAAATTTGTCCTGCGTGTCTCTCAGGAGAAAGGGCACTGGGTTTAGGAATGGGGGATCTGGCTTCCAGAGTTGCTGTGAACTAGCTATGGGTCAGGAGCTCTGGTAGCTAGTGCCTAGGGCACTTGACTGCTAACCAGAAGGCTGGCGGTTCAAACCCACCAGCCATTCTGCGGAAGGAAGGTTGGGCAATCTACTTCTGTAGAGATTCCACTTCGGAAACCCAAGGAGTGGTCACTATGAGTCATGTCTGACTTAGCGGCACAAGACAACAACAACAGCTATGGGTCACTGCTGCTCTCTTACCTGTTTTCTCTTTGTAACTGAAGGGGCTGGTCCTTAAAGATCTGGGATGGGAGATGGAAGCCAGTCTAGATCTGATCTCTGTGATGTTTATAAAGCACTCTCATCCAGGTATTAAAATGACAAAATTGTGCTGTGCTTGCAAAGTGGTTAAGTGCTCAGTTGCTAGCCAAAATGTGGTCCAAATCCACCAGCTTTTCAGTGGGATAAAGATGTAACAGTCTGCTTGAGTAAAGATTTACAGCTTGGGAAACACTATGTGGCAGTTCCCAATGATCACTATGAGTCAGAATTGACTGGAGAGTTGTGAGAGGTTTTTTTTTTTTTTGGTATGCTCCTTTTGATGCCAGAAAATTGACGTTTTTACCACACGTGGCAAGTAGCGCCAATCACTATAAAATGAGCCAATCATTATAAGGCAAGGGTGAAGTCATAGAGCAAAGTAAAGAGAATCTACAAGTCTGTCTCCTCAAACTGAGAAAAGGTTAGGAGTTTTAAAGAGAGTGGAGCTAAGGGGTGTGTGTGTGTGTGTGCTGGGGGGGTTGAGGAATGCTGATAATGGTTTCTTGTTATCCGGATGCGTCTTCTTCACCTTGTGACTCTTCTGTTACTCTTTTGGTCAATGACGTAAAACCGGCCTTGGTCAGGAGAAGTTGTTCTGCAAACTCCTTGCTCCTGCCCAGAAAGATTAACTCTACAAGGAGAGGAGATGCGGGAGTGGGTATACTCAGGCCTCTTGGACTGCCAAGAATATCTCCATTTCTTCTTTATCTTGGTTGCTCCAAACTCACTGTCTCTCTTTTCAACTCTTATGGGGTTGTCTTGTCCCATAAACCACAGTGATCAGGTGAAACAGGCCATGTGGGTAAGCCATATGCTCAAGGGAATATGTTTGCAGTGCGTAATCAGTGATAGCAAACATTAATCTACAGGTAAATAGGTGAGGAGACAGGCTGAACGATCAGATATGTCTAGGCAGAAGGGAATATACCCATGGCCATATATAAGGTTAGCAGATGATATTTCTACATATGTATTTGTATGTGCTGTAAGAATGTCCAAACATATAATAGAACTAACAAAGGGCAAAGTTATAAAATAATTTCTTGGCCATAGCCAACCACCCTGAGGGAGTGAGTGGTTGGACCTGTGGGCTCAGGACCATGGTTGCAGGGGACATTAAGCTCAATTGTCGTAACATACTACACAAAACATTGTTCTACATCTTACTCTGGTGAGTAGTGACTGGGATCTTAAAAGCTTGCAAGCAGCCATTTAAGATGCAACAATAGGTCTCTCCTCATCCAGAGCAGAGAAGAATGAAGAAAACCAAAGATGCATGGAAACAATTAGTCCAATGGACTAGTAAGTAGTTCATGGGATCCTCAGCCTATAAGACCATGAGACCAGAAAAACTAGGTAGTGCCTCACTACTACCACTGTCAACCACTCAGAAAGGGATCAGTGAAGGAGATCCTGGATAGAGTGGGAGAACAATGTGGAACAAAAATCAAAAAAAAAAAAAAAAAAAGGCCAGGTTTACTTGTTTACTTGTTTGGTAGAGCCTGATGAGACCCCTGAGACTATGGCCCCTAGTTACCCCTCAGGTCTGGAACTGAACTCATTCATGTGGCTTCCAGCCAATAATAGGCATAAAGATACACTCCCTGGAGCGATCAATCACGGGAGAACAGAAGGGCAGTATTTGCACGGGAGATGGCTGGGGGGCGGGGCAGGAATGCATAGGAAGGAAGGACATAGGGAAAAGATAGCTACAGGGAGGAAGTGCAAAGAGAGCTGTTACATTGTGGGGCATTGCGGTCAGGGTCATGAAACAAAATGTGTAGGAACTGCTGTATGGAGAATGAATTAGCTCTGTCAGCTTTCACCCAAATCACAATAAAAATTAAAGGAAAATAAAAGGAATATATATGCAGAAAAGGAGCTCTGGTAGAGTAGTGCCTAAGGTACTTGACTGCTAACCAGAAGGCTGGCAGTTCAAACCCACCAGCCACTCCTCAGAAGGAAGGTTAGGCAATCTACTTCCGTAGTGATACTGCCTCGGAAACCCAAGGAGGGGTCGCTATGAGTAGGGTCCGACTCGAGGGCACATAACAACAACATGTGCAGAAAAACAATCCTAAAGGAATTTTTGTCCATGAAAGCGTCAGCTATTCTATTTATGTAGAGTGAAGGAGAAGGGAAAGAAAAAAGAGAATATTAATCTTTGTGATCAATGTCTTCTTTGATCATGACTGTTAGTTTGTTATACTTCTGCAGTTTCTCAGCAAAAGGCTTCTCTGGTCCTTCAACACTTTCACCTTCGGGAAAAATGGGGCATGGAGAGGACTCAGTCACCTAGACCTGAGGAGGGAATATAGCCAAACAGAGGGGAAATGAACACAGTTTCGCCCCACCTGAGGCAAGGTTATTGGGACTTAGAATGTGAAAGCACCCTACACGGCCGTGGGGATAATGCCCAGGGTGTAGTCCATTCCTCAGGATTTGCCGACATTTCCTCAAGTTGAAAATTGGAGAACACATTTTTTCATTTGATTAATACACTCACCCAAGCAGGGAATCACCCTTCTGGACTCTGACTGGGACTTAAAGCCCACATTCCGGAGATGATCTGAGTCTGTAGTCATCTGTAAGATTATGAGAACAACTGTAGAGAACAGGGAGGCTGGAGAGGAGTGGGCTCTTGATCTTAAAGCTAATGTAAGAAGAGAGACTGCAGAACTTTGCATGGACTGGGTTTAGTCTTGAGAGAAAGGCTTCCTTTGCAAATGGTTGTGGTGTTTGGGAGGCAGGAGAACTTGATGTTGAAGAAGAAGAGTGCAGTAGGCAGACAGACCCCTGAGCAGCTCCTGGCTCCAGCCACCCTTCAGTGTCTGCGCTGCTGGCAGTGGGGTCCCCGCAGCCATGGCAGGCAGTTTGGAGCAGCCATGGGTGCTGGGAGCTTTACTCATGGAGCGTTTAGAAGACAGAGGATCCACAGATTGTCAGTATCAATTGCAAGGGGCAAAGTGGTGGGGCCTTGGGGGGACTCCCTGGATGGTGAAACTGTTAACGTGCTGGGCTGCTAACTGAAAGATTGGAGGTTCAAGTCTATCCAGAGGCTTCTTGGAGGAAAGGCCTAGTGATCTACTTCTGAACAATCAGCCATTGAAAATCTTGTGGGGATCACAGTTTTATGGTGACACACATTGGATCACCATGAGTTGGAATCAACTCGATGGATTTTTGTTGTTGTTGTTGTTTGTTCAACTTTTCAGTCTCAGGTGTTTTGTTTTGTTTTGTTTTTTTCCATTTAAAACATGGGAATAAAAATACCCATGCCTTAGACTTGATGTGAGATTTAAATGAAATGATGTCTATAAATGAAATAATGTCTATAAATAATGTCTTCCTGGAGCACTGGAAGGTACCAACATGTATCTAGCCCAAACTGATTTATTCTTCCATTCAACAAAATGCATCTTGAACACTGGCAGGGAGGACAAGCACTGAGTAGGTCACTGTAGCTGGTACAGCCTCATCATGGAAAGAATGCTTGCTGGGTGTGGAGTCAGGGGACCTGGGTTCTCATCTTTGGTCTACTTAAGCTATTGCAAAAAGGACTTGGAGGTGACATCTTCTGACATCATCTAACTTCACAAGAGGAAGATAGATTCACCATCTACAGCCCAAGGCTTATTCCTATGAGGCCAGACATGCTGTCACCCTCTAGCCTTTTACTAAATCAATCACCAACCATCCCTCCCCTGGCACTTACTACTTCTCTGCTGGGTTCAATAATTCATTGCAATGGCCACACAGAACTCACAGACAATACTCAAGATTATGGGGTTTATTAGGGAAGTAATAGGATACAATTTAGGTTCAGGAATGTGCTCAGGATAGTTTTTCAATCAGGGCAGTCTCCTCTCTGCTGTGTCCTCAGATATGCCCCTCTGGACCTTGGCCTTTCGGCCTGGCCTCTGCCCTGGTTGGGCAAATGTTACAAAGCTCTTTTAGCTCTGCTGATAGGTGCACCTAGGTACATCCCACTCCATCAGCAAGCCTCCTGCCCAAGGGTGTTCAGCTTTCTCACTTTGTGGGCCAAGTAAGCCTGCCACTCTGTTTCATGCCTCTTGGTGCCACTGTCTCTCTGCTGGGGCATCTCTCTGCTTGGGTGTCTCTCTGCCGGGACATCTCTCAGCCAAGCAGGTCCAGTGCAGGGATCTTGGGTTCAAAGATGCACTCCACTTCACCTTCAGCTCTTCTCACTTGATGGCAGTGAGATCCCCCTCTCTGCCTCTAGGAAGGCACATTTTAAGCCTGGCAGAGTGACAGAACAACCAATCCCACCATCAGAGTTCTATTCACCTTATTTGCATGGTCCCACTCAGTAATCCAGTAGAAGTTACAAAGACTATGGCTAGAAAAGCCATACCAAGTAATTCACTGCACCACAGCTATGCATTGGGGAAGTCACTAAATTTGGGTGAAGAAGTTTGGGTTGATATCTGTATAATGGGTGTGGCATAGATGTATTGGACTAGAATGGTCCTTAGGATTCCTTCCAGCTCTAATTTTCTACAAAAAAAAAACATAGTTTATGCCTTCTTGAAGTTCCCAATTTAGATGAACAGCTCCCACTAGATAAAACTTTGATACAAGGCAGACAGTGGTGAAGGAACCACCATGTGCTGAGGGCATACACTATGTCAAGAGCTTTACACACTAAACATGCAAAACAGTCCTGCAGGAGAGGTGTGATTCATTCATTTCTCCAACGAAAATTTATTTAGCAACTACTATGTGCCGGGAACAACAGAATACTAAGTTCTGCCTTGATGAAACTTACATTCTCATGGAGGAGACAAATATAAATCAAATATTAATTGAATGAACTTATAATTTAATATAACAATAATGAAGAAAAGCAGAACAGGATAATGGAATAAAAGATAAGAGAAACTTGGAAATCTCAAGAATGAATGGTGTAGGCCAGTGTTCAGGACAAATCTGACCGCAACACCTGTGCACACTCCTCTACTCCACTGCTTCCTCCTGTAGACAGATGTTGGAATATAGAGGTATGGTGTGTCCTTACTTACAGGACAGATGTGTGTTTGGGCAATCACACATGCAAATACGCACCTCCACACCCCCCTCCCAAGAACTAAGATTGAATACCAGTGCCCCAGTGCCATCGAGTGGATTCAGACTCACAGTGTTCCTTTTTAGGACAGAGTACAACTGCTCCATAGGGTTTCCAAGGCTATAAATCTCTATAGAAACAAACTGCCTCATCTTCTGTAGAGTGACTAGTGGGTTTGACCAGCTGATGTTTTGGTTAGCAGCCAAATGCTTTAACCACTATACCACCAGAGCTCCTTGTGCCCCTGAAATACAGTTGCCAAAGCATATTGGTTTTAATTTTGAACAGTGCTCCTTTCCAAAGGTAGCATTACATTTGCTAGACACTATCAAAGATGATAAACTTCCATTGTTACACATATTGCTCAATGACCACAATTTTTTCTCTCCTGTTTCCCAGTGAAGTTTTTTCTCTGTGCCCAACTTTGTCCTATGTAAGTTCTGAGTTTCTTTTCTCTAACTTTTACCCATCCTATTTGTAAGTCAACTCACATGTCTGTTGGAAACAAAAATGGTATAGATTATTCTCCAATAAAAACATTTTCTGGAAGAAATTTACCCAAAGGCATGAATGGCTAAATCAACCGGAACCTGCTCAAGACCATTCCATCCAACCAACTTCCATGAGGTTCCTTTTATTTAAAAACCCTCAGGCTTTGCAGAGGAAGCCTTTTGGTAGTGCAAATGGTTAATACGCTTGACAGCTAACTGAAAGGTTGATGGTTTGAGTCCACCCAGAAGTCTGGTGATCTAGTTCCAAACATTCAACTATTGAAAACCCTATGGAGGACAGTTCTACTCTGACACACACAATGTCATCATGTGTTGGAACTGACTTTATGGCAAGTGGTATATTGTTCTCACTGGTTCTGTTGTTGGGTGGTAGAATAGGGACTTTGGAATTGTTGGAACTGGATTCAAGTCCAGGCTCTGCCACTCACTAGCTGTATCCTTGGGCAAGCCACTTAACTGCTGAATCTATTTTCTTATTTGCAAAAGGGAATAATAAAAGTAATCACCCCATGGGGTTATTCTGAGGATGAAATGAGCTATTACATGTAAACCCTGAGACATGCTAGTGTAGCCAATGATGTTTTTCAGCTATAAAAATTATCCATTTATGATGTTTGGCACATAGTAGGTGCTCAATCAGTGGCAGACTTTATTATTACTATTAAAAAAAAAAAAAAACAAAGAGTAGTATCATATGGTAAAAGTGAATTTGCAGACACATTCGAGAAAGGTCATAACTAAAAAGAAATAGGTTGTATATTTTTCAGTGGTTCTTAAAATTTATCATGGTTAAGAATCATCTGAGATGCTTATGAAAATATCCCACCCAAATATCTGATATGATAGATTTGAACAGAGGCCAGGAATCTGCATTTTAACAAAGAATTCCTAAGTAATTTTAGAGTGGAGAGTCAAGTAACACTCATTGAGAAACACTGAATAAGAAAGTATAAGGGACATGTGGAGAAAGAAAGATGGGCATGGGCAAAATTTAGGGTGTTCAGAGTTGTATTGTGCAGTTGTCTGGTGATTTAACCAAAACAAATCCTTTACCGTGAAAGAACCCAAAGCCTTAATTCCCATATTATGTCTATAGCAGAGGGAATTGGATAGAACAACTCACGTATAGGAGCTTGAGTTCTTGACTTACTACTTACTATCTGTGTGACATCAGGTAAATAACTTTGTCTCTTTGGCCCTTAGTTCCTAATCTGTAAAATAAGAGGATTAAATTAGATGATCTCAAAGGATATTTCTAACAGGAGCTCTGGTGGTGCAGTGGAAGCATATAGCTGTTCAGCAAAACATCAGTGGTTCAAACCTACCAGCTGTTCCATGGGAGAAAGATGAGACATTCTGCTTCCATAAACATTCACAGCCTTGGAAACCCTATGGGGCAATTCTGTTCTGTCCTATAGGGTCACTATGAGTTGGAATCAACTCGCTGGCAGTGGGTCTGATTTTTTTTGGTTAAGGACATTTCTAGCTCTGTGAGTCAATGATCAAGTCCCATGTGGGCATCAGAAGCCAAATGGAATGTATAAATAAAGGAATAGTTGTTTGCCTAGACTGAAGAGTAGGAAGGATTTCAGAGAGGATTAAGGCCTAAGAGGGCCTTCGAGGAAGGATGAAATATTTGAAAAAGAGGATATAGAGCATTTACTCTAATGAGGAGTTGAAAAGACAAGGAAGAAACCAGTTTGGCTGGAGGGGAGGTTCCTGTGGGTAGATACCAAGGAAATCATTGGATAAGAGGTACTTACCCTGATGGTCATGGAGAACTTTTAAAGAATTTTAAGTAAAAGAGTGACATAAGCAAAATTCAGTTAGGGTTGGATCAATGCAAATCACTAAGAGCTGGATTTGAGTGGAGGCAGTGGGAACAGATGAAAGGATCAGCCCCTCGAGTTGTTTCTGGAGCAGATCGGATTGGATTTGGCTGGATATGCACAGAGGTGGGAGGAGGTGTAGGTTTCAAGCATAGGTGCATTGAATTACCTGGGTGACATCTGTTGAGGTATATGAGGAATATGTTACTTTTTTGGGGGCCAACAGGACAGAATGTTGCCAAATAAATTTGTTGTTAGTTGCTGTCAAGTTGGTTCCAACTCCTAGCAACCATAAGTTCAACAGAATAAAGTACTGCCCGGTCCTGTGCCATCCCCACAGTCACTGCCATGTTTGAGCCCATTGTTGCAGCCACTGTGCAATTCCATCTTGTTGAGGGTCTTCCTCTTTGTTGTTGACCTTCTATTTTACCAAGTAAGATGTCCTTTTCCAGGGACTGGTCTCTTGTAATGACATATCCAAAGCATGTGAGAAGAAGTCTTGCCATCTTTGCTTCTAAGGCATTCTGGTGGTACTTCTTCCAAGACAGATTTGTTCATTCTTCTGGCAGTCCATGGTATATTCAGTATTCTTTATTAACACTATAATTCAAATACATCAATTCTGCTGCAGTCTTCCTTATTAATTGTCCAGCTTTCACATGCATAAAAATCCCAGGATTTGGGTCAGGCACACTTTAGTCCTCAAAGTGACATCTTTGCCTTTTGACACCAGAAAGAGATTCTTTGCAGCAGATTTGCCCAGTGCAATACATCATTTGATTTCTTGACTACTGCTTCCACGGACCTTAATTGTGGATCCAAGTAAAATGAAATTCATGAGAATGTCAATCTTTTCACCATTTATTATGATGTTGCTTATCGATCCAGTTGTGTAGTGAAGATTTGTGTTTTCTGTATGTTAAGGTATAATCCACATTGAAGACTACAGTCCTTTATCTTCATCAGTAAGTGCTTTAAGTGCTCTTTGGTTTCAGTGAGGATGTTTATGTCATCTGCATATTGCAGGTTATTAATGAGTCAGTTATTAATGAGTCTTCCTCCAGTACTGATGCCATGGTTTTCTTTACATAGTCTAGCTTCTTGGATTATTTGTTTAGCATGTTGTTATGTGCCGTTGAGTCGGACCTGACTCATAGTGACCCCTCCTTGGGTTTCCAAAGCAGTGTCACTATGGAAGTAGATTGCCCAATCTTCCTTCCGAGGAGTGGCTGGTGGGTTTGAGCTGCTAGCTTTCTGGTCAGCAGTCAAGTGCCTTAGGCACTATGCTACCAATCCTGACACACAGCTTTCGTGATTTTTAAGCCACACAACATCCCCAGTTCTGTTGGAACTGCTGCCTCTTGGTCTACATGCAGCTCATCACGAGCACAATTAAGTGCTCTGGAATTCCCATTTTTGGCATCCTAATGTTACCCATAGCATGTTATTCACACAATCAGATACCTTTGCACTGTCAAAAAACAAACAAACAAGCAAACAAACAAACAAAAAAACACAGGTAAATAGCAAAATTTGACTTGTAGGTATATTAATTATATTGTTTGATAATTTCCTCAGTCTATTGGATCTCCTTTCTTTGGAATGAACACAAACATGGATCTCTTGTAGTCATCTGGCCACGTAACAGTCTTCCAAATTTCTTGGCATAGATGAATTAATATTTCCAGTGTTGTATCCATTTGTTGAAATATCTGAGCAGTATTCTGTCAATCCCTGGAATATTCTGCTAATGCTTTCAGTACAGCTTAGACTAGAAATGAACTAGAAACAGGGAAATCCTTTGTTATTTCAAGGAAACTTGAAAAGAATAGGAGCTCAGTGTTCTCTAGTAGGAAGAAGAAAATTAAAATCACAGGCTCATCTGCATGTCTCTGACAGGTTTTAGGAAAGTGAGAAGGGGGTTGTTGTCTGATGGAGGTTGTAATTTAAATACAGTATGACAAGAGCAGACTGCTGGAATCAAATGACATGGCTTCAGAGCTGACTCCTCTTCTAACTGTAACTTTGTGAAAGTAACTTAACCCTTCCAAGCCATAATGTTATCATTAATACAAGTGATGACTGGGCAGATAATAAAAGTTCCTTCCTAGGAATATAATCAAATTTAAATTAAATAAATGAAGTCAAGTGCTTATTAAAGTGACCAGGACAGAGCAGGCTTTTAATAAATGGTAGGCTTTTATTTTTTCAAAAAATAAAAATAATTTAATGACCCAAATAGGGATATATAAGTTCAATCTTCCAATTCATTTGAGGCACTCTGTACTCACAATTGCTGATAATTTTGGTCCTTTACCCTGCACTCTTGTTTCCTGTGAGGTTTTGGAACAATTTGAATGTTCTGAATTGAAAGAATTTTGTCCTAAGGGTCACCAGTATTCATGTGTGGCTTATTATTCTGAAATCCTGGTAGAGTGGGCTCAACAGAGCTTTTTCTCATTGAGAGAATGTAACAACCATTCCATTAATTTCATTAACTTGCTTACAAGACAGCAATTGTTCTGGACATTTCTTTCCTTCCCAGATTTAGGCATATACTGTTTATTTGTGGGCACACATAGAATTTTATATATTATTTTAAAACTTTGGCAGATATTTTAGCCAACTCTAATCCTGTGATTAGGTGCATGTGTGTAGGAAGTGTTAGAACCTTGACATTATTTGTGATTTAATTTAAAGCATCCTCTGATTGGTTATTTGTATGCCTGTATGTATTTGTGACTCTTTTCAAAATTGGATATCCCAGATCTGAGTATATGGGAACATATTAATGCTTTTCTGAGATTACTGCCAAAGGTCAAGAAGTCATTCTTGTGTATTTATAATGGGTCCATTATTTTTATTTACTGTTGTTTCTCTTTAAATCATTTATCTCTCCCTCCCCCCCTTTTTTAACATTTGAATGCAGTTTTAATAGGGCTTGTTAATAGCATAATTTAAAGATGAAGAAACTAAAAATGGTCATTGATTTGCCCAAAATGGCCCAGCTGGTAAATGGAAGAGAGAGGATTCCAACCCAGGTGTTTGGGTCAAAAGCTGGTGTGCATTTCCATTTTTAGAACTTTGCATACTACATTTCTCAATGTTTTCCTGGGACAGTTTTTGAACCAGATTATAGAAAAATCCAGTTTGTTGTACATGTGACTATTAAGCCACATTGTGAGTTCCTGGAGGATGGAACATTGCCTCATTCATCTTTGTGTCTTTCAGAGGCCTAATAATGATTGCCACTTAAACCCAAATAAAAAGCACCTCACTGCCATCATGTCAATTCTGACTCATCAAACAACCAAACCAAACTCACTGCCTTCGGATCGGATCCAACTCATAGCGACCCCTCTTTGGGTTTACGAGGCAGTATCACTATGGAAGTAGATTGCTCAACCTTCCTTCTGAGGAGTGGCTGGTGGGTTTGAACCGCCAGCCTTTTGGTTGATAGACAGATATCTTAGGCACTAAGCCACCAGAGCATAGTGACCCTTTATTAGGACAGAGTAGAACTGTCCCATAATGTTTCCAAGGCTGTAAATCTTTACATAAACAGACTGCCTCATTTTTCTCCCACGGAGTGACTGGTGGGTTCAAAACATCTGCCTTTTGGTTATCAGCCAAATGCGTTAATCACTATGTCACCGGAGCTCCACTTGGCACTTGATAGATGCTAATTAAAAAGTATTAAATTTATAAGGTTGACTGGTGACATCAGTGAATAATTGAAGCTACCTAAAATTGAGACTTGATCTAAGAGTGTTAATGATAATTTCACTGTCCTTGGGTCACATATTGCCTACCAACAACACTCTATACTTTTGTATGGCATATTTGTAGCTCATTGTGTGGTTCATGCTTGCCTGTTTCCTGGTGATCTCATTGAAATGAAATGGCTTTAACCAAATCCTTCTAATCTTTTAGGAAACAAGCTATATTGAAGACAACTCCAGTCAAAATGGTGCCATATCATTAATCTTCTCACTCAAAGAAGAAGTTGGTGCACTGGCCAAAGTCCTGCGCTTATTTGAGGTAAGAGCTTTATTCATATTTTGCATTGGACAATATGTTATTTTGTTGTTCAGTGTAATGAAAAGAACATAGGATTTATAATTTAAAGACTTGATTTTCAGCTCAGGCTTTTACATTAACCAGTTGCATGAACTTAATTAAGTCGCTCAGTTTCTCTGAGCCTCAGTTTCTCTATTTGTAAAAAAAAAAGAGTGTTGGTAACACTTTGCCAGCTTCTACAGTTTTTGTGATAAAAGCATGTGTTTTGTAAAACAGCAAATGACTATACATGTTTTGCATATGTCATAGCAAAAGTCATGATTGAAAAATACATTAGTTCTTTCATTCACCAAATTTATATTGACTGTCTTCTATATAAGGAGCCCTGGTGGTGCTAACAGTTAAGCAATTGACTGCTAACTGGAAGGTCACCAGTTCAAACTCACCCAGCAGCTCCGTGAGATAAAGACCTGGTGATCTACTTTCCTAAAGATTAATCAAAAAAACCCTAGGGGGCAGTTCTATTCTGTCACATGGGGTCTCTCTGAGTCATTAATGACTTGACAACATCTAATAACAGCAACCTCTTCTATATGTCTAGGCATAAAATAATAGATAAGACACATTCCCTTAACTTCAAGCTTAGCCTCAAAATGTGTTCTGGAAAATAGCAGTTGTTCCTCAAGACAGGGAGCTCTCTTACAATTAAAAGGAAGCCATGATGGAATAGGTAGACTGGGCTCACACCATTCTGTCTGATTTCTTTATTGTGGACTTCTCCGAGCCTATGATGCTGCATTGCATACTAGGACAGTCTGAGAGAGAAATCTCCAAACTTCCTATTATTCCAAACTTACTTGACATTGGACTCCTTTTCATCACAAGAACATCTACTCACATTTCCCACTTTGGGAAATGCTGGTTTGAACATTAGCCAGGCATTTGAACTTCACATAACCCCGGACAGGTTTTCTGATTTTGATTTCTCTGAAGTACTTTGCTCATGATTTGCCTGGGACTCTTTCCACAGGAGGATGAACTGCTTTGTAATAATTTCCCTGCTGGTTGGAACCAAGAGTGGCACATTGGTCAGGGCTGTACAGACATACAGCTCAATATGTATCTGCTCATGCATTCAACAACTCTCTTTTGGACTTGGGCTGAGGATAACACTGTATCTCTTAGAAACCTACGATGTTCTCATACTCTGTGTGTGTGTGTGTGTGTGTGTTGGTGGGTGAGGGCGGAAGTACACAGATGGTGAAAGGAAAGGAAGCTGCCTCTTTGAGGATCCAGTAGTACAAGCAAATGTTATGAGCAGCCGTGTATCTACTGTGGGGCAGGGGTGGAGGGTGAGGACATCTCTCAGTGACTGGCCCTTGGCAGATACCATCTCATTCAATCTTACGATAATATCATGAGGTAGGGGTGATTTCTGTTTTTCAGAGAAAGAAACTGAGGGTAAGAGAGATTAGGAGACTTGCCCAAGGTTACACAGCTAATAAACACTGGAGATGCTGTTTGAAACCAAATATTACTCCAGAATCTACACTCCTGTTATATAGTGCTATCTCAGACAAGGCCAACTGCATAATTTGCTGGGTCTAGTGCAAAATGAAACTGTGGGGCCTCTTGTTCAGAAAGCAGGAAAAATGTGCTGTTAAAGGTTTTGTAATATAAAATGTTTTCTTTCTTCTGCAGTCTCACTCTCAACTGGCCATGGTGTTTTTATTTGCAATTTAATGCTATCCTCTTGTCTTTTGAGCACATATGCAGCCTTCCAGCTGCCAGATTCCCCCCTCCTGCCAGTGCCTGGCCCAACAAGCCTTGCCCCTTCTGGAGATGGGGAAGTCTGTCTTCCCTTTTAATGGGCCCGACCACCAATCCATTGACAGACGACTTCAAAGTGGTTGCAAGTTTCATGCGGGGATGCAATAGATACCTGGGTGGGAGATGGGCTAGAGACTGGCCCCCACTGAGTCACCACCACTGAATCTTGTCAAATCACTGGTGACAGAGGGTGGCTGCAGAACATGGGCCTCCCATCTGACACCCCATGTCTCCTGGTCACTGCCCTGGGCAGAGGGTCACAGCCATGGTGGGGTGGGTTACAAGAGGGATCTTGAAGTACTAGGGACCTGGGAGAAGCCCAGACCCATCTTGGAATGTGGGGAGGCAGCAGGAGGCTCTAAGCTCCTCAGTACTTATATTATCATCCCATTGGACTTTGTTCACAAACACAAGTTCAATGATACAATTATTAAGAATTTCAAGATGATGGTTGTAGAGCATTAAACTCTAAGCACAGGGGTCTCAGAGCCTAAGAGGCCAGTTTTGGCTTTAGACTTCTTTCATGAAGACTTCTTTGAATTAATTGCTGTCTTCTCAGGGATCCCAAAGTACTTTAACTGCAGCACTGATTTGCTTTATTAAGTGTATACATTTCTGTCTATCCCTGATGATAATAGCTATTAAGCCTGAAGACCTTGTCTCCATCATCTCTATGTTCTCTACAAACCTAGAGTCATATGTGTGTGTGTGTGTGTGTGTGTGGTTAAGGCATTTGGCTGCTAACCAAAAGGTCAGTGATTTGAACCCATCAGTTGCTCCATGGAGAAATCATCTTTATCCATGAGAAAGATGTATACAGTCTGCATCTGTAAAGATTTACAGCCTTATAAACCCATTGGGGGCTGTTATGAGTCAAAATTGACTCAATGGCAGTGAGTTTGGGTTTTATACACACACACACACACACACACACACACATATATATATAAAACCACCACAACAAAAAGCACACCTCACTGCCATTGAGTAGGATCCAACTCATAGCGACCCTTCCTTGGGTTTCTGAGACGATATCTCTACAGAAGTAGATTGCGCAATCTTCCTTCCGAGGAGTGGCTGGTGGATTTGAACTGCCAGCCTTCTGATTAGCAGTCAGATGCTTTAGGCACTGTATGTATGTAAGGAGCCCTGGTAGTTCAAACAGTTAAGTGCTAGGCTGCTAACAGAAATGTTGGCAGTTCAAACCCATCAAGCAACTTGGTGGGAGAAAGACCTGGTGATCTACTTCCATGAAGGTTACATCCTAGAAAACCCTATGGGGCAGTTCTTCTCTGTCACATGAGGTAATTCTGAGTCAGAAATTGACTCCACGGCACCTAACTACAACAACGTGTGTGTGGGTATATAGCTACATATGTGTTTCTTTGTATGTATATATAAGGGATTCTGGTGGTGTAGTGGTTAAGGCATTTGGCTGCTGACCAGAAGGTCAGTGGTTCAAACCCACCAGCCACTCCATGGAAGGAAGATAGGTCAATCTACTTCTGTAAAGATTTGCATTCTTGGAAATGCAGTGGGGTTGCTATGAGTCAGAATCAATTTGATGGCAGTGAGTTTGGTTTTGTTCTCTATGTATAAGTGTTCAATTAAGAATGAAATTAAAGTTAAATATGAGCAAATGAATTACAAGTTTAAGATTGTTTCATTCTCCTTTCCTGAATTTACAAAAGAAGGATTCTGTTTGAGCCAATGAATTTTATCCTGAAGTTCTTTAATAAAATTAAACCTCATTACCCAATGGGAAACAAAAAAGTCTGCCTGACTAAGAGCAAGCAGTGGATATGGAGAAGAGAAAGAAAATACTTCTAGTGATAAACTGTTCATAGGAAAGAAAATATCTGTAAAATTATCCTGTGTGATTATTTAGCCTTCCTATTAAGGCATTTGACAGCTAACTAGAAGGCTGGTGGTTCAAACCAACCATCCACTCCTCGGAAGGGAGGTTGGGCAATCTACTTCTGTAAAGAAACTGCCTTGGCATAACATACTATAGAAAACATTGTTCCACCTCCTACTTTGGCAAGTAGCTATTGGGATCTTGAAAGCTAGCAAGCTGCCATCTAGATGCAACGATGGGTCTCTCCTCATCCAGAGCAAAGAAGAATGAAGAAAACCAAAAAT
>NW_006921921.1:1475536-1477277 GCF_000298275.1 Orycteropus afer afer | reverse complement strand
GTAAATTGTGGTCAATGTCATGAGACAAAGTGTATGTGAACTGCTATATGGAAAGTGAATTTGCTCTGTAAATATTCACCCAAATCACAATAAGAAAAATAAATAAATAAAAGAAAAGAAACTGCCTTGGAAACCCAAGGAGGGGTCGCTATGAGTCGGGACTGACTAGACAGCAGTGAGTTTGGTTTGTTTTAGTTATTAGACAGTTTAAGGAGCTCTGGTAGCACAGTGCCTAAGGCATCTGACTGCTAACCAGAAGGTTGAAAGTTCAAACCCACCAGCTGCTCCATGGACGGAAGATGGGGCAATCTACTTCCATAAAGCTTTACTGCCTTGCCCTAGCTGCCCTTCAGGTCTGGAAATGAACTCACTTCTGTGGCTTCCAGCCACACAAAAGACAGGCGTATGGGCTGAACATTTATGTCAGATAGACACACTCTTTGAAGAGATGAATTATTGGAAACAGAAGGGCAGTGTATGCACAGGGTGACAGCTCAGGAGGCAGAAATACGTGGGAGGAAAGGACATGGGGAAGAGGTAACTATGGGGAGGATGTGGGAAGAGAGCTGTTAACACTGTGGGAAATTGCAGTCAATGTCATGAGACAAAATTTGTATGAACTGCTGTATGGAAAATGAATTTGCTCTGTAAACACTCACCCAAATAATAATAATAATAATAATAATAATAATAAAAGATATACTGCCTTGAAAACTCATTTGGGATCTTTATGAGTTGTACTTGACTCAATGGCAATCAGTTTGTTTTTGGTTTTATTAGACAGCTTATAGATATTTTCCCCTTGTGAAGTTGCCCTTTGGGGCTGTCAGAGTTAATAGTAAATGAGCAGGATGTTTTCAATGTAATACATATGCCACAAGTAACTAAATTACCAGGACTAGATGGAATGCACTCAAGACGTGTGTGTGTGTGTGTGTGTGTGTGTGTGTATCTGACACATAGTAGGGGCTCAATAAATGCTTGCCTTCATTATTTCTTGGTGTCATGTTTGTAGAAAGTCGTGGAATATCAGGGGCTCTTAAATTCTTGGCTCTATGAAAAATAATAATTAAAGGACTAAGATCAATTGCCTTGAAGATGGGAAGATGGGGTGGGAAACACAATGCTGATGTGCCATCAAGTTGATTGTGACTCATAGGGCCCCTATATGACAAAGTGGAGCTTCCCCATAGGATTTCCTAGGCTATAATCTTTACAGGAGCAGATTGCCTTGTCTTTTCTCCCATGGAGCAGTTGTTGTTGTTATGTGCCGTCGAGTCGGACCCGACTCATAGCAACCCCTCCTTGGGTTTCTGAGGAGGTATCACTACGGAAGTAGATTGCCCAACCTTCCTTCCAAGGAGTCGCTGGTGGGTTTGAACTGCCAGCTTTCTGGTTAGCAGTGAAATCCCTTAGGCACTAACAACCAGAGCTCCCCATGGAGCAGTAGTGGGTTCACATCACTAACCTTTAGGTTAGCAGTCTAGGTCTTAATCATTGTACCACCAGGACTTCTTGGGAGAACACAATAGTTTCATTCAAATTTTTGAAATTCAAGGGAATACTGTATGTTTTAAAATCAGGAACGAAGTGCATCAGGGTTATATCTTTTCACCATACTTATTTAATCAGTCAGCCACAGGACAGGTGGGGGGGATACGAGAGGTCTCCAACAGCAGGACAAACTTGTCTGTCGGTTTGTCCTACTGTGGTGACATGTAGACGTGAGTTTTGCGGCTGA
>NW_006921921.1:1462125-1473150 GCF_000298275.1 Orycteropus afer afer | reverse complement strand
TTGTAAGAAGGGACCATTCCCTGGAGAGGGATGTCATGCTTGGTAGGGTGGAGGGTCGACGAAAGAGGGGGAGGCCTTCAAGGAGATGGATTGATACAGTGGCTGCGATGATGGGCTCAAGTATAGCAGGGATTGTGGGGCTGGCACAGGATCAGTCAGTGTTTCATTCTCCTGTGCATGGGGTCACTATGAGTCAGAAACGACTCGACGGCACTTAACAACAACAACAATTTCATCTGTATGCTGAGCAAATAATCTGAGAAGCTGGACTATGTGGAGAAGACCATGGCATCAGGATTGGAAAAAGACTAATTAATAACCTGCTATATACAGATGACACAACTTTGCTTGCTGAAAGTGAGCATGACTTGAAGTACTTACTGATAAAGATTAAAGACTACACTCTGCAGTGTGACTTACATCTCAACACAAAGAAAATAAAAGTCCTCACAATTGGATCAATAAGCAGCATCATGATGAATGGAGAAAAGATTGAAGTTTCTGAAGATTTCATATTACTTGGTTCCACGATCAACACCAATGGAAGCAGCAGTCAAGACATCAGACGAGGTATTGCACTTGGCAAATCTGGCAAAAGACCTCTTTCACGTGCTGAAGAACAAAGATGTCTTCTTGAAGACTAAGGTATGCCTAACCCAAGCCATGGTATTTTCAATTGCATCATATGCATGTGAGAGCTGGATAATGAACAAGGAAGACCGAAAAAGAGTTGATACTTTTGAGTTATGGTGTTGGCAAAGCATACTGAAAGTACCACAGACTGCCAAAAGAACTAACAAATCTGTCCTAGAAGAAGTGCAGCCAGAATGTTCCTTGAAAGTGAGAATGGCCAGACTTCATCTGACCTACTTCGGTCATGTTGTCAGAAAGGACCATTCCTTGGAGAAGGATATCATGCTTGGTAAAGTTGAGGGTCAATGAAAAATGGGAAGGCCCTCAATAAGATGGATCTACACAGTGGCTGCAACAATGGGCTCAGGGGTGGCAAGGATTGTGAGGCTGGCACAAGACCAGGCAGTGTTTCCTTCTGTTGTGCACAGGGTCACTTTGAGTTGGAACTGACTCGATGGCACCTAACAACAACAACATCATGAAAGAAGAATTCTACTTATTTTTCCAAGTTCAAAGGCAAAAGGGCAATTAGTCAAAATTATAGGGAGGCATATTTGAAATAATTGAAAGGAGGATTGGAAGGCATTAATTTCAAGCATTGCTCCTGTCAAAACAGGCAACAAGAGACAGAGAAAAATCAAAACAAGAACTATAGTATAAATTCATTTTCTTTAGTTTAAACAAAAGTTAAAAATAAATCCAGCACCTCCAAGGTTGACCGTGGTGGGAGAAACATTCCCTATGGGAGAATCACCTGCACCTGCAAATTCCCTGCTAAGTCCTGCCAGAGTCATCTCTGTTCTAAATGACTCTGTAGCATAGCAGACATGAAACTGGGACACTTAGCCAAACTTCACTGAGTGCCCAGAGTAATAAATAGTAACAACAATGTGAATCTACACATCTAGCCCTCCTGGAATGACTCCATGTGGTGGAAACTTTCTTAGCCCCTCATTGCCAAGAGCATACACAAGGCAGCCTGGCTTCTCCAAGGGGGTGGTGGTGGTGGAAATGAAATCTGCAAAGAAAAGGGCAGACTGCTCACAACTCGGCTGGGCTGATACCCTGCCAGAGAGTATATCTCTTTCTTGGATGATTGGCGTCAAATTTACCATTCCATATAGAGATGATGTTGCTTGTCAATGGGATTGTGACCTTCTACACCTCAGCTGGTAATGCTGTCAAGTGCAACACAATAAATTTGATAGTAATGAAAGATGGACTGTGTTGCTGTGTGTTAGGCAGTGCAGGGAATGAAGCAGTTGTTCCAGTGGATTGGGGTCAGTGATTAGGAATATACCAAAATGCCTATGGGATAATCTGCAGATGTCCCACTGCCCTCAGTGGATTGTTCCAACTCTTAATTCTTTACGCATTTATGCATCTCGTGTAGGTCTATGTATTTCTAGCCTCGACCAGCTCATGTCTCAAGGAGATCTGGTGGTGCACTGGGTAAGGCATTTGGCAGCTAATCAAAAGGTCAGTAGTTCAAACTCACCAGCCACTCCATGGAAGAAAGATAGGCCTGTCTGCTTCCACAAAAATTTACAGCCTCAGAAACCCAATGGGGGTTGCTGGAGTTGGTATCGACTTGATGGCAGTGATTTGATTTTTGTGAGCTTATGCCTCATGCCTTCATAGGAAAAGAGTCTCCTGAGAGCTTTTTATTGCAAGTGGCTTAGTAATGGGCTATAAAACTAGAAGGAGGCTCCTTAGGGGATGAGTAAGTAGCAAAGAAGAGATTTTCCTTTCTCTGCCAACTGTCCACTAATCACCTTAATGGTGTATTCTGTAGAGGAAGGGACAAACACACAAGTAGAGTCACAGAGCTCTGATCACGCTCTGAGACTGTCTGAGGGACACAGGTATGCTCAGTGTTGTTAGTTGCTGTGTAGTCATCTCTGAATCGTGGTGAAATCCTGTGTCACAGAACAAAATGTTACCAATCCTGTGCCATCTTCGTGATCATTGGTGACTTTCCATTGTTATGTCTATGGTGTCAATCCATCTCATTGAGGACTTCCTTCATTTTCACTGACCCTCTAATTTAGCAAACATGGTGTCCCTTCCTAGCAATTGGTCTTCTCTGAAGTCCAAAGTAAGTGACTCAAAGTCTCAGCATCCTCGCTTAGGGTTGTATTCCTCCAAGACTGATTTGTTTGTTCTCTGGCAATATTCTTAAGTATTCCTTACCAACACCACCATTTGAACGCATCAATCCTTCTGTCTTCCTGTCCAACTTTCACATGGAGAGGAGGTGATTGAAAAGACCATGACTTGGGTCAGGCACACCTGAGTCATCAAAGCAACATCTTTGCTTTTTAAAACTTTAAAGAGATATTTTGCAACAGATTTGTCTTAGACAACACATAATTTAATTTTTTATTCTGCTGAGTGAAAAAAGCCAATACTAAAAGGTTACACACTATATGATTCCATTCATACATCACTTGATTTCTTGATTGCTGCCTCCATTGATAGCAAGCTGCCTAAGGCTACACAGTTAGAGCAAAAAATTGCATCAGAGTTCATCTTCCATTTTCACAGTAGACTGGTCCTTTGGAAACAAATGTAAAAAGTGCAGTCTACTTTTGTCACATCCCCTTCCCTTGTCCTCTCTTTGCCTTCTCCATCCCCAGGTATCCAATGTTCTCATGCTCACTTACACATTCAATTCTTTTTGAGTACCTCTTAAGCAGCGCTGGGAGCACTTGGGTGAGCCAGAAAATAAGTCCCTGCCCTAATAGCACATACAGACACTACATAAATGGGCAGTTCCAATAGTGCACACCGTAGTGCCCAACAAGTCTTGTGAGGACCTCATGGTTCAATGAGCTTTCTTTCAATGAGGGAAAAGAGGACGGGGTGGTTCCTTGAAGACATAATGCTTAAGCTGTATTCTAAAGGGGTTGTGCAGAAGGGAGAGAAAGGGGAAAGTGAATTCCAGAATGGACGAATGCATCACAGAGGTCAGGTCACAGAATCCTCACATTCTTTACATCTGCGAACCCCATCTGTATTCCTGAGGGCAGAGGCTGGGTTGCAGAGGGAACCTCCAGGGAGAACCAATGTTTATCCCTGTGAGGTTTGGCCTTAGGGCCCTACTTGTGACTCTGGGCCTGGTGAGCAGGGCTAGACCAAGATGCATCATGAGAACTGCTTTTACCTTCTGGCCTTGGGTGCAGAGCAACAATGAGCAATGAAGTGTTTACCAGGAACATTTCAAGAAGAGCTTCAAATTCCACTGGAAAAAAAGAAAAGTTTTTATGATACGGATGATTTTTTAAAAAAATATTTTAAACCAAAAAAAATGTGAATAATGATATAAAGAGCATGCATGTAGTTCAGCAACAGTGCAGAGGCAACTAACACCACTGAGATATTCCTTCCTTTGCCCCATGCACTTACCTCTTCAGAGGAAATTCATTAATCTAAATTTGATATGTACATTGCCTTGCATCATATTATTCTTTCACTATATATAGACATCCACTAGTTAAATGGGGTACAATTTTGAAAGCTCTTAAACTTCATAAAAATTGGAATCATATTGTAGGTATTCTTCTGCAGTTTTCTTTTTTGCAGGGAGGACAGTTAATATTGGTTTTGAGATCACTCTCTCTCTAATATATATGGTTTGCACTTTCATTTATCCCTCTCTGTATTGCTTTTTATTAATGGACTACATTTCATCCGTTTTTCTATTAGTGGACATTTAGGTGGTTTACAATTTTTTATTCCTATACAACTAATCCCTCAAAAACAAAAAGTGACTGCCATCCAGTCAGATCTAACTCATGCAACCCCTCCTTGGGTTTCTGAGGCAGTATCACTACGGAAGTAGATTGCCCAACCTTCCTTCTGAGGAGTGGCTGGTGGGTTTGAACCACCAGCCTTCTGGTTAGCAGTCAAATGCCTTAGGCGCTATGCCACCGGAGCTCCCACAAACAGTCTCACACTAAACATTTTGTATGGGTCAAGTCTGATGACCTTTAATGAGTGGACTCTTAAATGGAAAGTCTCAAATAGCACTGTCTTTAGCTGGTAAGCAGGTCATAGCTGGGAATATTTGAGAAACAGCAACACAGAGTTTAAACGTTTTAAACTTTCATCATGAAACTAGATCTCCTATTATGACAATTGGAGTCCCTTAGGGGTGCGAATGGTTAACACACCCTGCTGCTAACCAAAAGGTTGAAGGTTCCAGTCCACTCACAGTGCCTTGGAAGAAAGGCCTGGCAATCTACTGCTGAAAAATCAGCCATTGGAAACCCTACTCGGACACATATGACATCACCATGAGTCACAGTCAACTCAACAGCAACTGTTTTTTTTCCTCAAAAATAAGTTCCATGAGGGCAGGGTGTTTTCTGCTTTGTTCACTGTTCTTTCTCACTGTTGGGCCAAGGATGCTGCTCACTTCTATAAATTGTTGAATGCTCCTGTCTGTTTACCTGAGACCAATGCCTTGGAATATTCTTCATGAATGTCTCTGGTGTTGTCCCCAGAAACCTATGAGTAACCCAAGACATAATATTACTGTTTAGTCTGAGGTTACAGCATGCACTGGTCTAAGAAACTCTCCCTTTCCAGCCTAGTGTGATCTCAAAACTTGCTCAGGCTCTCTCTCTCTCTCCTTTTTTTTTTTTTTTTTTTTAAATAAACCTGCTCTAAGCAAAAGAGCTGAGAACATTTTAGGGTAAAGTAAACTTTAACAGGTAAATTGGCTCATAAAATATAATGTGAGATACCTCCCAGGGAAAGGTGTATCTATACCAAGTTGTGGGAGGTAGACCATAATGAATACTTATTGAGTATCTTGTAATAAACCTGGGAGCTCTGGTAGAATAGTGCCTAAGGCACTTGACTGCTAACCAGAAGGCTGGGGGTTCAAACCCACCAGCCACTCCTTGGAAGGAAGATGGGGCAATCTACTTCCGTAGTGATACTGCCTCGGAAACCCAAGGAGGGGTCGCTATGAGTCGGGTCCGACTTGACGGCACATAACAACAATGACAACAACAGTAATAAACCTGACATTATGCTAAGCACTTTCTGTCTTTTTAATTCTCATTAAGCTGCCAGGTAATATTATGACCCTTACTTTAAACATGAACAAACAAAAGTTTAGCAAGGCACACTAATGGGTCCAAGGTAGTAACAGAACTGGAGTTTGAGCTCAAGATCAATTTCAAAACCCACACTAGACAATTCTTTCCTCAAGGAATGAAATGGGGTAGGTCAGGAGAGAGCCCCAAGTTTGAGGCTGAGCTGAAATCCAGAAAGACAAACCAATTTTCTGTCACCATGAGTTCTCTCAGTCTCTTGTTTTCTCACGTGTGACCAATTCCCCTGGAAAGAGTTTCCTTTCCTCTGAAGGAAAGCGTATGCCTCAGCTGTCCACTTGGAGTAGAAGAAAGAGTTCATTCTTTAATTCTCACCCCAAGATGTGGTGAATGTGTGTGTGTGTGTGTAGGGGGGGGCAAGGGGTGTGTCAGTTTATAAACCTGCACCGAGTCGAGTCCTTGTTTAAAAATAAAAGCTCAATGACTAAATGTTAACTATGGGTTAACTAAGGGTCGGAGGGTTAATTTTTAAAGACTCCTTTGGCAGTTAAAAGTGTTGGTAGCTAAAGAGCAATGTGAATAAAAAACAAAACAACCCACTGCTGTCAAGTCAATTCTGACTCATAACAACCCCATTGGGTTTCCGTGGTAAATCTTCATGGAAGTAGATTGCCCAGTCTTGCTTCCACGGAGTGGCTGGTGGGTTTGAACCATCAACCTTCTGGTTAGCAGTCCGATACCTTAGGCACTATACCACAGATAGGCTGGAAAAAAACCCAGTAAGGAAATTCCATGCCAAACTAAATGGCTAATTGATAAATTGATTCAAATGAGAGACATAGTTCAAAGAATCTGACTATATATGGAGCCAGAATTTTTATTTTCACATTTAAAACTTACAGTTTTTATGAGATGGATAGTAGAACCACATTATAAGACTCTTGGCAAATAAAGGGAAGTTACACATAATCTTCTCATGGTAATTTATATTCTTTTCTTCTGTCTTGGGCATAATTAATACAGTATGTTTATGATTATTGCACACACACACACACACACACATATATATATATCCATCATTATTAGTATTTTCATAAGTGGTGATCATTATAACCATTTAAGAAATTAATTTTTCATTATAAAATTAATATTAAAAAAAAAAAAAAAAGGAAGAAGGAAAGAAAATCACCCCTATGCCCATCATAGAGAGACAACTATTTTGTACACATCTTTGAGTGACCACTGCCACTCTTTGTCCTATGCATATTTGTTGACAAAAACCAAAACAATCAAACAAACAAACAAAAAAACCAAACCCATTGCCATCGAGTCAATTACAACTCATAGAGACCCCCATTGGGTTTCTGAGGAGGTAAATCTTCATGGAAGTAGATTGCTCTGTCTTCCTTCTGCAGAATGACTGGTGGGTTTGAACTGCCAACCTTCTGGTTAGCAGTCAAATGCCTTAGGCACTGCATCACCAGAGCTCCTTACTTGCCTTTCAGTGGTTGCACAGTCTTCCACTGAGTGATTACACTATAATCCACCAATCATTCCCCTGTTGTTGCAAGGGAGCTTGCAAATTTTAATGAAAGGCTTTGTGAATTTCCCCACATAGGTTAAATCTCTAACCCAACAACCATTTGTCATTGAGTTGATTCTGACTCATTGTGTCCCCATGTGTGTCACAGTAGAACTGTGCTCTATAGGGTTTCCAGTGCTGATGTTTTGGGGGAAGTCAATCACCAGGTCTTTCTTCTGATGTGCCTCTGGGTGACCTTGAACTTCCAACCTTCCACCCCTTTGGTTAGCAGCTAGCTAAGTCTATTAACTATTTGTATCACCATGGGACTCCAGTTAGATCTCTAGAATTAGAACAATGTATCTTAGGGCATAAACTGTTTTGTGTCTGTTTCTAAAGGGAGTAGCTTCTCTCTGGTACTTGTGGTACTGTGGGGCAGGATAAGGAGCTCTGGTGGTGCAATGCCTAAGGCATTTGCCTGGTAATGAGAATGTTGCTGGTTCAAACCCACCAGCTACTCTGTGGAAGGAAGACTGGGCAATCTACTTGTAAAGATTTACCCCCTTGGAAACCCAAAGAAGATGGCTATGAATCAGAGTCAACTCAATGACAGTGAGTTTGATTTTTTTTTTTTTTTTTTGGTGGTGAAGGATTGGGTTGCTAATCAAAAGGTCAATGGTTTGAACCCACCAGCCTTTCTGCAGGAGAAAGACAAGACAGTCTGTTTCTGTAAAGATTTTATTGCCTTGGAAACCCTATGGGGGTTGCTATGAGTCAGAATCAACTCAATGGCAGTGGGTTTGGTTTTTTGGTTTGGCGTGTCAGTGCTGAACACTCCTGGCCTACAGTCTGCCTTTCAGCATTTCTCCCACCCTGCTCACCACCCACTCACCCCGCCTTTCGGAACTCTTCCACAAATAAGCACTGCAGAGGTGTGTACATTCTCTGTGTTCCCTGCTCTACAAAAAGCAGAAATTGGTTACATCATCTTTTGAAGTTTCAATTTAGGTAAATAGTAGGTGAAGCCTCTACCCCTTTTCTTTTTTCCTGAGCCAGCAAGGATGACTTGGCTCTTTGCTTTGTCAAGGTAATAACCTCTGTTTGCTAGAGAAAGCTTCAGACCAACAGCCATCTCTCTGGCCTTTCTATGAAAACTTCTATCTCCAATCAGGGCCTTCCTGTTGGGTTACCTGGCCACAGCTCACAGTGGTGTGTGCTCTACAGTGGAGCCCATAAATAATGGCGACATCATGCACCCTTGGGGACCATGGGGAAGAGGCAGCAGGAAGAGAGCTTGCTTGGGATTATTGCTTTAAGGAGCCCTACTGGCACAATGGTTAAGCACTCGGCTGCTAACTGAAAGGTGGCCAGTGAACACCCCAGCTGCTCCATGGGAGAAAGATTTAACAGTCAAATTCTATAAAGATTACAGTCTCCAAAATCATGTGGGGCAGTTTGACTCTATCCTGTAGGGTCACTAGGAGTTGGAATCAACTGGATGGTGACAGGATTACTGTTTGTACTGTAACCAGAGGTTCTAATTTTGGGAGCTTGTTGTTGTTGTTGTTAGGTGCCATTGAGTTGGTTCCAGCTCCTAGCAACCCTATCTACAATAGAATGACACATTGTCCAGTCCTGCTGTATTGAGCCCATTGTTTCAGCCACTGTGTTGATCCGTCTTGTTGAGGGTCTTCTACTTTTTCACTGACCTTCTACATTACCAATCATGATGTCCTTCTCCAGGGACTGGCTCCTCCTAATAACGTGTCTGAAGTAAGGTAGATGAAGTCTTGTCATGCTCCCTTCCAAGGAGCATTCTGGCTTTTCTTCCAAGACAGGTGTGTTTATTTCTCATGTCATATTTAATATTCTTTGCCAACATCACAATTCAAATGTGTCAATTCTTCTTCCATCTTCCTAATTCATTGTCCACCTTTCGCATGCATATGAGGTGATTGGAAATACCATGGTTTGGATTAGTCCTCAGAGTGACATCTTTGCTTTTGAACACTTTAAAGAGGTCTTTGGCAGTACATTTGCCCAATGCAATACATAGTTTGATTTCTTGACTGTTGCTTCCATGGCTATTGATTGTGGATCCAAGTAATATGAAATCCTTGACAATTTTGATATATTTTTTGTTTATCAGGATGTTACTTATTGGTCCAATTGTGAGAATTTTTGTTTTCTTTGTGTTGAGGTGACTCCACACTGAAGGCTATAGTCTTTGATCTTCACTGGTAAGTTCTTCAAGTCTTCTTCACTTTCAGCAAACAAGGTTCTGTCATCTGCATATTGCAGGTTGTTAATGAGTCTTCCTCTGATCCTAATGCCATACTCTTCTTCACATAGTCCAGCTTCTCAGATTATTTGCTCAGCACACACAATGAATAAGTTTGGTGAAAGGATGCAACCCTGATGCACACCTTTCCTGATTTTAAACCATGCAGTCTCCCCTTGTTCTGTTTGAATGACTGCCTCTTGTTCTATGTACAGGCTCATAGTTAATTCTCCAGTCCCTGGAAGAGGACGTCATGCTTGCTAAAGTAGAAGGTCAGCAAAAAAGGGAGAACGCTCAACAATGAAGTGTTCTGGAGTTCCTATTCTTCACAATGTTTCCCATAATTTCTTGTGATCCATACAGCTGAATGCCTTTCTATAGTCAGTACAAGACAGGCAAATATCTTTCTGGTATTCTCTGCTTTCAGCCTAGATCCATCTGGCATCAGCAGTGATATCCCTTGTTCTACATACTCTACAGCTTGAATTTCTAGCAATTCTCTGTTGATGTACTGCTACAACTATTTTTGAATTATTTTCAGCAAAATTTTATTTGTGTGTGGTATTAATAATATTAGTCAATAATTTCTGCATTCTGTTAGATCACTGTTCTTTGGAATAGTCACAGATATGGGTCTCTTCCAATCAGATGGCCAGGTGGCTAGCTGTCTTCCAAATTTCTTGGCATAGATGAGTAAGCACTTCCAGCATTGCATTCATTTGTTGAAACATCTCAATGGGTGGGCATTCCATCAATTCCTGAGACTTTGTTTTATGCTAATGCCTTCAGTGCAGCTTGTACTTCGTCCTTCAATACCATCGGGTCTTGATCATATGCTACTACCTATCATGGCTGAAAATGATCAATTCCTTTTGGTACAGTGACTCTGTATATTCCTTTCATCTTCTTTTGATGCTTCTTGCTTCATTCAGTATTTTGCCTGTAGAATCCTTCAATGTTGCAACTCAGGGCTTGATTTTTTCTTCAGTTCCTTCAGCTTGAGAAGTACCAAGTATGTTCTTCCCTTTTGATTATCTAACACCAGATCTTTGCACATTTCATTATAATACTTCATTTGGTCTTCTCAAGCTGCCCTTTGACCTCTATTCAGTTCTTTCACTTCATCATTTCCTCTATTCACTTTAGCTATTCTACTATTCAAGAGCAAGTTTCATTGTTTCTTCTAACATCCATTTTGGTCTTTCTTTACTGTCTTTTTAATGACCTTTTGCTTTCTTCATGTATGATATTCTTGTTATCATCCCACAACTTATCTGGTAATTAGTGTTCAATGGGTCAAATCTATTCTTCAGATTGTCTCTAAATTCAAGTGGGATATACTCAAGGTGGTACTTTGGTTCCTGTGAACTTGTTTTAATTTTCTTCAGATTCAACTTAAACTTGTATATGAGTAATTGTATACTTGTATATGAGCCCCAAGGTTACAGGTGAGGAGAGTCAACTCAGGGACGCCCATAGTAGCAAGCGGGAAGAGCAGGAGAAAGGGGATTAAAAGCCAGGAA
>NW_006921921.1:1452824-1454105 GCF_000298275.1 Orycteropus afer afer | reverse complement strand
CCCCCACCCCACCTCAGAATACCCATCCCCTTCACCTAACTCTGCCTCATATTTTTTCCTTAGCGCTTATCATTATAAAATAATATACATTGTTGTTGTTAATGGAGGTTGAATTGATTCCAACTCATGGCAACCCCATGTGTGCAGAGTAAAACTGCTCCAGGGGGTTTTCAAGGTTGGGACCTTTCAGAAGCAAGTTGCCAGATTGTCTTCCAGGGTTCCTCTGGGTAGGTTCAAACAGCCAACCTTTGGGCTAGTAGTCAAGGGTTTAATTATTGCGTCTCCTAGGGACTCCTTAAAGTCATATCTACATTAGTTGTGTATTATATTTGCTGTTTGTACCCTCACACTTGAATGTAACTTGAATGTTTCCTTTATGAAGGAAAGCAGCTTTGTCTGTTTTTGTTGGCTGATGTATCCTAAGCACCTAGAAGGTTTACTGGCACATGATAGGTGCTGCATGTCTATCTGTTGAATACCTTAATGAAAAGTAATTATATAAAAATATCTGTGGTAATTATACAAGATAATTTTTACTGAGAATTTACTGCGTGTCTGGGTGTGTATATATATATATACATATATATATATCATCTATTTTAATGTTCCCAACAAATTTATGAAGCAGGTGTTGTTAAGACACCAAAACTGTAGGCAGGAAACCAATGGTTAGAAACATCAAAGTAAGTTATTTTAGATCTCATCACCGATATAATTTAGAACTTAGATTTAAAACCAAAAAGCCTGACTGTTATGGACCCTATTTGAGTATTCCAATGTTGTTTCTGTATAATTTATTGATTGATTCTATAGGATTTCATTTTGGCAAAGGATATTTGAAGTCTCGCCTCTTGCCATTTCTCTATTGGTTTTGAAAACCATTAGTAGACAATTATTTCTACCTTAAGGATTTAAGTAGACATTCATAAAAAATATTCTATTCTTCAATGCTCTACATTTCATTTTGACCGATTTTATTTTTTTCCTGGTTTTGCTCTGTGTCTTTGCCTTATGTTACTCCCCATGATCATTCCATTGACTGTCCCATTGACACTCCTGATTTTTTCTTCTAGGAGAATGATATAAATCTGACCCACATTGAATCCAGACCTTCACGTTTAAAAAAAGATGAGTATGAATTTTTCACTTTTCTGGATGAGCGTAGCATGCCTGCTCTGACAAACATCATCAAGATTCTGCGGCATGACATTGGCGCCACTGTTCACGAGCTTTCTCGAGATAAGAAGAAAGACACAGGTAAGAATTAAAGGAGCTTAGTGA
>NW_006921921.1:1427023-1451869 GCF_000298275.1 Orycteropus afer afer | reverse complement strand
GGTTAGCAGCCAAATGCTTTAACCACTGCACTACCAGAGCTCCTTAGGCACTTAGTAGATGTTACTTATTTCCTCTATTCTTCATAATAATTTCTTATGTGAGTAGTAGCATTTTTCTTTTAATTTTAATATATTTTCATTCCTAGATTATCTTGTCCTCAGTGCCTACCTCCAGAGGTGGGATGATTAAGGGGATCTTGGATCTTTCTATGTAAACATTCTATCAAGTCAGGATACGTTATCTAGTTATCTTCCTCTAACCAACTGGCTTCCTCAAGTCCTTCACAGATCATGGCAGTCCTGGAGATTGGACTTCCTGTCTCTTTGTTTTGGGGATTTCCATTGTAATTGTCTATCTCTTTATCTTTCTCTCCCACTAGAAGATGATCTCCTTGACAGCAGGAGAATCTCGTACCTATATTTATATCCCCAGAGCTTAGCATGTTTCTTGGTACAAAGATGCTCAGCAAATATTTGTGAGTGAATGAGTAAACACAGGCATGGTCAACACTGGACTTGCCTCCTTAATGACTTGCTGATATGTTGTCCATTGATATTCCCTGAAACATGGTAGGGTAGTAGAGTAGAGAGATGACACATATTGACTTGGGGTTGGGCAGACTTCAGTTCAAGCCTTACCTCTGCTACTTATTAGCTTTGAGACTTCTGACCAATTTTACCATCTGACCTCAGGTTTCCATAGGATTTTGTGAGGATTAAATGAGATCATGCATAATAACTAATGCTTAGAAGAGTGTCTAGTGCACTGTAGGACTGAATAAATGATAGCATGCAGTTGTTGGCATGGTTTTGATTACCCTGAGAAGGTTACAGAGGAACAAGGTGGCTGCTTTTTAGGGTCTAAAGCAAATTCAGATAAAATGAGACAAGACTCATCTCCTAACACAGGCCACTGTAGCCTTGTCTAAAAGGTAGCTTCCAGGCCTTCCTAGAAGATCCCTTATTTCTTGCCCTCATTCTTCTATGGTTGTACCCAAGGTGAGAAAGTCCACACCAGAGTTCTGCCCTTGCTAAGGGTGGGTGGCCATGCAGATGGGCTCAGGTCAGTGGGGGCGGGCACTTGGAATTCCTCCTCAGATCAGCCCTGTTTCCCTTCAACCTCCCAAGCTGCTTCCCCGATGACTGCCCTCTCCTGCTTTTCCGGCCACCTGCTCCCAACAGGAGCTGCAGGCCCTCCAGGACAAAGGGCGTCTGGATCCTGGGGCCAGCTCTGCCTCTGGTTGGAGCAGGTGGAGCCCAGGCCAGCTGGGGCCATAGGGTTAGGGAATCAAAGCAGTAAACAGGCAGGTGGGTGGGCAGGCGGCCTCTGGGGAGCCAGAAGGCATATGTAGATCAGCTGGAGGGCTGGAAACCCAAACTGGAGGCTCCCGCAGGAAGTTCTTAGAGGGGATGTAGCGGAATAGGTAGGAGGCCAGACCCCAGAGCTGGGGCACTCCACCCTTGGTATGACTTGGGGCAAATTTCTGAGCCTCTCAGTCTCCCACTGTGTATAATGGGAGTAAGAAGAGGCTACACCTTAAAGAATGACAGAAATAACACAAGTAAAACACAAAGAGCAGTGCAAGCATGCTTTAAGGGCTTAACATATGTTTGCTAGTCTTACCATAAGAAGCTCTGGTGGCATAGTGGATAAGGCATTTGGCGGCTAATCAGAAAACCAGGGGTCCAAACCCACCAGCTGTTCCGTGGAAGGAAGATGGGTGATCCACTTCTGTAAAGATTTACAGCCTTGGAAACCCAGTGGGGGTTGCTATGAGTTGGATTTGACACAATTGCAGTGAGTTTTTTGGTTTATTCTTACCAGTGTCATCATTGTAAATAATGGCATGAGCATTTTTTTTTTTTTTAAAAAAAAAGAAAAGAAAAGAAAAAGTGAAACCCATTGTTCTGTAATCAATTCCAACTCCTTCATGGTGACCCCATGTGCTACAGAGTAGACCTGCTCATTGGGGTTTGCTTGGCACACTCCTCGGAAGGAAGGTTGGGCAATCCTACTTCCGTAGTGATACTGCCTCGGAAACCCAAGGAGGGGTCGCTATGAGTCGGGGCCGACTCGACGGCACATAACAACAACAACAATCTTCATGGAAGCACATTACCAGGCCTTCTTCCACGTTGCCACTGGATGGGTTTGAACTGTCAACCTTTAGGTTAGAAGTCAAGAGTAAGATGTTTGCACCACCCAGGGACTTTGGTATGCACACAGGGACCCCAAAAAGCCATGCAACTTATTTTTTAAAAATTGTGAGATTTGGAGAATGACCTCAAAAGTCATGTAGCCTAGAAGACACCTTAAGTTTTCATTATACAAACTGAGACTACGACTTGCCTTAAGGCATAGAACAGATTTTGTGTAGTTGTGAGCCAGTGTGTTGAGTGCTGCTGTGTGCCAGGCACTGTGCTAGGAGCTGGAGAGAGGGGATGAAAACTGCCTGTGTTTAAGGAGTTCACGGTCTGTCAAGGGAGATGAAGACAGCCAGTTGGGTACTGTCAAGTGCCAGGGGCTGTAATGGAGACAGGGCTGATGGTACTTGGTCTCAGTTCCACTGTTCAGCTGCAAGAAATCAGCTATTGTGAAAGTGAAAAGAAAAGCCATGTTTTCACTAAAAGGTTGGGTAAGCGTTGTTTGGGATCATCAAAGGGTGAATGGTGAATGCTGCATCTGGCAGCCTCCTCACCTCATTGCTCAAAATGGCTGGGCGTTTATATTTGAAGTTGAGTTGATATTGTAACTAGTGTTGGAAAAACTGCTAAGGCTGCTTTTTAAAAACAGCACATGTTTTGTGATCCTTGTTGCTTCGGGTGGTTAGTTACTCAATCCCACAATGGCTGCCTCCACCTGATATCTTCTCCTGATCTTCATTCACCAGTTACCCAGAGAGGATGCAGATGCATCATGACCCCACATGTGTTAGAGTCCAACTCCTTTTCCTATTGTAACAAATCATTACATGTAACAAATCATCTGCCTTTCCAACATTGTTCACATTTACAATTCAGTGACATTAGTTATGTTTATCATGGGGTTTTCAGTGGATTTTTTGGAATTTAATCACCAGGCCTTTCTTCCAAGCCACCACTGGGTAGACTTGAACCTCTAACCTTTGGTTAACAGCTGAGTGTGTTAACCATTTGCACCACCAGGAACTCGGACCTTAAGTTACACATAACCAAACAGCCGCTGTGGATACAACTGATGAAATGCCTGGCGTTTCACCTGTGGGGAGTCATGGGCCCTTTGGGTTCCTGGGGTAGTTTTTGTGAAGAGGAGTCTGGGCCCAGAAACAGATATTTTTAGGGGAAATAGCCAATGCTTTGCAGAGTGGCCTTTTCTGTAGAACTCAGTGGGGCAATGATTACAGGAAGAAAAGCATCGTGGTGGATCTGAACGTTTGATTCTTTCTCTGGACAAAATGCCCTTTTATTGAGGTGCTCAGATCTCTGGAGCAAGCCTGACAGCAGGTTGAAGTGGGATAGCTGAACCCCTCAAATCAATTAGGCTAAACCACTTTTTATTCTAGTCTTTAAACCGTTCAAAAGGCCATGTGGGCGATCGAAAAGGAAAGTTTTCAGTTTCTTAATTGCTAAAATTCTCCACCCAAAACAGCTTAAGGGAAGGTTAATTATGGTGACATGTTAAAGAAACCCCAATCTTCTCAAATGCCTCACAGAGAAGCCGATGTGGGTTTAATAGGATTTTAATCCAGGGAGCCTTTTGAATACTTGAGGTCTATTCTCCTGCTCCCCTCTCTCCTGATGACATCAAATCCTTCCTCAACCCAACATGAAAGAGCATTAATATCTTCCATCGATCAATCTACTAATCCTTTTATCTTTCCCTTTGAGTCTTCTGCATGACATTACATTTGTGGGGGGGATGGAAAATTCCTACATGGAGACAGGTTGCAGCCAGGAGAAGCAGACGGACAAGATCTCTGAGGTAGACAGGGAGTAAACGGACACTTGCTGGATTTTGTTCAAGTTGTGGTGATTGTAAGAGAGCCTTGGTATAGAATCAAAGTGAGTCCAGGCTGCCAGTGTATGGCATGTTCTGTGGGGAATAGAACCTAAGGAAGAGAAGGAGAGAGGGAGAGAGAGAGGGAGAAGAAGGAAGAAAGGGAGAGGGACAGAGAGAGAGAGGAAGAAAGGAAAGAAGGGGTGAAGAAGGGAAAGGAAATAAAGGAAGCACTGAAAAACCCGGCAGAACACAGTGTTACTCTGAAACACATGGGGTCACATGAGTCAGAATCCACTGACAGCAACTGGTTTGATTTTCAGTTTGGGAGCCCTTATGGTTTTACTTGTCTATTTTATTTGGATCAATTCATGAACCAATGATTTAAGGGAAAAAATTACTACGAGAAGACAAAAGCAACATCAGACATTTATTCCTTTTTTCTTCTTTTACCCTCTCTTCCTTTTCAGACCTCTTGAGCTTTCTCTTTGCTACTTCAATATGGCTTCCCTGAGGAACAGTTGCTGTGATAGGCCTGAAGTTTCAGATCAACAGAAGGGGTTCAATTCCTCAGTGGGGTCTGAGAAGCTCCTGGGGTTGTGAGCAAATTGATATGTGTGCATACATGTCTTTCAGGAGAGATTTTCAAAGGGGTCTTGGTTTCCAAGCTGGTAAAAACCTCCGAAGGGAAGCCGCTTAGGCCTGGAGGAGGGATCCAAATGGTTGGGATCTTGTCCCCTTTCCCACCCGTGTTGGATTTTGTTCTTTCCCTTCCTCTGCTTGGCTGTTCAGTGTTCCACCTTCCCTCTGTCCTCTTCTCAGCTCTAAGCCTTCCCTTGAGCGTTTCACTTTACCCTGCGCGTGTCTCTTAGGGCTGTAGATGCTCTGGCCCTGTGTGTGCAGGAAACCAACTGTCTACGTATTTGTAAAATGACTGCCTTTTTCAGTCTTTATCTCAATGCGTGCTGGATGTATTGTGGCCATCGGTGTTGGCAGCTGAGGTCATGATTTGGGTTTCAGCAGACTGACTCGTTAAGACAACGAGACACATAGCTGAGAGGATAAGCCAGTTCAGGGAAGGTGCCACCAACCTCAGAGCTGGAAGCAGAACCTCTTGGTGTTGACAGGAAACTTACCTGGCAAGGCAAGCTCCAGGTGAATGCGACTTCTGCAGCCCAGTCTATTTGCACAGTCAAAGGACTTTGAGCTAGGGAAGATTGCAAAATAATAAACAGGCTCTTGGTGTAAGAGGGATCTCTGTTGCACACCAGACCCAGTGTTTACAAAACTCTTTCTCATTAGATTGTCTTGTTTAAGCTTAGCAACAGCCAACTCAAATAGCTAGTGCAGGCAGATAATATTCTTCTCATGTTCAATATCAGGAAATGAGGCAGGGAGGTAAAGTTGAGAGGCCACATGCATTTTGGAGTCTCATTGGCCCAGTTCAATTCCAAGTTGCTGGCCCTCTGTAGGCCTCCCTTTTCTTCACCCGTAAAATGGAGATATCTGTGTGCCACTGTGATTGTGTGGACCACACGATATGATTGTATAAAGTGCTTGGCATGTAGGATCCACACAAAATGTGTCAGTAGGATTATCCCTGAATCTTTTATATGAATATCCAATAAATGTTGTGGTTGAGGAAGACCAGTGTTATGGATTGAATTGTATCTCCCTAAAATATATGTTGGACTCCATACCCCTGTGTCTGTGGATGTAATCCCATTTGCGAAGAGAGTTTCTTTGTCACGTTAATGAGACTGTATCTATGTAGTTGTTGTTGCTATGTGCCTTGGAGTCGGACCAGACTCATAGTGACCCCTCCTTGGGGTTCTGAGGCAATATCACTACAGAAGTAGATTGCCCAATCTTCCTTCCGAGGAGTGGCTGGTGGGTTTGAACCACCAGCCTTCTGGTTAGCAGTCAAGTGCCTTAGGCATTATACTACCAGAGCTCCTTATCTATGTAAGGTATGACTTAAATCTAGCCTCTTTTGAGATATTAAAAGAGCAGATTAGGCACAGAGACAAGGAAGCACAAACGGGGAAAAGATAGATGCCACGTAGGAGTTACCAAGGAATTGAGGAGCCCTGGGCCAGAGGAGCTGAAAACGGATTAGCTGAGAGCTAGCTGGTGCCCTGCATTTGGATTTCTGGCCTCCCAAATGGTGAGAAAACAATGACTGTTAAACCCCCAATTGTGGTATTTCTAGTATAGCAGCCCTAGCCAAGGTAGCATAGTGCCTAAGGCACTTGACTGCTAACCAGAAGGCTGGCGGTTCAAACCCACCAGCCACTCCTTGGAAAGAAGATGGGGCAATCTACTTCCGTAGTGATACTGCCTCAGAAACCCAAGGAGGGGTCACTATGAGTCGGTCCGACTGGATGGCACCTAACAATAACAACAACAAGCTAAGTAAGAGAGCCAGAATCCCCAAACTTCTGATCTTTGTTAAAGGAAGACCACCATGATACGCTCTTCGAGTTCATCCGAAAGACTATGAAAGCTCAAAGGAACAAGACCGAGAACACTTTTCTCTGTGTGACGGGCGTATTTCTCTCAATGAAAGGAGGGAATAAGAGGCTGTGATGTGGTTGGAACTGAATGTCAATGTCTCACTCATGTTGCATGGAGGGAAGACTCACAGTGGCTCAGATAGAGCGATAGATAGAGAGTCAGGAAACCAGGCTGCGGACCCCCTTTCTACACACTGCCAACTGGATTTAAATCCCATCTGACCACCTACTGGCTGTGTAACCTCATCAGCCTCTTCTTCCTCATCTGTGAAATAGAGCTGAGACCCAGTGTGCCACTTCCTAAAGCTTACAGGGCAACCATGCCAGATGCTGGGTGTGCTAGTGTAGTTGATGGATTGAATTGAAGGTGCGTGTGTGTGAAGGTCCTTGCTCTTAGGCATCCTTGGACCTCAGCAGGGAGAGAACTCAGTAATCTGTGACCCCAGCCCAACAACAGACCATTTACCACCACCAGCAGCAGCAGCTAGATTCATCAGATCAATGAGTATGGACACTGCCAAGGCCAATATCTTGGGAGTTGGTGACAGCCAGTCCCTCACTGAGGCCAGCCTCACCCAGTGGCTAGGGAGGCAGCTTCTTGTGTGAGGAGATGTGAGGGGCCCAGGGAAAGGTCTCTCATTTCCATATATTACTTCCTGTGATCATGCTTTTGACATTTATTGTTCTCCACAGTTATACAGGAACTAGCACTGGTGTAGAAGGCTTCTCAGCAAGCCTCCCTTCTTTTTTCTCTCCCTGCCTTCTTTCATTCTGTCCCTCTCTGCCTCCTCCCCTCATATCTCTCTGTCCTTTCCTCTTCCTTCCTCCTCAGAGTCAGCAGGCATCTTTTGCATTCCAGGCATTATTCAAGGCACTGGGTGGGACACAGACATCATTGATAATGACACAAACTCTAGTTTGGGAGAGAGACACTAGGTAAGTGAACAAATAAATTATGCAAGATGATTTCATATAATAACGCATGCTGTGCATGAAAGACATTCAGCAGAGTGGTATTACAGACAAAGAAGATGACATTGGCAATGGGACCTAAATGAGAAGGGGCAGTCATGTGAAGATCAACTATTAATGCATCAGGGTGATCTTGGGTTGGTCCCTGCACCTCCCTGGGTCTCATGTTTCTGTCTTTGTTTTATTTTGTTTTTCTGGTTCACGTGATGTTTTTTAGCTATTGTCTTCTGTTATCCCTTTAGGTTGATTGTGCCCCATCAGGAATCTTCTATCACATCATCAGAACTCCTTAAAAAAACATTCTAATATGTGGCCTACCAACTCCAAGCTTTAAGGAAGATTATACTGACTGCCCTCCATGTTCCGACAACCTACACATTCTTTGAATTTGAACTTTCTCATTTTTAATGCCATCACTCACTGGATCTACTCTCAGAGTTTCCCAATAACCCCCATCACCAAAACCAATAGCCTTTTATTGCATTGTTTTCTTCTTCTTTGACATCCTTGTAGCGTTTGACCCCATTATCCTTCAGGAATTTTCGGTTCTCTTAGATTTTTCTTTTTGAAAAACTGATGACTCAGGTTCTCTTCTCTATTTCTTCTAAAAAACCGCAGAGCAGAGTCAGCTTTGCCAACTTCATTTTCATTCACCCCCTAGTTTAGTTGATCATTCATTCATTCAACAGATATTTATTGAGCACCCATTTGCTGTCAGCCACCGTGAGAGTGATGTTGTTAAATACTGTGGACTCAGTTCTGACTCAGATGCCTGTAGGACAACGTAGAACCGCCCCATAGAGTTTCCTAGTCTGTAATCTTTATGGGAGCACATTGCTCCCACTGAGCTGCTGGTGGATTTGAACTGCCAATCTTTTGGTTAGCAGCTGAGCACTTAACCACTGCTCCACCAGGGCTCCTTAATGATAGGGATACAGTAGTGAAAAAGACAGACATGGAGCCCAGTCTCCCGTGACTTACAGTCTAGTGAAAACACCTGTTGCTGTGGACTTGGTTGTGCCTCCTGGCAACCCCACATGTTACAGGGTGGAACTGCTCTGTAGTGTTTTCTTGCCTGTGATAGTTACAGAAGCAGATTGCCAGGCCTTTCTTCCATAGTGCCGCTGGATGGGTTCAACTGCCAACCCTTAGGTTACTAGACAATTACATACCATTTCTACCATGCAGGGATCTTATAATCTTAAGGGAGGGAAACAAAAGTGGACAATTGCCATACTCTCTAACTCTAATGCACGGCCGTCAAGTTGGATTCAACTCATAGCAACCCCTCCTTGGGTTTCCGAGGCAGTATCTCTACGAAAGTAGATTGCCCAACCTTCCTTTCGAGGAGTGGCTGGTAAGTTTGAACCTCCAACCTTCCGGTTAACAGTCAAATGCTTTAGGGACTACACCACCAGTGATAGGGAAGTGTGAAATGACTTACTTAGAGGCACAATCTTGATAGGTGGATGAGCAGGGCCAGGGAAGACCTCCAGGAGTGAGACAGACGTTATGTGGAAGAGACATTAGATGTATTCTGTTTGATTCAATGTAGACTGACCATAACTTTAGTTGTAAATGGCAGCCAGCCCTATCTCAGTGCAAAATGACCTCTCAGAAGACACATTGTGTGTTTTAGGATGCACTGGGCAAACTGCCAATAGATATGTGTATGAGATCCATAACATCTTAGGCCAGTGGATGGAATAATGACCTTTTACATCATGGTTCATTTATGATTTCACTCATAAGCTTTCACTCACTGCAGACATTTATTCATTTCAATCCATTTTAAATCTTTACTTCATGTGCTAGGTCCCTGTTACTCTTCCCTGCTATTCCAGGATTCCCATTTTAACATGTGAACACAGAGGTCAATTGCTTTGCCCATCAGGACAATGATAAAAGGAAGCCTTGAACCTACCAGTCCTGATTACTCCATCCAAGACCTTTCAGAAAGAAAGCAGAAACTTCTTAAAAGAGTTCATCCTCGGAAGTTTTTGTCCTGTTGCAAGCCACCATTCTTGGTTTGGAAAGCTGATGGGATCCACACAGTAATTGCTTCAGTGTGGGGTGGGCAGCCAGTGCCTCCAAGGGGACACTCAGGAGCCTAGGAGGAGGGGAATGGAACACTCTTCTATCTTGGACTTAGGAAACAGAGGATTTACTGCTCTTCCTGAGACTGGCTGGAGGCAGAAGTCTGGGGCAGGCCTGGGTGCCTTGCTGGCTAAACCCTGGGGCTGGTGAAAGCCTGGTACAGGGAGGGGGGTGACTGGACTCAGCCTGCACCTTGAACTGCTATAAATTTAATGGGCCTGCTCCCGACCCTCTGGCCAGGAGGCTGGCTTGGGCCAGGCCTGTGAGGGATTCTGCCCAGGAGCGTCCTGAGCCAGCCGCCCCATGGCGTCTTGGTTGAGCAGCTGACCCTAACTTAATGGGACCACGACGTGGGTGTCCAGGGCCAGCTCTTCCCTTGGAGCCAGATCAATATTTATTAATGATCTGTGTCCCTGGGTTCCTCTGGCTTCACAGAGGGTCTCTGTTGCACCAGCCTGTCCAAGTCATTCATTAGACCAAGCTCAGCAGCCCTCGAGGCCGTCAAGGGGCTCACAGAGGCCAGCCCACCGAGGAGGTATTTTGAAAGGTCATTAATGAGCTAATCTGATTTAACTTTTCAAAACAGAGGCCAGGGTCACAGGGGTCAGTCTGGATTCCCAGCATTGTGAGTGAGACTGGGGCGGGTGGGGGAGGGAGACCTGTGACCTTCGATGGAGAGGAGAAAGGCGATGTGAAGATGTGTTTGAGGAGTGGAGGATTTAGGTGCTAAGAAATGACTACCCCTAGGTTCCGGGGGGCTTGAGAGAGAAGGTGAGTTAGGGTCCAGGGCTACGGCAAGGATTTTCTTCAAGCTCCTTTGGACTTCTAGCTCATGTCTTTTCCTTCAACCACCTGATGACTCTGAGTCAACTCCGACTCATGGAGACCTCATGTGAGAGTAGCACCTTGCTCTGTGGGGTTTTCCGTGACTGATTTTCCAGAAATAGATTGCCAGGCCCTTCTTCGGAGCTGCCTCTGGGTGGACTTGAGTCCCAGCCTTCTGGCCAGTTGCCGAGTACATTAACAGTTACCACCACCCAGGGACTCTGTCTTAGGTTCCTAGTGCGGCTGTACCACAAATGCCACATGGGGGTGACTTCAAAGAATAAAAACTTATTTTCTCACAGTTCTGAGGGCTCAGAGTCCAAATTAAGGTCTCTGCCATGTCACTCCTTCCTTGTAGGTAGTCCCTGGCACTCCTTTCTTTGTTGGATTATAACTGATCTTCACATGGCTTTTATCTTCCCCTGTGTTTGCACATCTCTATCTTATCTGCTCTTTTAATAACTGAGAAGTGATTAGGTGAGGGGCCCACCCTACTCAGGTGTGATCTAATTCACATAACAAAGCAAACCCTACTTCCAAACAGGGTGACATGGACAGGTATAAGAGGTAGGATTACAACACATTTTTTTTTTTTTTTTTTAATGGGGGCACATTTTAATCCATCAGAGCTTATCACCTCCTTTCCCTCTCAAGGTTGTAGAAGAGGGACTGGCTGAAGTCCTCACTTTTGATGTAAGCCAGCACAGTGTGTGGTTAACTACACAGTTTGCAGAGTTCACATTTCAGCTCAGCTACTCACTAGCTCGGTGATCCTGAACAAGTCACTTCACCTCCTTGAGCCTTACCAGTAAAACAGAAATAATGATGTCCACCTCAGAAGATTGCTTTGAGAATTAAAAGACACAGTAGAAGTAAACAGCTTAGCACAGTGTCTGGTACATAGTAGGCATTCAAAACATTGTAACTTAAAAGGAAACAGTGAGTTACAACTCTTTGGCTGAGAAGAGCTCAGGTGTAGATATTGGAAGCATGAGGATGAGCTCTGGCTCCACCACCACCTGAGTGACATTGTTTACTTAAACACCAGGCTGATGTCTCCTGGGTTTGTTGGGAGGTCCAAGGGCAGTGACAACCCAGATCAACCTGCTGTGCCTCACTTGCTTCTCAGCCCAGTTGAGGAGGCAGAGGAGGGATTGGTTGCCTCACCCCTCTCACAGATGAAAAGCTAGAGACTCAGAAATTAGGTAACTTGTTCAGTGTCACCCAGTGCATAGATGGGAGAGATGTAAACTGAACTCAGATCTCCAGCTCCAGTCTCTTTGAATGACATGAAGTGTCAGTACAAACAGTTTGTACTTGACTATTAATCTAAAGGGCAGTGGTTCAAACCCACTCAGCAGTACTGTGAAACAAAGTCCTGCTGGCCTACTTCCATAAATATTAGAGCCAATAAAACTCTATGGAACCGTTCTATTCTGTCACACAGAGGGTCACCATGACTCAGAATGGACTCTGGCAATGTATATATGTGTGTAATAATAAAAAGGCTTGGTACTGATTTCATTTTGTACTACCTATTGTACCTGGCTCTGGTGGTGTAGTGCCTAAGGTATTTGACAGCTAACCAGAAGGCTGGTGGTTCAAACCTACCAGCCACTCCTTGGAAGGAAGGTTGGGCAATCTACTTCCATAGTGATACTGCCTCGGCAACCCAAGGAGGGGTCACTATGAGTCCAGTCCGACTCGATGGCACAAACAACAATAACAACAACATCTCCCTCCTATTTGCTTCACAGCCCTGCTCAGATTGGTCTCTGGCCCAGGAAACGAGCCATGTCAACTCCCCACACCCAACTTCCTAACTCCCCAACTCCCAACACCCAGAACTTGCTTTGTCTGGGTCTTGTGTCCTTAGCTCGCCCCTGTTCTCCAAGGTCATAGCTTGTGAACTCCTCTTAACTGTTAGGCCTGGCCTGGGTCATCTGTCCATCCAGATTATACATAGACTCTTCTCAGGGGTTTTGGGGAGACCATATCTTAACCTCAAGTGATGCTAGGGGAGGGTGCAGAGAAATGGATTCCAAGGTAGATAGAGTTGGGCTACTGCTGGGAGGAAGTGTGTACCAGGCCTCTTACCCCTGATCATCTGGTGGTCTAAAATGATGTTGTTGTTGTTATGGGCCGTCAAGTTGGACCCAACTCATAGCGACCCCTCCTTGGGTTTCCGAGGCGGTGTCACTGTGGGAGTAGATTGCCCAACCTTCCTTCTGAGGAGTGGCTAACCAGCCTCTGGTTAGCAGTCAAGTGCCTTAGGCATTACGCTACCAGAGCTCCTTTTGTAATGATAGCAATGATAATAACAACAACAATAATAATACCAAGCCTTTATAAAGCACTTACTATGTGCCATGTACCATTCTAAGCAGTATACAAATATTAAAACTCAAAAAAACCAAACTCACTCCCATCAAGTTTGTTGTTGTTGTTATGTGCCGTCGAGTCAGCCCTGACTCATAGTGACCCCTCCTTGGGTTTCCGAGGCAGTATCACTACGGAAGTAGGATTGCCCAACCTTCCTTCCGAGGAGTGGCTGATGGGTTTGAACCGCCAGCCATCTGGTGAGCAGTCAAGTGCCTTAGCCACTATGCTACCAGAGCCCCCATCAAGTTTAGCACATTTTAATTCTCCCATCAATCTTCTGAAGGTGCACTATTGTTATAAACCCACCAGCCACTCCTCGGAAGGAAGATGAGGCAATCTACTTCCAGAGTGATACTGCCTCAGAAACCCAAGAAGGGGTCGACTATGAGTTGGGTGCAACTCAATGACACATAACAACAAAATGTAATAATATTATATATATTATTTGATTTCCTGGGTGATACAAAAAGGAGCTCTGGTAGCACAGTCCCTAAGCATTTGACTGCTAACCAGAAGTTTGGTGGTTCAAACCCACCAGCCGCTCCATGGAAGCAAGACTGGGTGATCTACTAAAGATTTACTGCCTCAGAAGCCCAATGAGGGTCACTATGAGTGGGAATGAATTTGAAAGCAGTGGGTTTGGGTTTTTGGGTTTTTTTTTTTTTGGTGGATACAAGTGGTTGGAATTTCAAACCTGCCCAGATAAGTCTCAGAAGAAAGGACCGGAATCTGCTTCTGAAAGGTCACAGCCTTGAAACCCTATGGAGCAATTCCACTCTGCACACAAGGGGCTGCCATTGGACTCAACTCAATGACAACTAACAACTCAACAATATATTATCATGTGCACTATTACTATAGCCATTTTAAGGAGCCCTGGTGGTGCAGTGCTTAGACATTTGCCTGCCAACCCAAAGATTGGTGGTTCAAATCCACCAGCCACTCTGTGAAGCGACCCCTCCATGGGTTTCCAAGGCAGTATCTCCATGGGAGAAAAATGTGGCAGTCTGCTTCTACACAGATTTATGTTGTTGTTATTTGCTGTCGAGTCGGCCCAACTCATAGCGACCCCTCCTTGGGTTTCCGAGACAGTATCACTACGGAAGTAGGATTGCCCAACCTTCCTTCCGAGGAGTGCCTGGTGGGTTTGAACCACCAGCCTTCTGGTTAGCAGTTAAGTGCCTTAGGCACTATGCTACCAGAGCTCCTTCTACACAGATTACAGCCTTGGAAACTACGAGACAGATATACTCTGTCCTTTAGGGTCACTATGGGTTGGAATTGACTTGATGGCAATGGATTTCAGTATTATAACCATTTTGTAGATGAGAAAACTGAGGTACAAAGAGGTTAAGTAATCTGCAGAAAGTCACTAAGCAGCAGAAGTGAGCTTTGGACCTGACAGTCTGGCTCTAGAGTTAACCACCAGGCTTTGCCCCTTTGCCAGCCTGGCTATGTTGTAGGCCTTTTCTGGATGATAATGAGGCCCAGAAGATAAGGGAGGCCCCTGGGCTGTGCCACAAGCTGCCCTGGGGTCCTTCTGAGCCTCTATGATGAAGTCCTGTTAAAAGGCTTGGTAGGCTTTTGTCTTCTCCTTGCCAAGACTTGAATCTTTTGGGTCTTTGCATCCAACCCTCTGGAGTTCTCCATTCCCCGCCCCCCTATCAAGAGACCCTAAACATACTATCCTACAGGACCCAACTAGTGTTCTCCCTTTGGAAAAGCAAACTCATTGCAGTCGAGTTGGTTCTGACTCAAAGTGACCCCTCCTTGGGTTTCCGAGGTGGTATCTCTACAGAAGTAGATTGCCCAGTCTGCCTTCCAAGGAGTGGCTGGTGGGTTTGAACTGTCAGCCCTCTGGTTAGCAGCCAAATGCCTTGGGCACTATACTGCCAGAGCCTCTTTCCCTCTAGAGGAGGGGGGAAAGATAAAAAAAAAAGCTTCACCCAGAGCTGGAATTATGCTGGTTCTGCTGCCCCCTGGTGGTTTCTTTGAAACTGCACCAACAGCTCTGCATCAAGATTGGGCCCCAGACTCCTTCCATCTGTGGAGTAAAATACAGTTTCTTTGGTAAGAAGAGAAAGGGAATTTTTAGGGGGTAATACATCTGGAGAGCTCGAAAAAAAACACAGTGCCTGTCCCTCGGAACAGGTGAGGTTGATACATTGAATGGGCTGTGAGGATCCTTTAACGTGTCCGCTGGCCCGTCACCCCTCACAGGCATTTCACAGGTCTCGGAACATGAAAGGCAAAAGCAGCTTCAGCAACACGGGTGCCCAGCACTCTTCATTTTATCCAAGGGGAGACTGAGGTCCAAGAAGGGAAAGCCTGCTAATATCAGAGCTGCGCCCAAGAGCTGGCTTTCTGACTGCCTTTGTCTGCTCTTCCTCCTCTTCCTTCTTGTTTTCATCCTCCTCTCGTAAAATCTCCCTCATCCTAACGACTACCTTGGGCTGAGCCCTCACCGTGAGCCACTCACAAAGCTAAGGTGTGTCACAACCGCCATGGCATTTAATGCATGCAACAACATAGAAAAATAGTTTTTCTCCATTTCATGGATCAGGAAACTAAGGAAGAGAAAGCACTTGTCCAAAGTGACATGACAAAATGAACGGTGGCCCTCCGGCTTTGCAGGAAAACGTGCACTCTTCCTGCTCTGTGCTGTGTTGAGTGAAGGGCGATGTGGAAATGTAACGCTCTGGAGCTTACAGCTAAATAGTAATAGCAGTTACTGCGTGCCGGGTACTGCTCTCAGCAACTCACAGATGCTAACCTATTTACCCTCAACTTGATCTGAGAAAACAGTACTCCTGTGATCACCATTTTGCAGGTAGGGAAACTGAGGCACAGAGAGTTTAATAACTTGTCCTGAGTCTCATAGCTGATAAGTACAGAGATAGGATTCAAACTCAGGGTGTCTGGCTCTATCATCCAGGCCCTTAGCCATTGATAGTCTGAGTCTTCCTGAAACAAACAGGCAGCCAGCCTTGACCTAGGGATCTCCTTGAGTACCCCAGGTCCCCCCACCCCACCCCGGGCTGCTGGTAGTTTGTGGTGGACAGTTTTGTGAAGCAGTGTCAAGGCACCAGAACCCTCACCCCGAGGTCTGAAGCCATAGGACATCCTAGAAAATAGCATCTCCTTCACCCACCATGTCTTTGCCCTGCTTTATTTTTCTTCAAGAACTTCATGACATTGCTATACATTTAAAATTTTATTTATTGTTTCCTGTCTCTCCCACCAGCATGTAAGCACCTCAAGGGTGAGGACGCCATTGTGTTCACCCCTCTATGCTCAGTGCCTGGTACACAGCAGGTACTCAATACATATTGGTGGGTTGTCCTTTGACAGGTCTAAGGGCCCCATGTGTCAGAAAGTGGTACAGGAAGAAGGGCTCTCCTGCCACATCTTTCTTCTGCATAGTGGCTGGTGGGTTTGAACTGCTGATCTTTCAGTTCATAGCTGAGTGCTAAACCACTGCACCACTGGGGTCCCTTTGCCTAGCACATAAACCAAAAAAAAAAAAAAACAAAAAACCCAAACCCACTACCATTGACTCAATTCTGGCTCATAGTGACCCTATACGACAGAGTAGAACTACCCTGTAGAGTTTCCAAGGCTGTAAATCTTTAAGAAAGTAGACTGCCTCATCTTTCTCTCATGGAGTGGCTGGTGGGTTCGAACCGCTAACTGTCCCGTTAGCAGAAGAATGCTTTAACTACTATGCCACCAGAGCTCCCTTTGCCTAGTATGTAGCACGCACTATGTAAATGTCAGCTACAGTAACTACTGCAATGTCAGCCCACAGGGAGCCGATCTTGGGGAGTGGAGAGGGCCAGGCTTCAGAGCACAGAAACCTACGGGGAGAAACCAAAAAGCACAATATTCATGCAGTCACATTCCAAGTCATGCCCCTAATGAGTCTGCTCTGCCAACTCCCATAAGGGGCAGGATGGATTGGTGGTCATGACCAGAGGCCGTGAAGTCACCTGCACCTGAATTTGAATCCTGGACCTTTGGGCTTGTAACTTAACCTCTCTGTCCCTCAGTTTGCTCATCTGTAACATGGGGATAAGGAGCCTTGTGGCATAACGGTTAAGTGCTTGACTGCTAACCATAAGGTGGGTGGTTCAAACCCACCAGTGGCTCTGTGGAAGAAAAGACTTGGTAATCTGCTCCTGTAAAGATTACAGACTAGAAGACCCTATGGGGGTATTTCGCCTACATCATATGGGGCCGTTTTGAGTTGAAATAAAATTGGGCAATCTACTTCCGTAGTGATACCGCCTCGACAACCCAAGGAGTGGTCGCTATGAGTTGGGGCCGACTTGACGGCACATAACAACAACAACAATAAGGAAAGTTGGGCAATCTACTTCTGTAGTGATACTGCCTTGGAAACCTAAGGAGGGGTCACTATGAGTTGGATCTGACTCGAAGGCACACAACAACAACAACAACAATAACAAAAATATGGGGATATCTATCATACCCACATCATGGGTAATGTACTTAGAATAACATTCATTGTTGGTCTGTATTGTTAATATGGGCAGTAGAGAGCTTAAGCATCTCAGCTCTGTGGAAAAAAATGACTTTTATTAACACTGTTGAGATAAAGTCCTTGCTCCGTGGAATGTTTTAGGCAGCTGCTTTCTGTCCTGAGGTTCATATGCTTCTCTCATGAGGGACATTTCCCAAGTGTGGCCACTAGATGGCACACGTGTTCTTTCCTTCCCCATTGCCAGTCACAGAACAACAACGACAACAACAAAACCAAGCTCACTTTGGTGGTGTTTGGATCTGACTCACAGCAACCCCTCCTTGGGTTTCTGAGGTGGCAGCATCACTACGGAAGTAGGAAGTAGATTGCCCAACTTTCCTTTCCAGGTTTGAACCACTAGCCTTCTGGTTAGCAGTCAAATGCCTTAGGCACTATGCCACCAGAGCTGGTGGGCCACTATTTATGTGCCAGACACTGGCCTGTGCCGTTTGCTTCATCAGATTATGAGACTATGTGAAATGCTAAGCACAGGGCCAGACACAGAATAAGGCCTCAAAAAAGTTTGCTAATCTTCCTGTTGTTATTCCTCCTCCCCCCCCCCCCAGGGAGGTGGGAATTGAGGCCCAGAGAGGCTAGTAGGTGGTTGGAGCCTGACTCTAAACCCCTTTGACTGCAAGTTTAGCATCCTTCCCCCTCACCCTCTTCTCAGGGGACCCATTGCCTGGCTGGGCTGCACTGCTTGGTTTTGCACTGTGTTCACTCTGCTCTGTGGTTTCTTTCGGGATCTACTGTTTTCTTACTTCCTCTGTAATCTCTCACCAGTTATTTAGGCTTCCAGTGCCTCAGTTTCTCTTATGTATAAAACCAAAACCAAAAACAAAAACAAAAACACCTCACTCCCATGGAGTAGATTCCGACTCACAGCGACCCCCGTAGCTGGGGTGATAACACCTTCCCTAGTGGAGACCCTCTGGAAACCACCAGGAGAGCAGAGGAGACATTATGTGCCTGGTGGTTTCCACCATCAGCCCTTACATGCGATGTGGCTGGGGTGTGTGCCTCCCCCCTCCTTTGTTTCCTTCCATCCTTCTCCCTTCCTCCCTCCTTATATCCCTCCTTCCCTTCACCCTTCTTTTCCTCCTTCTCTCCTTTCATTCCTCCCCGCCTTTCCCTCTCCCCTCCCCCCTCTTCTTTTGCTTCTCTCCCCCTCCCCCTGCTCTCCCTACCTCCCTGTCTTCCCCTTTTCCTCCTTCCTGTTCCTCCCCTTCCTCCCTTCTCTTCTTCCTTTCCTAACTTCCTTCCTTTTCTCTCTCTCCCTCCCTCCTCCATCCCGCTTCCCTCCTTCCTCCTTCCTTCCTCTCTTTCTTCCTGCCTTCTTTTCTCCTGGAAATACAGCATCCTCGTGGTCCCTGCCCTCGCGGAATTTATAGTCCCAAATTGCCTGGCCTCTGCTCATCCCTGGAACAGTTCCCACTCCCCTCCTCCACCATGTGTCTTCTTCCTATAAGCCACAGGAGGGGATGCTACCACTTCACCTCCCTGGGATCCCTCCCTCTGCAGCCCTTGTGGTCTGCACAACCCAGGCAGCCCCCTTCTCCCCCACTATGCTATTTTAAAAACAAGCTCACAAATTCTGTAGGAACCATGAGCCATCTTCAAATCCCAGAGCACCTGACTCCATTCATTCTGCTTCAATGGCTTTCAAACTGACTATGGGATCAAAGGATGTTGCAGGAGGCTTGGAGTCTTTGGAGGGAGATGTGATGGGGAGATGGGGTCAGGAGAGATGGTCTCAGGGGCTCATCCTTGCTTCCAATACAGCAACTCTGGTTTTACCTAATTTACATTTTGGGGTTACATGCAATGTCCCACTGCTAAATAAAACCATTAAAAACCACTCCACTCTAGGATGGTGCAAGAAGTCTTGAGCTCAGTGGTTAAAGCACTCAGCTGCTAACGAAATGGTCAGTGGTTCCAACACCAGCTGCTCTGCAGAAGAAAGATGGACCAGTCTGCTTCCCTAAAGAGTCCATCTTCGGAAGCCCTATGAGACAGTTCTGTTCTGTCCTATATGGCCACTATGAGTTACGATCCATTCAATGACAATGGGTTTTATACCATGATGGGTGGGTGGCTGATTAATTTTGAGATAATTCAGACAAAATCTCCAGGAAAGATACCATGTTTGGGAACACATTTTAAAATTAGTTCCCAAGGCCAATGGAATTTGTTTTGTATTCTTGTCGTTTGGGGGCTCTCAGGGGTCCTACTTGCACCACTCACTCCACTAGTGCTGAGTCCTTACTTTTGACCTTGGTGAGGTCTTTGGCCATGTCCTGCCAATCTGTCCCCCAAAACTTTGCCTTTTCTGTTTGCAGTGCCCTGGTTCCCAAGAACCATTCAAGAGCTCGACAGATTTGCCAATCAGATTCTCAGCTATGGAGCGGAGCTGGATGCAGACCACCCGGTGAGTCCACACCCCTTAGGGTGAGAGCCTTTCTGACCCCTCTCCTCTCTCATCCTACTCATTCCCCCTTGCAGAGTCTGTCTTCACCTGCTTGTTCAACAAATGCTTATCCAGGGCCTACTTGTGCAAGGGTTGAGGAAGCAAAGATTAACAAGACATTATCATGATCATTATTATTCTTGCAGAAAGAGAAATCACAGTCCAGAAACTGTATACAGATAGATGATAGATAGATGATAGATAGATAGATAGTCCTTGGACAGTGCAAACAGTTAAGCACTGGGCCACTAACCGAGAGGTTAGAGGGTTGAACCCATCCAGAGGTGCCTGGGAAGGTTAGTTTGGCAGTCTGCTTCCGCAGGTCACAGCCTGAAAAACTCTATGGCACCCATGGTTCTACTCTGCACACATGAGCTTGCCATGAGTTGGAATCAGCTCGATAGCAACTGGTTTGGTGTTCTGGTTTCATACACGCACACACACACACAATCTTAATGTCTGACTTTGTACAATTACAGAAGTTTACATTGGCTTCTTGGGAAGCAGTCAACAGTACTAGTCACTCTGCCAGGTGTAGGGCTGGTGGGGAGTGAGGGCACGGGAATTGAGTCTTGAACACTGAGTAGATGCTACTCAAATCAGAGAAAAGAAGGTCAACAAGGGTGGAGAGAGTGGCATATCCAAAGGCTCGTAGTTCCGAAAAGGCTTGGAACATTTCGAGAACGATGGCTGGAGCATTTGGTGTGAAGGTAAGTGTCAGGAGATGAGGCCAGGGCGGTGGGTTGGGGTCAGACTGTGAAAGGTCTGAGATGTAAGACAAAGGCACATGGACTGTGTCCTGCAGTCAGGGGAGGACGTCCCCTGTTTCTGAGTAGAGGACCTGGACAGGGGGCTCTTACTGAGCCCTCTTTTCTGGGGTCGAGGGTTCTGGCAGGAGTAGCCTTGGCTGTGGCTTAGAACCAGCTCGGACAGTACCTTAGCTGTGTGACAAGTGTCACCACCATCACGCTGCCTGTCCTTTATTCCCTGCCAGGCAAATGGCTCCAGCACCTTTAAATGATTCAGACTCTGTTTACATCAGTAATGGTTTCCGGTCACCCAGCGAGAGGATCTGCATGTCATCAGGAGGTCGTTACCTGCTCACCTCTATGTGGGTCTTTACAGTTGACAGGGGACTCTCAAAATATCCCTCGCACTTTTCAGCAAACAAAGAAAATATTCTCATTTATAGTCAGATACCTTTGGCCCCATGAGGTTCAATGGCTTTTCTAGGGAGTCCTTGAGTGGTGTGAATAGATAGCACGCTTACCTGCTAACTGAAGGTTGTAAGTTCGAGTGCACCCAGAGGCACCTTGGAATAAAGTCCTGGCAGTCTGCTTCCCAAAAGTCAGCCACGGACAGCCTTCCGGAGCACAGTTCCACTCTGACACACAGAGGGGTGCCATGGGTTAGAATTGACTAGAAGACCATTTTTTTTTAATGTGAAACTTAAGTCTTTAGACTCTTCAGTCAGTGCTCATCAGGCCTGAAGACAAAGGTCTAGCTGATGGTAGAATTCTAAGCCCTTTCACGAGCCAAAGGGAGAGAGATCTCAGGGACACACTGGACTTCTAAAATATGAATAATCTGTGCTCGTTTTGTTTCTGACTGGAATAGTAAGATGCCTTTTAGTGAATTTGAGAATACAGAAAACATGAGGAATAAAATAAAGATCCCCTATAATTTCAGTTGTTTCTCTTTGCTCTTTGTACTATTCTATAGTTTACAAATTGCTACAGTAAGAAAGCGTTTTATGAACAGAAGTAAAGGTGAACACCTCCTCCCCCAACCCCCAGGCTTCAAAGCCGAGAAAGCAGAGCGTCTCCAGGCGCGGTTTCTCAGGACAACTGAGAGGCTGCCTGTGACCCAGTGCGTGGGATCTCTCCTGAGGGAGGTTTCTCCTCTCACCAAGATCCCTGGCAAGTGCAGTTTATGCTCTGCTACAAACCCAAACGTCGGCGGTTTGAATCCCCCCAGTGGCCCCATGGAAGAATGGTCAGGCGACGTGCTTCTGCAAAGATAACAGGCAGTCCTACTTTGTCACATGTGGGGTCACTGTGAGTCAGAATGGACATGTGGGCACTGGGGTTGTTTTTTCCTTTGTCCTCCTCTAATTGGCCTCCCCCGCCACCCCCCTGCCCCCCAGTACCTCCCTTTGAACTCGTTCCCTGCTCAGTTGTAGCAATGACAATGGGAGAAGAGGCTACTTTGAGACCCCTTCATTTCTCACCCTTTATACTCATGTTGAGGAATCCTAGTGGCTAGTGGTTAAAGGGGTCAGCTGTTAACCAAAAGGTCAGCAGTTCGGACCCACCAACTATTCTGTGGGAGAAAGATGTTACAGTCTGCTTGCAGTAAAGATTTACAGCCTTGGAAACCCTACAGGGCAGTTCCACTCTGCGCTGTAGGGTCGCTATAAATTGGATTCAACTCGATGGCAATTTTCTTTTCTTTTTTTTTTTTTTAATCCTCATGTCCCCTCAGAGGTGGACGGGCTGGCCTGAAAACTCTCTGGAATTCATTCCTCTTCAGGAACCCAGCCCAAGTCATTGGCTCCCAGGCCTCCCAGCTTTATGAATTTTGTCATAAAAATGCAATTTATCAGGTACATGGTCCCCCCAAGAGGAGGCGCCAGGCTCTCCCTGTTCCTGTGTTTTCTTATCAGGTCCTGGAAAGTGGGCCAAGGACAAAGCAAACATGCCAGGGGGCTGCCCCATAGCCCAGGCCCCACAGACCACGGCCCTAATATGTGAACTGCAAACGGCCACAGCCTGGGAGGGACAGGAGTTCTTTTGCAAAGAACCCTCTGTTCCACTCTGTCCCCGAGTATGATCCCTTCTCCCTGGCTGCTGTCCTTGGCAGGGTGCACGAACGTTTGACTAATGTTTCATGTCACGACCTGCAAAAGAGCCACTTTGAGAAATGAGTGAGGTAGAGGAGGGGCAGTTCCCATGAGAGAGGGCAAAGGTCACCTGCTTGCCAGCTTTAGCCAAAGGGAAAAAATGAAACGGGAGAGCTGGACTGCACTCTAGTCCCTGCTTCTCTCACCCCCTCCTGCCCGTCTTTCTTCCACAAACATTATTAAGCTAATAATATTAATAGCTACTATTTCGTAAGCATGGAAATAAACCGTGCTAAATGCTTTACATGCATTTTCTTCTCTATTTTGACTTTAGAACAGATTTATTTTCTCACCATTCTGGAGGCTACAAGTCTAAATCAAGGGCTTGGCCATGCTGATTCCTTTGTTGGGGGGAGCCTGAGGCATACCCAGGATATCCGGGAGCTCCTTGGTGATCCTTGCATGGCCTCCTTCTTCCCGAAGAAGAAGTGTGCTATCTCTGTGTCTAAGGGTTCTCTTTATAACTCACAGGTGATTATGTTTGGAGTCCCCTCTACTCAGCATGATCCAATTGGCATATCAAAGAAAACTATTTCCAATCAGGTAGAATCCGCAGGTATAAGGTTAGGATTCCAAGGCCAGTTCTGGGGAGACTCATCTTAACCTATGACTCAGGGAAAGCCCTTGCTGTCATTCTGCCAACCATGCTTTGATTAACGAGATCCTTGAAAGCTCAATTCCCTTCTCCATTAATTCCTTCCATCATTACATGCATTTTTAAATTTTACTTTTTGGTATTGTGGTAAGAATATGTGACATACAATTTGCTGTGTTAACTATTTTTAGGTGAACAACTCAGTGACATTAATTATATTAATGATGTGGTGCAGCCATCCCCACTCTCTGTCTCTAAAATGTTTTCATCCCCTCCCAACAGAAACTATGCTGGTTAGGCATAATGCCTTATTGCCTCCTCCATGCAAGTGCTGGTAACCACTAATCTGCTCTCTGTCTGTGGGCCTCTCTATCTATTCTAAATACTTTTATAAGTGAGAGCGTAGACTGTTTATCCTTATTTATCTGGCTTATTTCACTTACCATGTTTTCAATGTTCATCCACACCATACCTCATAGAACTTCGTTTCTATTTATGACTGAATATCCCATCGTATGTATGCAGCACATTTTGTGTATCTCTTCACCTGTTGGATGCTTGCGTTGTTTCCGCCTTTTGGCCATTGTGGGTAACGCTGCACTGAACACTGGTGTGTAAGTGCTGTTTGAATCCCTGCTTCCCATGCTTTTGGGATTATACCCAGGAGTGGAACTGCTGGATCCTATGGTAACATGCATCCAAAAATAAACAAACAGACTACAACGGCTCAATGAGGGTTGTACTTTCTCGTTTTCAGAAGAGGAAATCTCAGACAGAGAGGGCTGTGTGCGTGTATGTCAACTATCTCCTGGGCCATGTTAATTTCTAAATAAGGAGATTTAAATGATAAATAAAACTCCTTTCTCAGGGGGACCTGCAGTACTGGGATAGAGGGAGAAAAGTGTCCCTCCCAAAGGCTCCCTAGAGAGGGAACTGGAATAATAAATAACCGTGATGGTGGCAGACAGAATCCAAGTGGTTTCTGTTTGATTCCCATTTCTTCCCTTTCTTTGACCATTTTCTTCCCACTGTGTTCCTATCAGTGCCATTTTCCTTACCTTGGAGGCTTTTTCTTACCGCCCACCCATTCCTTCCCTGCTGGCAAACCTCTATTCATCTTGAAAAGCCCAACTGATTTCCCAGCTCCTCTGAAGCCTTCCTTTATCTCTTCCCAAGGCTCAGCTTTTCACACTGTTGCTGTAGAAATGTGTGCATGTCTCTTAGGGTATGTACCATGTTGTGTTTTATACTTGTCAGCGCAGAATATCAGACCAACGTAAAGTCATGCTCCCATGACTTGTAACGTCACAGATGAGGCACAAGTATATACAAGTTGAAGAGTTATATGCCTAGTTCCCAAACAGTAAAAAAGCAAAAACAAACAAACAAACAAAACCCTATGATCAAAATGAAAACTGTTGCACTTCAAAACCCCATTTAAAGCATATACAAGTCCCAATATCTTGTTAGAGGCTTTGGAAAGTCCTGCAAAAATGGAACCCGTTCAGTCTAAAGTTTCTCAAAGTCATTTACTCATGGAGCCCCCACTTTTTCAATTATTTAAAAAAAAA
>NW_006921921.1:1423643-1426923 GCF_000298275.1 Orycteropus afer afer | reverse complement strand
TGGAAAGTCCTGCAAAAATGGAACCCGTTCAGTCTAAAGTTTCTCAAAGTCATTTACTCATGGAGCCCCCACTTTTTCAATTATTTAAAAAAAAATTATTTTATTGTTGTGTTGAGAATAAATTAAAAAAAAAAAAAAACTGCCATTGAGTCAGATCCAACTCATAGCGAGCCCTCCTTGGGCTCTGAGTTTCTGAGGCAGTATCCCTATGGAAGTAGATTGTTCAACCTTCCTTCCGGGGAGTAGCTGGTGGGTTTGAACCTCCAGCCTTCTGGTTAGCAGTCAAATGCCTTAGGCACTGTGCCACCACAGCAAAATATACACCAATTCAACAGTTTCTATATGTGCAATTCATTGACACTGATTACATTCTTTGAGTTGTGCGGCCATTCTCACCTTCCCTTTCTGGGTTATGCCTCCCCCATTTACATACACTCACTGCCCCCTAAAATTCCCATCTAATCTTTTGATTTGCTATTGTTAATTCGATCCTATATAGATAGTTCTTAAAAGAGCATAATACTCAAGGCAGATCTTTATTACTAGCTAAACTATTTGTTCAGTTTTAAGACTTCAAGGGATATTTTTGGTTTAAGGTTTAAAGATTATGTCAGGGTAATAGTTCCAAGGGTCCATGCACCTTCCATTACTTCAGAAAGCCTGAAGTCCGTGAGAACTTGAAATTCTGTTCTGCACTTTCCCCTTTTTGATCAGCATTCTTCTTTGGAATCTTTGATCAAAATGGTCAGTAATGGTAGCTGAACACCATCCAATTCTTCTGGTCTCCTGACGAAGGAGGAAGTTACTCATGGAGGCAATTAGCCCCATGTGCCATATCCCCCTTCTCTTCCTGACTCCTCCTTCCTCTGTTTAAGGTGAACAGAGACCAATTGTTGTGCCTTGGATGGCTGCTTGCAAACTATTAAGACCACAGGCATTATGCCAAGAATTAAGAAATAGAATAGAAGCACTGCACATGTTATTAGGCCAATTAACTTGGATGTCCTGTGAAATCATGACCCTAAACCTCCAAACCAAGGAACCAAATCAAATGATTTGGTTGTACGTAGGCAGTCTCAGCAGTCACTTTTTTTTTTTTTTTTTTTAACTGTATCTATCACACAACTAACTGCCCATCAACAGATAAATGGATAAAGAAATTTGGTACATGCATACAATGGGACGCAACTCAGCAAGTAGGAGAAATAAACTCTTGATACATGATACAGAGTGAATGGCTCTTGAAGACATTTGTTGTTGTTGTTGTTGTTGTGTGCCGTCGAGTCGGCCCTGACTCATAGCGACCCCTCCTTGGGTTTCCGAGGCAGTATCACTACGGAAGTAGGATTGCCCAACCTTCCTTCCAAGGAGTGGCTGGTGGGTTTGAACTGCCAGCCGTCTGGTTAGCAGGCAAGTGTCTTAGCCACTATGTTACCAGAGCTGCCTTGAAGACATTATGCTGAATGAAATAAACCAATCACAGAAGGACAAATATTGTATGACCTCACGTATATAAGAAGATAAGAAAAGGCAAATGTACAGAGACCAAAGTTTACTAGTCATTTCCAGGGGTGGGAGGGAAGGAGAGAAGGGGAGTTAACAGTGATGGAAAAATCGCATTGATTAAGGGCAGGGTTGAACAGCCCAGTACTGTCATTGCTGTCAAAAAGTTTGAATTGTAATGTGTAAAAATTTGAATTGGCAAAAGCTATGTGGAGCCCTTTTTAAATAGAACACTTGGCAACATTGGTGTGAATATTACTACTGAAGGAAAACAGAGTAATATTTAAATCATAACTCAAAAAATACATACTTACACACCAGATTTAATGAGTCAGAGAGCTAGTGCTATCAGTTCTAAGGAAAGAGAGGCCACTGTGGACAGGATGTTTAAGGAGGATTTCTTCAAAGAGAAAGATCTGAGCTGAGCCCTCTGGCAATCAGTGTAAGGTAACTGCTTTTAAAAAAATACAGTCCACCAAACCCATTGCTGTTGAATCAATTCCAACTCGTGGTGATCCTATGGCTTACAGAATACAGCTGCTCCATAGGGTTTTCTTGGCTATAATCTTTATGGAAGCAAATTACCAGGCCTTGCTTCTGTGGTGCCACTAGATGATTTCAAACCATCAACCAGTAGGTTAGCAGGCCATCACAAACCACTTGTGCCGCCTGGGACTGACAACCCTCTTATCTCCATGACTTACCATGATGATAGTTCCTCTCCAGTGTGGCTCAGTAGGAAAACCCTGCTCCGTGCAGTCTTTCAGAGACCCAGGCTCCTTCCACCATCCCCACCCCCCTCCAAGTCCTCTCCATTCTGCCCAGACATGGGAAAGGCTGTTGTTGTTGTAGTTAGCTGTTGTTGAGTTGACTCTGACTCATGGTGGTGACCCCAAGTATGCAGAGCAGAATCTATCAAAATTGTGACCTTTTGGAAGCAGCTTGCCAGGCCTGTCTTCCCCAGCACCTCTAGGTAGGTTCAAACCACCAGCCTGTTGCCTAGTAGTTGAACACTTAACCATTTGTGCTACACAGAGACTCCCTCCTGGGAGAGGTGAGAGTTGCTCCTGGGAAGTTTCCATGGGCTAAGTCTAGAGGTGACTCACATTCCTTCCGTCAACTTCTGTTGGCTGGAACTCAGCCACATGATCATTGCTAACTGCAAAGGAGACTGGGAAAAGTCTGGAAGAAAGTGGGGGCCAGATCTTGGTGAGCATGAGCAGCCTGTGCCTCAAACACTCTAATCCCAGACCTCCCTGTTCCAGTTAGCCGGCCACCTATGGCAATGTCTAGGCTGGAGACCTGCACTGGGGGAAATGTCAACCAACACAACGGGCTTTTCAGCCTTTCAAGATATAGGTCTTGAGTGTTTCTGCTCTCCAGCAAATTCTCCAAGAGCAACGGTGTATTTTCCACTACTTCTTCACTTTCTTCTTCTTCTCTCTCACCTCCTCTGCCTGAAGGTCCTGTCAGAGTCTATACCAAGAGTCTATCAAGCCAGCAAATGCTTGTTATATACACCTACTACACTGCTCTGTCAAAGCATAATTTTCAAAACTGTTAAAAATATAGTTGCAAGAAAGGTAGATGAAGGGTGAATCCTCACCAGAGATCCATTTGATCCATTAATAAAGGAACCAACGGGATGACAAAGATGGTCCAAAGGAAGATATGTTGTTGTTGTGTGCCGTCGAGTCGGCCCCGACTCATAGAGACCCCTCCTTGGGTTGCCAAGGCAGTATCACTATGGAAGTAGATTGCCCAACCTTTCTTCCGA
>NW_006921921.1:1420266-1423340 GCF_000298275.1 Orycteropus afer afer | reverse complement strand
TCTTAGCTCCTAGTGCTGTTGTAACAGAAATACCACAAGGAGGTGGCTTTTAAAAAAAGACATTTGTTTTCTCATAGTGTTGGAGGCTAAAAGTGCAAGTTCGGGTCTCTACCATGTGGATTCCTTCCTTGTACTTATGGACAGCCCTGAGCTTTCCTTGGTTCCATGTAGACAGTAGACAGTGCTCACATGGTGTCCGTATTCCCATTTGTGTATGTCTTTCTGTCTATCTAATGTACTCTTTTTATAACTTGGAAGTGATTAGATTTAGAACCCACCCTATCCAGATATTATCTAATTAATATAACAAATAAAAGCCCATTTCCAAACAGGATTTTAGGATTCTATCACATATTTTGGGATGAAGGTGCTATTCAATCTCAACCTGCCCTTAGAACATCTAGTGAGCTTATTAAACAATGGCCTAAAATGACTTTGAAAAGGCACACAGCATTATTAGTTTCTTTTCTTACAATTTCTGGGTAAGTTTTCTAAACAGTTCCTACTCAGGGTGTACTGGACACAGAACCTAGTGATAAGCAAGAGAAACAGGTCCTTGAATTTAGTAATTGTTTTCTAGCTGAAAGTAGGAACACGCAGGTTTCTGAGGGAGTGTATCACTGAAGGAAACCAATAAACTTTTCAAAAATCAGAAAAGATCTCTAAAACTGTGATTTAAACTAAGACCAAAGGAATAGAAAGGTGTTTATTGCATTAAGAGAGTGAAGATAAGCATTCCATTGAGAGGGAAGGGCATGTGCAAAGACCTTGAAATTTGGGAAGACCACAGCATGTTTTAGAACTTAAAATAAGGCTACTATTATTAGAACATAGTATGAAGGCAAGAATGGCTCGGCATAGAGTTAGAATCATGAGGAGGGTTCAGATCACATCAACCCTTGGACTTTATAATCAAGGTAATGAATGAGAAGTCACTGAAGGTTTGAAGGAGAGGAATGACCTTACCAGATACACATTTTATAAGTCCACTTGGCCTACCGTGGAGGGGGAAGAGGGGAGAGAGGAAGGCAATTTAGAAAGCAGTTACAGTAGTCCAGGCAAGAAATGATGATGGCCTGAATTAAGGTGTCAGCAATGAGAGTAAAGGAAAAAAAGATAGACTCAAGATATATGGAAGGTAGAATGGACAGAAACCAGTTGGTGCATGCAGAAGCAGAGAAGAGAGGAGAAGTAGCACAATGACTCCCTGGCTCAGGATCAATTCCAGAGTAGACTTCTTGGTCTTACTGGTGGTGACTATGAGCAGCAATGCCGAGTGGGCAAGGGGAGGGACTACTAGTCTGTCAGCATCCCCTCGTCTATGGATTTGCAAGTCTTATTTCACCAGTGTCTATAGTATGGGAATGGCAGATTTCAGTAATAACAGTTTAAACCTCTTGCCCTGTTTATACCTTCCTTCCCCCAGTTGGTTGGAATGAGACTTTAGGGATGCAATAAGCTTATTATTGGCTTACCCAAAACCAACCCCATAGCCATGAAGTTGATTCTGACTCACAGACACCCCCTTTGGGTTTCCGAGGTGGGAAATCTTTACAGAAGCAGATTGCCCCATCTTTCTTCCATGGAGCAGCTGGTGGGTATGACTGGCTTAGATGAAATACAAATAGCAGGGTAAGAATTCTGCAGACGCTGTTAAAAAAGCCTGAAAGGAGATGCAGGGGCCCAGAGCACATCCTTGTTACATCCTTAGCCAGACTTCTTAGCTTTTAGATTTTCCACAAGTACATTATTTTCTGAGTGCTTGTTTTCTGCTCATACTTTTGCTTGATGCCTTTCCTAATCCATCTGCACAACACTGTGAGGGACCTACGATGAACAGTCTCAATTTACTGCTTGAGGAGACTGCCTCTGAGAGGTGAACTGACAGACCCCGTGCTCCTGGTGAATGAACGAGGCGTCAGTGTTTGACCCCAGCCCATCCAACTCTAAACCTGGTGCCCTTCTCACTAAGCTCAAGATGGCCTTCCTGAGGTTTAACTTCAGCGGTGGTATCAGGAAAGGATAGGATAAATGTTTCAGTCTAGAAGACTACTTGAAGACCTTTCTATGTTACTCTCTCTCCAAAACTCCTATGAAAACAAAATTACATCCCTCATCACCCCAACTATTGCCCAAATAAAGAAACTTCTGGAATTAGGAAATGAGGTTGCATGGAGACTTCAGGTAACGTGATGACCTTGTGACCTGCAGAAATCTCTCTGCTTCCTCCTATCCTCTCCTCTCCCCCATACTTCACCAACAATATATTTTCCTGTCAAAACATACTTGGTTACATGCTGTGCAACCAAAATTGCTGCTATTAATTTAATCGAGACAGGTTATTATAAATAAATTACATGTAGTGCTACTGAAATTGCTGCTATTAGTCTAAATCGAGACAGGCTAATTAGTCATTCACCAACTGTAGCTTACTGTATTTTTATGCAAATAATGCACACAATATACAGTTTTTTGCAAACTGCAGAACCTTGTGTATTAGTCTCCTGTAAGTACTAGGAGTGTTATGTGTGTGCACAACATTTCAGTGGGCATGTTATATGTGAAAAATATGATAACTCAAAATGCATCCCATGTGACCACAAAGGCCCTGGGGTTATCTGACAGTCCATAGGATGGGGAGGCCAAAGCCCCAAGATAGGGCTGCAAGGCCACAGCTTTCTTTGGCTCTCAGTGAGTAAGAGAGCAAAAGTCCTGAGAGCTGGTTGGTGGGGTGTGCTTGCAGGAGGTTAATGACCTTCATAGGAACTTAGAGCTGGAAAAGACCATGTCTAGGAACCTTCCCATGTGGAAAATCTGTGCAGTGCATTGTATGTGTGTGTGAGTGTGTGTGTACGTGTGTATTTCTTAATGTGTTAATCTTCTGCCCTTCCCCAAAATAATTTCATAGTAGATTTGAAAAATGGAAAATTTCAAAGTCAGAAATAGTTATACATCTGTATCTATATCTATCTATCAGGAGCTCTGGTAGCATAGTGGCTAAAGCACTTGACTGCTAACCAGAAGGCTGGCGGTTCAAACCCACCAGCCACTCCTTGGAAGGAAGGTTGGGCAAT
>NW_006921921.1:1396908-1419806 GCF_000298275.1 Orycteropus afer afer | reverse complement strand
GCTAACCAAAAGGTCGATGGTTCTAACCCACCAGCTGTTCCATGGAAGAAAGATGAGGTCGTCTGCTTCCATAAAGATTTACAGCCTTGGAAACTCAATGGGGGTTGCTATGAGTCAGAATCTACTCGATGGCAGTGAGTTTGGGTTTTTCTGTTTGTTTGTTTATTTAATGGATACACAGTTTTGTATTAAAGTTTTCTTGGCCAATTGAAAATTTTTTAAGCCACCTAGACAAGGCACATTAAGAATAAAAAATGAGAAGTTCAATGAAGAAGAGAAATTGTTGTGGATATCCCACTCCTAGAAGCAGGATGAAGAAGTGGAAATCCACTGATTAAGCGGAATTATTTTCTTGTCTTCCCTGGTTTCCTGTCTCAGCCCTCAAATCTGAACTTGTCATCTTGAACAGAACCAGAAAACCTGGATGGAAGTGCTGGTTTGCAGTTAAGGGCCCTGGACAAATGACCCTATGAGCTTCACTTCCCTCATTTCTAGATGAAAACACAGGATAGGTGTTCTCCAGGGTGCTTCACTTGTGCAAAAGTCTGCAGTTTATACCTGAGGGCTACAGAAAGACGGGCACTATCATGGTTGGTCCCGTTGAGTCAGTTCCAACCGAGCCACTCCATGCGACAAAGTAGAACTGCCTTATAGGAGCTCTGGTAGCGTAGTGCCTAAGGCACTTGACTGCTAATCAGAAGGCTGGTGGTTCAAACCCACTAGCCACTCCTCGGAAGGAAGATGGGGCAATCTACTTCCATAGTGATACTGCCTCGGAAACCCAAGGAGGGGTCGCTATGAGTCGGGTCCGACTAGACGGCACATAACAACAAAGACAACATAGGGCTTTCTAGGCTGTTGTCTTTATGGGGTCAGATCACCAACTGCCAGCTTTTCAATTAGCAGCCAAATGCTTAATTGTTGTGCTATCAATGATCCTTTTTTAAAAAACCTGATAGGTAAGGGTAACTGCAACACTCAAACCTTAACTCCTGCCAAACAGTACATTTATTTAGCCCTAATATAAACCAAAAAGCCAGACTCACTGCTTTCAAGTTGATTCGACTCACAGCAACCCCTCCTTGGGTTTCACTTAATTTATCTGGAGTGTATGTTCAAAATGACAAATATATGGTACCTTTATGTTTCTGGTTTGCAACGTTTGATTTCTCAAAATCCAGCTTAGGAAACCACTTTTCTTCCTCCCTCTCTTCCTCTAATCCTACCCTTCCCCCTCCCTCCCTTCCTGTCTTCTTTCAGCAGGTTGTGTGTGATCCTATTTCTATGTCAGACTCCGGGCTACGGTTTCTTAGGTAAAATTACATTATATAGATTGACCCCTTGGTTCTTTGGAATTACTGATAGGCTTTACAAACAAACAAAAACTAAAAGAAAAAAATCCAAAACAAGAACCAACCAATCAAATTCACAAGCAAAAAGCAATATGCAAAAACCAGGGAGTATCCACCTTTTTAAAGACTGTTTTAAATATTGAACTCCACAATTCAAGCCCTACTCTCTATCCATTAACTTCTTGAATTGGAAGATTGGTGGGACAGGAAATTGCCAGCTCATGTGATCAATGTCCTGGCTTATTGGGACATTTGTAGGGAACAAAACAGAGTTCTGTAGTGATCACACCATTCTCTTGTCTCAGCAAAATTAGAATTACAGGGAACTTTTTAGGGAAATGTCCTTTTTATCATTTAGGTTCATCTCTGACTTAGGTATGTGCTTTCCCAACACTGAAAGACACTTGACCTGTTTTCTGCCTGTAGGTCAACCTCAGAGAGAAACAGCCACCATGTTTCTATATACCAGCCAGGCTTCTCGGTGAGCTGAGTCCCTGTGAAGATGTAAAGGCTGAAAATTATTGCGGTGTTGGGAAAAGGGAGCAGGCAGTTCAGATCCTGGCCCCATCTTAGCTGTGCTTCCAGTCCTCCAGGCCACTGCTGGTTCTCTGGGGACAAAACGAAACAATCCTATTCATCTACCTTATAAGTCTGTTCTGTGAATTATAAATAAGTTCCCATCACAGGTAGCAGAGAGTAAGCACTCCATACATGGTATTTTTTTTTTTTTTAAATTACCATAGCTGTAAGCATTTATCTGGTTGTCTGTCTACACACACATACACACACTAAAGGGAGAGGGAATTGAACTTAAGTTAGGAATCAGTGCTCGGCACACAGTGTTGGTCAGGAATTTAATGGGTATTGTATATCTTCATCATAGACAACTATCCTATCAGCTTAGCCTGACTTAACAAGTTTGTAAGTTAGAAATGCTGTAGAGATTTCTTTAGAACCAGGGTACTTTGGAGTCCTATGCTAGAGAAAACCAAAAAACCAAACGAAACTACTGACGTCATCTTGGATCCAGCTCATAGAGACCCCTCCTTGGGTGTCCAAGGTGGTATCAATATAGAAGTTGTTGTTGTTCTTGTTGTTATGTGTCATTGAGTAGGACCTGACTCATAGCAACCTCTCCTTGGGTTTCCGAGGCAGCATCTCTATGGAAGTAGATTGCCTGATCTTCCTTCCAAGGAGTGGCTGGTGGGTTTGAAACACTAGCCTTCTGGTTAGCAGTCAAATGCCTTAGGCACTACTCCAGCACAGCTCCTATGCCAGAGAGGTCCACCCTAAATCAAAGGTGTTGCTAATAATGTATCACTCTTAATATCTGGTGGGAGACCTTACCATGGTTTGGCTGACACTTTCCATTCAGGGTCTAAAGGTGCTAGGAGTTCCTGGGTGGTGCAAACAGTTAATGTGCTTGGCTGCTAAGTGAAAGGTTAGAAGTTCAATTCCACCCAGAGGCAACTTAGAGGAAACACTGATGACTTGCTTCCAAACTATCAGCCACTGAAAACCGGATGGAGCCCAGTTCTACACTAACACACATGCGGTCACCATGAGTCAGAACTGACTAAATGACAACTGATTTTTAAAGGTGCTTCAGGGTGTAAAGATCAGGGGAAGGAGATGCAATGTTAGGTTTCACAGACCTCGATTCCAGGCATTCACAGACATGTGCGGCCTCTCCTCCAAAAGCCTCCAGGAATCAAGTGTCTCTTTTTTCCTAGGGTTTCAAAGATCCTGCGTACAGAGCAAGAAGGAAGCAATTTGCTGACATTGCCTACAACTACCGACAGTAAGTTTGACTGGCTTGTGGTGGGGAAGAGAGAAGACCACATCCAGTGACATTACTCAGAGGGTGCTGGGAGGTGAGGACCACACTGGGTGACACTGTCAGACAGGGTGACCCCCAAATGGCTGTCTGTAAAATTCTTGTGCAGTGTTCCAGCATAAATATATATTTTTTTCTGTAACTAGCCCTGTAGTTAGTTATGACAACAGAAACATTTTTGTAAGCCCTGCTCATATGTATCAATATACCTGTTGTTGTTGTTGTTATGTGCCATCGAGTCGGCCCTGACCCATAGCTACCCCTCCTTGGGTTTCCAAGGCAGTATCACTACGGAAGTAGATTGCCCCATCTTCCTTCCGGGGAGTGGCTGGTGGGTTTGAACCGCCAGCCTTCTGGTTAGCAGTCAAGTGCCTTAGCCACCATGCTACCAGAGCTCCCATCAATATACCTACAAAGGTAAAACTCTATGGTGGTTAACATTTTGAAACTTCTCCTGCATTCGCTCAGACCTGTCATCATTCCCACCTTATAGTCATGCTTCGAATCCCCTGACTTCCTCTGCAGGAGCTCCACCACTCACTGTTCTCATTCCTGCCAGTATTTTAAGAGTCACTGATTTTGTCAAAACGTTCTGGTGTTTTAGCTGCAGTAGTATGGTAATTAGCATTTGTTTACCAATAAACTTTTTGAGAATGAAGTAGTAATTAAAGGAAAAGAAGGAGAAAATTAAAAATAAAAGGGAGGGGCTTCCACTCATTTGCTAATAGTGTTGTAACAATGTTGTGTAATTCAATCCAGAAATATTTTACACAATTTGTTAATATTCATATAATCTAAGCAATATTACATCTAAGCACTTTACAACCATATTTAGCCCATATTACTCTACAATTAAAATTGATGATAAACCTTAGTAAGGATTCTGTACAGTTTGGTACAGGAGATGGTCCATGGAGTGTGTGGAGGATGACATCAACCCTAGTGATGCCACTGACCAAACCCCCAGCCAACCTCTCCCTTGATCCAGGTTGGAAGAGACCTTCATGGAGAGTCCTGCCTCTGTGTGTGTGTGTGTGTTTTGTGGTGCATGTGTGTGTGTGTGTGCATGTGTTGCATCTAAGGATTCAAACCACTCTTTTAATAACATTTGTTTTTTTTTTTAAAAAATTGCCTTTAAACAAAACCCACTGCACTAGGGCCCAGCTCTTTGCCAAGATTTGTTGTCTAATTACTCACTGGTTTTTGATGTAATTATGAAAAGGCCTCTGTATAATAAAACAGCCACTGATTTTCCCTACATTAAACAGGGAAGAAGGAAAAAAGAATCATTTACATTAAAGAGGGAGCTGGCTGCTTTACTGAACGAATGAATCCTTTGAAGTTTTAGGAGAGCCAGGCCTCACCTTTCTTCTTTTCTCTGGTTGACCCAGTTGTGAAGAACAATTTTAGGATGGGTTTGCTTTTTCCTATTAGATTCTAGGCTCCTCCCCTCCCCTGCTTCAGCCAAAAGAAAATGCAAATAGCAAACATGTTGATTGGGAGGAGGGCTGTTTTGCTGTTTCACACAGTAGAAACTAGAGAAATACTTCCATGGGGAGCTTAGTGTTTGGGGACTGGGCACCATTCCTGAGTTAAAAAAAGAACAAAAACAAAAAAAACCCACAATTATCCTTGAGTTGATCCATGGGTAATGCAAACAGTTAAAGTGCTAGACTGCTAACCTGCAGAAAAGTTGGACATTCAAGGGCACTCAGAGGTGCCTTGGAAGAAAGTCCGGGCAATTTACTTCTCAAAAATAAGCGATTGAAACCTTATGGGGCACAGATCTATTCTGATACAAATCAGGTCTCTATTCCTGTGTGAAAGGCATCAGAACAGACATGCACAAGAGGAAATTGAGATCTTGAAAGTTGATGAGGATGATATTAGGCTGATAAAGATGATGATGGGACTTTGTATACTGAATACATGTTGGTGGTGCTGTTGAGTTATTCTGACTGATAGTGATCCTATAGGACAGAGCAGGAGTAGACTTGCTCTGGGTTATTCAAGGCTGTAATCTTTACGGAAACAGACTGCCACATCTTCCTCCCTTGGAGTAGCTGGTGGATTTGAACCATTGACCTTTTGGTTAGAAGCCCAGTGCTTAACTTGCACCACCAGCATTCCTCACTGAATACATAGTTACCTTCAAAATAGAAATAACTCCAGAGAAAATTAGAAAATGAGAAAAGTTCCTTCCCTCAATGATTTCTGCAGGTGGATGGATCCAGAACTTTACTGACTTTGGTTAAAAACCTCAGGGCCCATCTGGGCCTTGGCTTGTGCTGAGCAGGAATCCTGGAATGTGGTAATCTCTCACCACTGTCCCACCTTTGTCCCAGCCTGGTCAAATGGACAGAATCAAACCAGGTGTGGGCAAGAATCCTTCATTAGATGGTAAATAATAAGCCACAAAAAACAAACTCACTACCGTTGAGTTGGATCCGACTCATAGCAACCCTTCCTTGGGTTTCCGAGGCAGTATCTCTATGGAAGTACATTGCCCAACCTTCCTTCCAAGGAGTGGCTGGTGGGTTTGAACCTCCAGCCTTCTGGTTAGCAGTCAAATGCCTTAGGCACTATGCTACCAGAGCTCCCCACTATGGAAAATAGATCATATTTATTATCTACTTGCTATCTATTGAGAGTTGGCTAAGTGCCTTGTTTATATTACTGCACTTAGTCTTAGTAATAACTCTCCATTTCTCATATGGGGAAGTTACAACTTTAACTTTCAGCTTTAGCTTTTTTAAGCAAAGTCATTTGTCAAGATCATAAAACTAATAACTAATAGTGGTGTAATCAGATTTTGGACCAATGTTTGTCCAAATCCAAAGTCATTTTCAACCACTTGTCTGAATGTCTGGGGACTTTCTAAGAATTGCAAGACCACATTTCCCCATGTTATTAAGGATGGGCAGTGTAGGAGTGTGGTAGTTGAATTTGTGTGTCAACTTGGCTGGGCCTGGTTGAGTGGCTGAGCAGCTGGATGTAGTTATTTCCTATGGTGAGACTAGTAATTAACACCATGGTGGAATCTATTGGAGCAGGTGAGTAGCTGCTTTAGGGATGTGGTCTGCTTCCTGTATATAAGAAACAGCTTTGGGAATGGTCTCTAGCTTATGGCATGCTTGAACCCTGCAGGTACCCGTGTCATTGTTCAGCAGCCTGCCATGCTGTGCCAACCTTGGGACTTTAAACAGACTTGAATGAATGGCCTAACATGTGGTTTGGTAACATTGGGACTGCGCCTTTTTACTTGTCAGCTTTGGGTTTGTTAGACTCAGCAGCCAGCAGCTGTCTGAGTGAAGAAAACACCTCTAGCTTCAGTGGGCCAGGAACAGGAGGCAGAGCTGAAGCCCAAGGCTGAAATTGCCCCTAGTGCCTGGCACTTTGAACTCAGACTTAAAGCCTCCAAATTGTAAGAATGAACTCCTGTTCGTTAAAGCCATCCCATTTTTGGTATATTTCTATCAGAGCAGCACTAGATAACCAGAACAAGGAGGTCCATTCACTCACTGTTGATCCTCCTGAACCCCTTTCCCATAAAAATGTTAAACTTAATAAAGAAAGAATTAAGCTAACTGGAATGAATTGAATGCTTCACAATCCTGCATTTTAACAAAATAAGTTAAATTGATTTTTGAAATTTATCCATAAATAATTGGGTTCTCAAAGGACTGTTAGAAATCTTTTAGCTAAGTTACCACCTTTTATAGATGAATCTCAAGTAGTTAAGAAGAGGACCCAAGGTTATAGATCTAGTTAGGAGCTGAAATTGTTCAGAAGTTGAAAGCCTATTTCATTTAACCTCATTTCTTTTAAGCTTATAATGCTGATAATCATCCTTTCCTTCTTTGAAGTACCTCGGTTCCTGGCATTCTAATCTCTCTGATTCTGCTCCTATCTTTTTCAATGATTCTTCTCAGTCTTCTTTGACCTCTTCATCCCACTCCTGAAATTGTGCATCTTTCAGGATTCAGCCTCCCTCCATACCAATAGCTTCCCATTGGATCTCTAGCCTTGACTTCTATCCTGGGGGCCACATGCAAATTTCCTCTCATCTAATGAATGTTTGTTGTTAAGGGCTGTTGAGTTAGTTCCAATCGTAGTGATCTTATTAAGTACAACGGAACAAAACACTGTCCAGTCCCGCACCACCCTTACAATTGGTGCTATGCTTGAGCCCATTATAAATGCATGTTAACCTTCCACATCCTGCAAACCCTCCCAATTCAATCTATTTAAAGCTCATTGGTCATGCTATAGCTCTGCTTCAACCCTTCCATTGGGATCCAACTTCTTCGATGGTTCTTAACTCTGTGATTTCATGGACTTTTATTTATTTATATAAAACTATATCTATCTATCTATACAAAGCAATAGGACCATCTTCCCCACCCCCACAAAAAAATCATAGCAACAAGTGAACACAAAATAACACCTAACAAGTATTAAGTGTTTACTGTGTCTCAAACATTATATTAAGCTCTTTATATGGATTATCTCTTTTATTCCTGCAATATGTTATACAGTTATTTCTTTTCTTATACCATTTAATAAATGAAGAAAATGAAGCTCAGAAGTAATTGGCCCTAGGTCACATGGCCAGGACATGGTAAAACCAGCTTTTGGACTTGCATAGTCTGATTCTAGAGACATTATTTACTGTGACATATTTAGTGTAAGGACCTTCATGGATGTGCTGTTGCCTATAAGATAAAATCTGCCCTTCCACAGTATGGCTTAAGCAGCTCTTTGCCATCCTGACTTCAGCCAATCTCTTCAGCCTCACCTTCCAGCCCTTATCCAATCTATTTTAACCAAACCAAACTAGTCATCATGCACCTTGGGCCTCCTCATACCTCTGAACCTTTAGACATGCCCTTTTCGCTACGTGGAATAATTTTTTTCCTCTCCTTTTTGTCTACAAAGCTTCTATTTATTCTTTAAGACTCCCCTCCAATGCCATCACTTCCATGAAGCCGTTGTTGATTCCCTCTCTTCTCCCACTGTGCCCCCTGAGTGCTCATTGTTCAGAGAATGAGTAAAGCTCTTTGTCTACTTGTCTGTTTCCCTTGAAGACTGTAAACTCTTTTTTTAATTAAAGACTTGCATGTTTATTTTAACAAATCAATCAATATGAAAACAGTTAACTTAAAAGTTAATCAAGACGGTAAACTCTTTGAGATCAGTGCTTGCATTTTCATCTGTTTCCCTGGGATGTGTCACATTGCCTGGCACCTAAGATTGAATTAGCATAAAGTAACAGAAAATTAAGGTGCTCTCTGCCATAATGCCTAAGGCATTTGACTGCTAATCAGAAGGTTGGCAGTTCCAACCCACCAGCCACTCTGTGGAAGGAAGACGGGGCAATCTACTTCTGTAGAGATTTATGGCTTTGAAAACCCAACAGGGGTTGCTATGATTTGGAATTGACTTGATGGCTGAGAGTTTGGGTTTTAGTAACAGAGAATTATAAAGGAACCTAGAATCCATATAGTTTCCTAGGGTTTTTGTAACAAAATACCACAGAGCAAATTACTTTTAAGACAGAAATTTATTTTCTCATAGTTCTAGAGGCTCCAAAAAACCAAACCAAACTCACTGCCGTTGAGTGCAATCCGACTCATAGTGATCCCTCCTTGGGTTTCCGAGGCAGTATCACTACGGAAGTAGATTACCCAACCTTCCTTCCTTCTGGTTAGCAGACAAATGCCTTAGGCACTACGCCACCAGAGCTCCCAGAGGCTAGGAGTCCAGACTCATGCTGTCTGCAGATTTATGCTCTGTCTGTGTGGGCTCTGGAGGAAGATTCTTCTTTGTCTCTTTCCATTTCTGTAGCATTCCTCACAACCTGTACAAGTCTCTTTTTATAAAACACCATTCACAAGGGATTAAGATTCGTATCCACCCTACTCTATTAAGGTTATATCCTAAAGGAGGTATGACTTCATTTAATTAAACTGATAATAAAAGAAAAACCCTATTCCCAAACTTATATTCACAGATACAGGGTTAGAACTTCAACAACTTTTTGAGAGACAGAACTCAACCCATAATAAAGTCCTTAAAACTTTTTGCTTGAGTTGAGAAGATGATGTTAATTAACAAATGCAGGGTTTGTGCTGGGAGCTCTGGTGGTGTAGTGCCTAAGGCATTTGACTGCTAACCAGAAGGCTGGCAGTTCAAACCCACCAGCCACTTCTTGGAAGGAAGATTGGGCAATCTATTTCCATAGAAATACCACCTGGAAACCTAAGGAGGGGTTGCTATGAGTCGAACTGACTCGACTGCATTGTTTGATTTTTTTGGTTTGGTGGTTGTGCTACCAAGAAGAAAGAACTCTATCAAGGAATCTGGAAACCTGGATTTTAGCCATGGCTCTCTACCATATTTTATGCCCCTGTTTCTTCTCTGCAAAATGAAGCCCTTTAATTGGTAATCTTTAAGATCCACCCCCCTTCCAGTGCTAACTAGAATAAGTACTTGCTATCTGCCATGCATCATTCCACTCTAGCAGCTAAAAGATTATATATATATATATATACACACACACATATACATATATGTATATTTATATATATATATGTGTGTGTGTATATATATATACACACATATATATATGTATGTATATGTATGTATATATATGTATATCTTCCAGGAATCCTTGGATGCTTCAAATGATTGACATGCTTAACTGCTCACCAAAAGGTTAGAAGTTGGAGTCAGTCCATCCAGTAGCACCTCAGATGAAAGGCCTTCTGAAAAACCAGCCACTGAAAATCCTATGGCACACAGTTCTACTCTGACACACATGGGTTGCCATGTGTCAAAATTTACTTTGAGGGCAAACTGGAAGATATATATAAAATTTTGGAAGAGGGAGGGCAGAAGGAATGAATGAAGTCTGGGGTCAAGGACATGGACTAATGAAAGATCAGGATAAAATGGGGACAAAGATGATGAGTCAGAATAGAGTGAGGGTGCGGGACAGACATCCCCAGACTCTAAATGTAAAAGAGGGTTCATCATTGCTGTCAAGTTGATTCTTTTGAATTTTGAACAATGAAAAATGACATCATTTTGAATTTTAACAACTAAGGAAGGTTTAAAAGCCACTGGACAGAAACTTTCATTTCACTTCTTGCTTTTTCTCTTCCTCTTTTGTATTCCATGTATTTTGGGGACCAGAACAAAAGTACATTCTTTGGGGGATATGTATCATTGCTTGCATCTCATCCCCAAGGCACTTGCAGCCAAGAGATGTAGCTAAGAGGGGACAAAGAGCTGTAGTGATAAGATTGTTGTCAGACTCTTACCTAAGCCAGCCACTCAGTGCTGCAGACCAATGGTTCCTGATCCATCAGCACCTGCACAATCTGATATATAGTTGTTGTTAGGTGCTATTGAGTCAGTTCTCATTCATAGCAACCCTAAGTACAACAGAACAAAACAGTGCCTGGTCCAGTGCCATCCTCACAATCCTTGTCATGCTTGAGCCATCGTTGCAGCCACTGTGGAAATCCATCACATTGAGGGTCTTCCCCTTTTTTGCTGATCCTCTACTTTACCTCCCACGAGTCTTCAGAGATTGGTCCTCTCTGACAACATGACCAAAGTACATGAGATGAAGTCTGGTTGTTCTCGCTTCTAAGGAGCATTCTGACTGCACTTCTTCCAAGACAGATTTGTTCATTTGACTGGCAGTCTGTGGTGTATTCAATACTCTTCTCCAGCACCACAATTCAAATGTATCGATTCTGTGGTCTTCCTTATTTGTTGTCCAGCTTTCACATGCATATGAGGCGATTGAAAATGCCATGGCTTGGGTCAGACACACCTCACTCTTCAGAGTGGCATCTTTGCTTCTTAACACTTTAAAGAGGTCTTTTGCAGCAGATTTGCCCAGTGTGATACGACATCTGATTTCTTGACTGCTGCTTCTGTGAGTGTTGATTGTGGATCCAAGTAAAACAAAATCCTTGACAACTTCAATCTTTTCTCCATTTATCATGATGTTGCTTATTGGTCCAATTGTGAGAACTCTTTTGTTTTCTTTATGTTGAGATGTAATCTATAGTGAAGACTAGTCTTTGATCTTCATCATTAAGTGCTTCAAGTTTTCTTCACTTTCAGCAAACGAGTTTGTGTTATCTGCCTGTCATAGATTATTAAGGAGTCATCCTCTAATCCTGATGCTGCATTCTTCTAATATAGTCTAATTTCTTGCATTCTTTGCTCAGCATACAGGTTGAATAAGTATGGTGAAAGGGTACAACCCCACCACACAACTTTCCTGATTTTAAACCGTGCAGTATCCAGAACACTTAATTATGCTCACAAGGAACCTATACATAGACCAAGAGGCAGTCATTTGAACAGAAAAGGAGACACTGCATGACATATAGTAAGGGGATGAAAAGGGGCAGCCTTGGCAAAGTCATCGTAAGGATTGATCTGTTTGCTTCAGCTGTAAGGCTGAGATGACTTTGGCCATTGTTGGACTTTGATGGACTGGGGGCAGAGGCTGCTGCCAGTGGAGAAAGAAGCCATTTGAAGACACCCAATGTCCTCTGAGCCCACCACCACTAATCCTTCTGACCACCAGGAGTGGCAGGTCTCCATACTCGGGTTAGGTCATTGTGACCTTGTGAGTCGAGGTCCTCAGAGCTTCTGACTACTAATATAGTAATCACACCACTTTGGGCTGATTTCACATCTCTCTGTAAGAAGAAAATGTAAGTATTGCTTTTAAAAGTTACTTAAATAACTCCAATGTTTGTATGATCACACAGACATCAGAGTTTTTTAAGCAGTATTCTACCTGTAGACACTTTGCACTTATTTTCAGGCTCAGAGAAAAAGACAGCCTTCTTCCCCTTGGCCATGTGCAGGCCTTCTGGTCTCTTTCCCTTGCTCTCCTTTGGGTGGGTGGAAACACTTATTGTGGGCCCAAGTGTCCTGCTGGCTTTGATCACGCAGATGCTCACTCAGACCTCTGAGGACTCAAGCTCAGTGGTGGTCAGACAGATAATGAGACAAAAATGAACTACTTTAAAGGGCAACAAAAATAATTAGATTATGCCCATAGCCTACTCCAGCTAGACTTCAAAGGACCCTCAATCAACTGTTGAAAAACTAGAGAAGCCATCCCCAAATTCTAATCAGAAGGTTTTATACTGTCTTTCTGGGAGCAGCAAAGTTAATAAATAACTAAAATCTGATACCTGCATTGTAGCCCTAGATAACAACAATAATAATAAAATATACCATTCATAAGAAGCCAGATGGCATCTTCCTAGTAATTTTTCCACATGGAGATCAAAGTGTCAGCTTGTGGACCATAGAGTCACAAGATATTGATCAGTTGATAAAAGTGTGTCTACTATGTGCCAGAACTTGTGCAATTGAGACAGCGCCATGAGTAAGACCAGCAGAGTTCATACCCTCTGGGAGAATATTGGGGAAGACAGACAATGACAAAAGTAATGATAAATGTGATACAAAAACACCAAACACAAAACAAGGGTGTCAGGAGACCGTATAATTAGGAGCTGTAATGTAGTCTTGGGAGATGGGTCAGGAAGACCTTCTGGACGAAGGACAATTTAGTCTGAGAACTGAGGGTTGAGTAAGAATTTGCTAGTCAAAGAGAATGGAAGGGAGTGAATCAAACATACAAGTTTGGGGCCAGAGCTGAATTGCCCTGGACAATAGGGAAGAAGCGGACTCTGACCACTTCTTGCCACCCCTCTTCTCTGCCCATCTGTCGCATGGTGTTCTGATTCTCCTAAGAATATTAAACAAAAGTTCTAAAACATCAATTTGAAGAGCACTGCCAAAGTAATACTTTGTTTTAGGGCACTGAATTATTTTACTTGATAATAATTACATGTTGGGAGAGGGCTTAGTATAAAATCAGACTGGAAAAGGTAAGCAATTCTGGGCACTGTAGCTTTAAACAGGAGCTCTGGTGGCATAGTGCCTAAAGCATGTGACTGCTAACCAGAAGGCTGATGGTTCAAACCCATCAGCCACTCCTCAGAAGGAAGATTGGGCAATCTACTTCTGTAGAGATACCACCTCAGTAACGCCAGGAGGGGTCACTATGAGTCAATCAGACTCAACAGCAATGAGTCAATTAATTGACTATAATTCTCCTTTTTTATTTCCAAGGCAAATTGGTATACTTCCTAAAATACCTTAGTTCATTTTTCCTAATGAGTTAAAGGCCTTATAAACATTAATTGACAATTTCTTTGGAGGCTGATAATCTTGAAGAACCTCACATCTCTCAGAAGAAGAAGGAGGTAGAAAAAATACATGCTGAATTTAATTCTGAAATAGACATTGGAAGTTGGTGTGTGTACATGCATGTGTGCACATGTGTGTTGTAAAAATAAATCCTTAAATAAATTTGTTTTCCTGGGATTTTCCCTATTCTCCTAAAAGGTCAGCAAACTGTCATTTATGGATGACTTACTATAGCCAAGTATTTTATAGGCATGCCACACATTGTGTATTTGATCTTCTCTACAACATTGAAAGGTAGGCTTGATTAGCTTTATTTTGCAGATTTTTTTTTTTTTTTTTTAAGGCTCACAGAGCAGCAATTACTTGCCCCAGGTCGCACAAAGCTAGGAGCCTGCAGAGTTAGAATCCAGACTCCACTAGAAGTCCTCCTGCATTTTCCCAGGAAAGCAGGGGCCCCTGGGCCACTGATGTCACAAGAAGATGAGCTGCCCCATGAGGTGGCTAAGAGGCATAGGGCTGGCACCACCCCAGATCACAGAGACTGGTGCTGATGGTGAACCCACAGAGAAGCTGAGTCAGAACCTCAAACAGGCACATCCAGACTGAGAGGAAGAACCCAAGGTGAAAGAGTGAGACCTCATCTCCTGGAGTCTTCACTTCAGTGACATGTTTGCAGCCAGCCTGCTCCAGCACCTGACAAAAAACTGCAACCACACACCTCCCTGCCTCTCCCTATACCTTTGTCCTTTTTCACTTACCACCACCTGACATGATAGTGTTGATTTTCTTTCTCTTTCTGTTTTGTTCACTGCTATATTTGCAGAGTACCCTGGGTGCTCGATAAATAGTTGCTGAGTGAATAAGTGAATGAATGGACCCAAGAAACCATATAAGAGTGAAGATTCAAAGTGGTGGCTGGGAGACAGAGCCAGGAATTATGTCTAGAACCATCTAGAAGGCAGCTGCAGCAACTTTTGGTTATGTTAGTAGGGTGGAGATCGGGCTTTGAAGTTTTATCTAGGAATAGACTAAATGCATCATAGGTGTTTGTGTCTTACAGCCACAAGGCAACTTAAACAAGAAAGGAAGCTTTATTCGCTCCCATAAATGAAAAATTTAAGGGGGATGGTTTAGGCCTAAGTAGGTGGGGATTCAGTGTCTACTTCTCTCCTTCTCTGACTCTGGTGTACTCTGTTTTGGCATTGCTCTCAGGTATTGGTCTGATCTCCATTGGAGATGGACCCCAGCAGCTTCAGGCTGACACTTCAACTCCTTTAAAGGTTCTCTGTTTCCAACAAAGTCAACAAAAGTTCTGTAATGGAGTCTCACTTGCTCTGATTAGGACATGAGCCTGTCTCTCAGCCAATCACTGTGGCCAGGGGAATGGGCTCCTCTAATTGGGCAGACCTGGTCACATGACCATCTCTGAAGGTAGAGGTGACCTCCCCTCCCACCTGAACCTCATAGACTGAGAAGGAAGAAGAGGAGATTTACTAGAAGAATGGGGAATGCATTTGGAATGGCAAATGTTAATAAGGGGTCACCTCAGTGTCAGGATGTTACCATTTCTAGACAATTTGTTGCAGAAATAACAGCTAGCCTTCTTTTTAAATGATATCAGTTATAATGATAATTACTAATTATCTAATGGTTACCATTTGTACTCATGTTTGGTACTTTATACACAATAATTTACCTAATTTTTCTTCACATGCTGTGAATACAAAAAGCCACTGCCAATGAGTCAATTCTGACTCTTGTTGTTGTTATGTGCCATCGAGTCAGACCCGACTCATAGCGACCCCTCCTTGGGTTTCCAAGGCAGTATCACTATGGAAGTAGATTGCCCCATCTTCCTTCTAAGGAGTGGCTGGTGGGTTTGAACCACCAGACGTTTGGTTAGCAGTCAAGTGCCTTAGGCACTATGCTACCAGAACTCCCATTCTGACTCTTAGTGACCCTTTAATACCAAAAAAAAAAAAAAAAAAAGAAAAACCAAACTCACTGTCATAGAGTTGGATCCAACTAGAGCTCCTGACCCTATACAAGTTACTTCTTTTTAGCTACATGTTACAGCCACACAGACTGAGGCCCAGGGAGGTTTAGTTAAATTGCCTTAGAGCTCTGGTAGCGTAGTACCTGAGGCATTTGACTGCTCACCAGAAGGCTGGGGCTTCAAACCCACCAGCCACTCTTTGGAAGAAAGACTGGGCAAGCTACTTCCGTAGGGATACCACCTTGAAAACCCAAAGAGGGGTTGCTTTGAGTCAAATCGACTCGATGGCAGTGAGTTTGGTTTTTTTGGTATGTCTGCCTCCAAAGTCTATTCTCTCCCATGAGTGCTAAGCCCTGAAATAACTGTTCCTTCTTATACACAGACTCAGCTAGTGTTCTTTTCACAGTCCCTGCCGGCCACCACAAGGCTGTCTGGAGTTGACTTGCTTTCAATTCTTAAACAAAAATCTGCCTCCCATCCCCAATCTCTGCCCACCTTTCTGTAGAAAATAACAATAACTTTGCTATAATGTCCTGGCTAAGGTACAACTCTGGGAGGACAAGGAGTGACCTAGTTTGAAGCGTGCTAATAATCCATAATTCCAAAGTAAACAGCTGTGCCTTGTTCCAGACACTGTGTGCCTTGTTACGGAAACAGGCTGGGAGCCCAGGGAACATCACTGGTCTTTGACATAAGGCTTTGTTTGATTTTCTTTGTTTTCTCTGTTTAGAACCCAGATTATTCTTAGGTGGTTTTGAAATGGGTCTTTCAAATGAAAGCCTCTCAAACTTAAAAAACAAACAAACAAAAAAAACAACTCACTGCCATGCAGTCAGTCTCGACTCATAGCGACCCTTCCTTGGGTTTCCATAGCAGTATTTCTATGGAAGTAGATTGCCCAATCTTCCTTCCGAGGAGCAGCTGGTGGGTTTTAACCACCAGTCTTCTGGTTAGCAGTCAAATGCTTTAGGCACTATGCTGCCAGAGCTCATAAAGAGTGCATCAAAATATCAAATCATGTGGGAGAGCTTTTTGGAAGGCAGATGCCTGGGCCCTTCCCTCCATTACAGAATTAGGACCCAAGGGGCAGGGCCCAGCATATGAACTTGAACAAGTTCCCTACAATTCTGTTATGTCATAGCAGAGGATGCTAAATAAATATATCTTGTATCTGGTGTACATAGAAATAACTTGATGACTTCTCAGGAATAGAAAAATAAAATCCAAGAAGTGAATGCCTGCTAAACAAGGGGACTCAAACTCGTGGTCCACATGGTGGTAAATCCAGTGTAGCCTACAGATCCTATTGCTTTGATTAACATGGCATAAAATACTATGCTACTTTAGTTGAACTTGGGCAATTAGAAAGACAATTCATTCTTCAATTCATCTCAGCCTCCATTCTCCTTACTGCCTTGCACTTGCTACTTTCACATTTCTGTTATCTGTTGGGCCCCTGAAGGTAAGAGAGTTTTCACTCTGGATAAATGGTTAGAGAGGCAGGAGACCAGAAAGGCTAAATGATCTTCCCAAATGACACAGCACATCCTCAGTACAGCTGCTTCTATTGCTGTTCAACCAAATCACACTTCCAGGTGGAAAACTGAGATTTGAATGTTTCCTGTGTCAAGCAGTGCAATTTCCCTCTTTACAGTATTGTTTCAGGAGCTCTGGTGGCATAGTGCCTGAGGCACTTGACTGCTAACCAGAAGGCTGGCGGTTCAAATCCACCAGCTGCTCCTCAGAAGGAAGATGGGGCAATCTACTTCTGTAGTGATACTGCCTCAGAAACCCCAGGAGGGGTCACTATGAGTCGGGGCTGACTCGATGGCATATAAAAACAACAACAACAACAATATTGTTTCAAATCCACTACAGCCTGGATAAGGAGCCCTGGTGGTGCAACAGTTAAGTGCTTGGCTGTTAACCACAAAGATTGGCTATTGGAACCTATCTTGTGGTTCTGTGAAGGATAGATCTGGATATAGGCTCTTACAAAGATTACAGCCAAGAAAACCCTACGGGCAAGTTCTATTCTGTCACATGGGGTCTCTAGGAATCAGAATAGAGTCACTGGCACCTAACAGTGTGTTGTTGCTGCTGTTATGTGCCATCAAGTCGGACCCAACTCATAGCGACCCCTCCTTGGGTTTTCGAGGCGGCATCACTATGAAGTAGATTGCCCAATCTTCCTTCCGAGGAGTGGCTGATGAGTTTGAACTGCCAGCCTTCTGGTTAGCAGTCAAATGCCTGAGGCACTATGTTACCAGAGCTCCCAAGAAGATAAGCTTCCCTGACCAGGAATCGAACCCAGGCCGCAGTGGTGAGAGCGCTGAATCCTAACCACTAGTCCACCAGGGAGCCTCCACCTAACAGTATCATAGCATATTTTTATGCAAATAACATGAGCCTTCCATGTTTGTTTCCCAGCTGCTCCCTCCCCCACACCAGATATTTTTGTAAGTGTCTGACTCAATGTCAGTTTTTTTTAAGTGCCCCTATGCCAACATTTTTTCACATGTTGCTGTTAAAAAAAAAAAAAAAAATAGCATAAGTGTCTACAAAAATACCTCAGGGGGCGGGAGGTAGTGGCTGGCAAATAAACATGGACGGTGTGTGTTATTTGCATAAAAATACTGTATTCTGGATGGTGACTATCCAGACGTTATCCTGTCCCCCTTGCCTAATGCTAACTTTGTCCTCTCTTCTGTACCGACACTGCTGGAGACAAATAATTCATGCCTGTGTTCTAGTGGGCAGCCCATCCCTCGAGTGGAATACACAGAGGAAGAAAAGAAAACATGGGGAACGGTGTTCAGGACCCTGAAGTCCTTATACAAAACCCACGCTTGCTATGAACACAATCACATCTTCCCACTTCTGGAAAAGTACTGTGGCTTCCGTGAAGATAACATTCCCCAGCTGGAAGAGGTTTCTCAATTTCTACAGTGTAAGTCCATGTCAGGGCCAAAGCATTGCCCCCACCCCACCCTGCCCAACAGAAGTGAGGGGAAGGGCTGGGAGAGGGGAAGACAGGAGGGAGGAAAAATAAAACAAGGAGAGTGAGAGTGAGTGTGTTTGTGGCAATGCATTCAGGTTGATTCTCCTCGGAAGCACTGAATTCACTGCTGTGCTCTGTTCTCCCCTCTCCCATCCAGTGTGGGTTTTGCTGTATACATGCCCATGAAAAGTATTTTCTTTAGTTGTCAAAGCCCAGGGTACCCTCCCTGCAGCTCCTTTGGGGTTATGCCACGGCAGTGGTGTGTGCATGTGTTTACTCAGTGTACCATTCTGGGGACAGTGCCAAGAGCCCTGGGCTCTGCGTCTGTGCATCTGGTATGAATCCTGCCCTGGAGACTCTCTAGCTAGGTGAACCTGTCTCAGTTTTGTCATCTGTAAAATGGAGATTATGTCAGCCCTCTGGCCTTTCTTATAAGGAAATTGTAAGGATGCAATAAGAAAACACCCAGCATAGTGCTGCATACACAGTGGGTGTGCAATGAATTGGGGCTAGATTGGGAACTCAGGAATGCAGTGGACAGATAGACCATCTGGATGCCACCTTGGACACCATTTCCAGGTGAAGCAGGTGTTTTCCTTTCTACCAGGAGAGTTTCAGTTCACGGGAAACAATCAACTAACATGTAAATGCTTGGCTGCTAACTGAAAGGTTGGCATTTCAAACCTACACAGCAGCTTCACAGGAGAAAGACCTGGCGATCTGTTCCTGTAAAGCTTACAGCCTAGAAAACACAGTGGGGAAGTTCTGTCACATGCCATTGCTAGGAGACAAAATTAACTTGATGGCACCTAACAACAACAGCATGTATCAACCTTCAGCTCTGTGCCAGGTAGATGGAGGGAAAGTCAGGATTAAAGTTTATAGAGATTAAGACTGTTCTATGCATCAGAGCTGTGCAGGGGTGGTATGGTCTACTCTGGAGCAAAAAGCCAGGCAAACTACATGGCAGAGAGGAAAGCGATGGATTGGGGATAGGCTAGATGACCTTTGAGTCCTTTCCATTAAGATCTTTACTTCTTGGTTAAAGGGGTGAGGGAGAGTCCAAGCAGAGTGAGCTTTAGCCTGAAGGAACAGAGAACATAGAAGAAGGGACAAGGGGGTCCTAAAGACATTCCATGGCTCATTATGTGATTGCCAACAATAATAATAAAACAATAATGCTAGCAATTGAGGGAATTAAGAAGTCAGACTGCCTGTTCTTATCTTGAGACCTTGGACAAGAGACTTAACCTCTCTGTGTCTCAGCTTCCCCATCTGTAAAGTGGGGGTAATAAGAGCATCTATCTCAGTGTTATTGTCAGAATCAGTTAATATATGTGAAGAGTTAGAATAGTGTCTGGTGTGGGGTAGGTAGTGTATACATATAAAAAAAACCAAACTCACCACTGTGGAGTCAGATCCGACTCATAGCAACCCCTCCTTGGGTTTCCGAGGCAGTATCACTATGGAAGTAGATTGCCCAATCTTCCTTCCGAGGAGTGGCTGGTGGGTTTGAACTGCCAACCTTCTGGTTAGCAGTCAAATGCCTTAAGCACTATGCCACCAGAGCTCCCTCTTAATATATTGTTGTAGCTATTATCATTATCATTATCATTAACACTATTGGAGTGTTGGTGGCATAGTGGTTCAAATGCACCAGCAACTCCACGGAAGGAGGACTGGGCAATGTACTTCCATAGAGATGTACTGCTTCAGAAACCCAAAAGGGGTCGCTATGAGTCAGAATCGACTCGATGGCAATGAGTTTTTCTTTTAACACTATTCTAAGTTTGAAACAAATTGAGAGATAGATAAAAGAACCAGAGAGATGATGATCAAAATGTCAGCTGTATTGCTGATGAAAAGCTATTTAGAGAATATGACATAAATATATACCCAAAAGGGACTTTCTAATAGTTTATGGCTGAATTAGATAAACTTGCTTGCCATTTCACTGGCATGGTACATAATCCATTGCATGGCCAAGAGCATATCAAATGCACTCCTTTATGGGCATGCATAGTCAGAGATTTTAATTAATTAATTAATTAATTAAAACAGCTCAGAAAGGGTCAAATGTAGAATGTTCACCTCCTCCTCTCGAACATCTCAATCAGAGAAGTCACTGCTGCTAATGGGGTAGACTATGTGAAGCATGGTAGATTGGCTTGAAATTTTCCTTCCTTTCTGGCAAGTGGAGTGACAATTCCCTCTCCATTGTTGAGACACAAAAATCAAGGAATAAGTGCTTTTTCTATTAACTATAGTTTTCTTTTTTTCCAACTATACTGAAAGCTTAATGTGTTAAGTGCTTCCAATGTGCTAGGCTCTATACTAAGTACTTTTTATGCATTAGCTCTTTAGATAGGTTTATCTAAGACATATCTATCCCCATTTTACAGATGCAAAAACTGAGGTCCAGAGCAATGAAGTTACTTGACTCAAATGACTAAGCTAGAAAGTAGTAGGGCAAAGATTCAAAGCCAAGCCTACCTGGCATCAAAGTTATGCTCCTGGGCAGCTGATATATCACTTCCCTGCCTAAAGGTTGCCAGGCCCCTCTGGCTCCACTGTGATGGATTTTGAGTGTTCTTTCTCCTTTACACGTCTCAGCTTGCACTGGTTTCCGCCTCCGACCTGTGGCTGGCCTACTTTCCTCTCGGGATTTTTTGGGTGGCCTGGCTTTCCGAGTCTTCCACTGCACACAGTACATCAGACATGCATCCAAGCCCATGTACACACCTGAACCGTGAGTATTGACCCCAACAGCTGGCCACTGCTCGTACCCATTGCTGTTGAGTCATTCTGACTCATAGCCACCCACAGTGAGCACCATTTTTCCCTTCCCCAGCAATGAGGTTTGAGTTCCTTGTAGGCTGGTCCACAGGGATAAGCTGATTGGGTTGTTTAACAGTGACACTAAGAGAGGAAATAGTCTGCTCTGAGAATTTGCTCTGGCAATATAGGCTAGACTGACTGGAGATTTGGGAATCCTGTGAATCAAGGATTCATAACCTCTGGCAGTGGGAATCAAGTTCTGAAGGGATTATAGAAGTTAGAACTGTAAAGTCCCACATGAGAACAGGAACAAGTGGTGGTCATGCTATCTAAACACCTCCTGGAGGTATGTGTATATATATATATATATATATATATATATATATATATACACCAAACCCAATTTGTCATCAGGGAGTCAATTCTGACTCATAGCAACACTATACGACAGAGTAGAACTGTCCCAAAGGGTTTCCAAGGCTGCCATCTTGCTACATCTTCCTCCCACCCTGGCTAGTGGGTTCAAACTGCCAACCTTTCAGTTTCAGGTGCATTTAACTACTGCACCGGCAGGGCTCCTTGGATGTATGTATAGATGATTTAATCTGGCTTTGCCAAGATTGTGTCATGGTTGATGTCAGAGAGTGGCTGGCCACTGTGCTTCTTACTTTGTGTTCAGCCACGTTTTCAGTCAGATAGAACACATGCAGTCTATACTTTTTTTGGGTAGTCTGACATTTTTGTCAGCAGAATGTCCAAAATGATTTTTCCCTGCCTATAAAGTTTATTGCTTCAAATCAGAAAAGACCTGCTCCTGATGGACTTGGCACATAAAGTGTTAAATAAATGTAAGATTTCTTCCCTGACTTCTGCTTCCCTCCAGACTAAGAGAGGAGCAGCACTATTTTTCTATTGCTTTTGGGAATAACTGAGTATATTGTATCTGCCCAAGGATGTCAGTCCAAATGACAAGGTGGGATGATGAAAGGACTCATGACCCACAGTTCATTCAGGTGTGTGGGAGAAGCATTGACTCTCCTGTTCCACACCCCACTGGACACACTCCTAAGACCCCTATGGCTGTTGTGTCCTGGCCTGTTCCTAATTTTCTTTTTCCCTTCTTCCTTTTCTCTTGTACCTTACCTCATCTGACCCCTCTGCACACCACTTCTTTTTGGGATTGAGGCCATAAGCCCAGATGAGTTAGTTCCTTTCTTCTAACCCATTCCCCGTACAGAAAGACTGAGTCATTTGGCTTGTAATTCTCCTCCCCTCCAAGCTCTCTGTGTTCTGTCTTTCAGTGACATCTGCCATGAGCTGTTGGGACATGTGCCCTTGTTTTCAGACCGCAGCTTTGCCCAGTTTTCCCAGGTAAGGAACAAATCTCTTTAGCTTTCTAGTTACAGGGCCATGGCCTGGATTGCTCATATGAATTGTGCCCATGTAGGGCTGGCCCCTTATGCCCTTCACAAAGTGGAAATCAGGTTCAGTGTTATGGTGCCATCTGAGATGGAGCAGGCTAAACATCTACCCCAGAATCCATCTCTGAATTGTGTGTGTGGTTGAATTTGCCAATCTCCTTGGTCCTTCTTACCAGGTATAGTTTCAGAGCTTTATCATCCATGAAGGCTTCCCCAATCCCCATGGAGAAGTAAAATCATCTTCTTCCAGAGT